>NW_026897757.1:0-370121 GCF_033153095.1 Gastrolobium bilobum | reverse complement strand
AATATGGACATAGCACCGAGAATTGTTCAGCTGCTCCAAAGCAACGCAGTTCATCCGATATTCATAATGACGATCAAATTCATCAAGAGGGATAAGGGAGTTATGACCAGCGATAATCATGGAGATAATCATGGTGATAAGAGAGTTATGACCAGCGATAATCATGGTAATCATGGTAATAAGGGAGTTATGACCAGCGATAATCATGGTAATCATGGTAATAAGGGAGTTATGACCAGCGATAATCATGGAGATAATCATGGTGATAAGGAGGAAATTACGCAATCACGGTTTGCAATCTTAACAGCTGGACCTATTAATGAGGAGGATCATAATCAAATAATTAATTCTGTTACTCCTCATATGGGGGCCCCTCAGTTTGAAATTCCTCAGAAAATATGGACTAAATCCAAAAAGTCCAAAGATACCCCTAGGACTAAATCAACGGTTCCTACTATGCATGCGACTCATTCTTCAAGCACGGGTAAGAGGTGTCCAGTCCAGAGTGAAAATCGTGAAGATCATACTCCCGTTCCACCATCTCCATCAATTGCTACTCCCATGGCGGTTAGTCCTATGCAAGCAAATCAACATGATCAGGAAAATGGGATGAAAACAGATAGCACTTTGAACCAGAATCAAGAGCAGTTATATGACACATTTCATAAAACTGGTCCTGATATATCAGTTGACAACAGCAGCGACATCCAAAATCCTGAAACCTCAACCATCTCTACGTGCATGGAGGTGGACAGAGTTCACCAGGAAGATATTTCAAGAATGAAGGATGCAAGAACCTTGGAGTCTTGCGTTCAACATAGTTTTTAATGAATTTATTCTTCTGGAACTGTAGGGGAGCAGTGAAACCCCAGTTTCAAAATTCGCTTTTTCTGTTTACTAGGAAATATAAGCCTAGTATTGTAGTGATTCTAGAACCTCGGTGTAGTGGTCAAAAAGCTTCTGACATTATCCGAAAATCTGGGTTTAAGCATGCTTTTGTTCAAGAGGCAGAAGGTTACTCAGGGGGTATTTGGATCCTCTGGAATGATGAGACTGGTCTCGTTGAAATTATTAATCACACAAAACAGTTTGTTCATTTTAAAGTTCAGAATTTTCATGTTCCTTCCTTTTCTTGCACGGCAGTTTATGCGAGTCCTAGGGAAGAAAATAGAAAGGAGCTATGGGATGATCTGCTAAACATTAGTCTCCATTGTAATGGGCCGTGGTTGGTGGCTGGGGATTTTAATGAAATAGCAAATCGGGATGAGAAGAAAGGTGGCTGTAGAGTTAACTTAAACAGATGTTCCAATTTTGCAAATGTTCTTCATAATTGCAAGCTGCTGGATCTTGGAGGATCAGGTCCTTGGTTTACATGGAAGGGTCCGAAGTTTCTTCATCTTGATCGTGTTTTTAAGAGGCTGGACCGAGCCTGTGCTAATGCAAGTTGGAAGACTACCTTTACTGATGCTGGCGTTAAGGTACTTCCACGGATTTATTCTGATCATAGTCCCATTTTGGTCTACTTGTCTAACTTGGACACAGGTTGGAAAAATCGTCCCTTTCGCTTTGAGATTGCTTGGATGGAGCATTATAACTTTACTCAGTTTCTGGCTAGGAGCTGGAATGTTGTGAAAGACACTAGAACGAATCTGCATGATCTGACTCCAAATTTAAAAAGATGGAACAAGATAGTCTTTGGCAACATTTTCAATAGGAAGACTAACCTATTGCATAGTATTGCAGAAATTCAGAATCATGTTGATTATCATACCAACTTATCTCTCCAATCTAGAGAAAAGGAGGTTAGGAAGGACCTTGATGCGGTTCTCATACAAGAAGAGATCTTATGGTTTCAAAAAGCCAGGGTGAAATGGATAAATGATGGGGATAGAAACACCAAATTCTATCACATTAAAACAGCTACTCGAAGAAGTTCGAATAGGATTCTTGAGTTAAAAAATTCTGATGGGATTTGGGTGAAGGAAGCTAGACAACTTCATCAATTGGTAACAGATTTCTATAGCAACTTGTTTAGTGAGGAAGTCCCTAATCGTGATTGGGTGAAATCAAAGACTACTTGGCCCCTTCTGCACGATGATCTGCTATCTAATTTGACTCGTAATCTTTCGGATGACGAAATTTCAAAAGCTGTTTTTAGTATCAATGGGTCAAAAGCTCCAGGGGAAGATGGTTTTCCAGCTGCCTTTTTTCATAAGAATTGGAGTCTTATTAAGACTAATGTTATTAAGGATGTTAACATGATGTTTCAGAATCCCAATCTGATTCACCTTGTGAACTCGACTCTTCTGGTCCTCATTCCAAAAGTAAAGAGACCTGAAAGTGCTAAGCAGCTCAGACCAATCTCTTTGTGCAATGTCATTTATAAAATCCTCAGTAAAATTCTGGTTAACAGAATGAAGCCCCTAATGGAAGAGATGGTGTCTCCCTTCCAAGCTAGTTTTGTTCCTAAACGACATATCCAGGACAACATCATCATCACCCAAGAGCTGATCCATTCAATGCGTAGAATGAGAGGAAGAAAGTGTTTCATGGCAATTAAAATCGACTTGGAAAAGGCTTATGATATGTTAAATTGGGAGTTTGTTCGTAAAATTTTGGATGAAATTCAAATCCCACACTGGTTCACAAATATTATCATGAATTGTATCAACTCTGATAAGGTCTCAGTGCTTTGGAATGGAGCCATTGCAGGTGACTTCCTTCCTTCAAGAGGAGTTCGTCAGGGTGATCCTTTATCTCCCTACATTTTTGTTCTAGCCATGGAAAAATTGTCTCATCTCATTCAAGATGCGGTTGACAATAAGAGATGGAAGCCAATCTCCGTGGGATCAAAAGGTCCTAAGATAGCCCATCTGATGTTTGCTGATGATTTGATGTTGTTTGCAGAAGCTTCTCTAGATCAAATCAAAGTTATAGTGGATTGCTTGGAGACTTTTAGTTCAATGTCTGGCCTAAAGGTTAGTATTCCGAAATCTAGTATTTTTTTCTCGAAAAATACAGATGCTCACATTGCAGATGATATCACAAATGTGTGTGGCTTCAAGCAAACTCACAATATAGGGAGATATCTTGGGTCCATGATGAAACATGGTCGAGTAACCAAAGACCATTATGCTGATGTTGTTGCAAGAATTAGGCACAAGTTATCTGGTTGGAGTAACCCGGTCTTATCTTTTGCCGGTCGAATTACACTTTCCAACTCCGTTATTTCAGCAACTCCTATATTTCAAATGCAACACAGTCTGCTTCCTGTAGCCATTTGTGATGAAATAGAGAAGTTGCAGCGTGCCTTTATTTGGGGTGATAAAAATGGTCAAAGGAGATCTCATCTGGTTGCATGGGATAATATTTGCAAGCCTAAGAGCATGGGTGGCTTAGGGGTGATTAACCTTCGTGTCCAAAATATGGCTTTCTTTCACAAGCTTGCATGGACGATACTTACTTCGCCCAATTCGTTGTGGGTTCGAGTTGTAACAAGTAAATATAAGAGAGGTTTGGATCTTCGGAGGGAAGTAAATCATAAAGCATATGACTCATACTTCTGGAAAAATCTGTGTAGTGTTTGGCCATCTTTTCTTCAAGCAATGCAATGGGAGATTGGAGACGGTAATGATGCATTATTTTGGACAGACAATTGGTTGGGTTTAACTGAGTGTCTTGCCTCTCTGGCTACTCGTACTCCAACTGGTTTGGAGTTGAATCTCCCTGTTAGTGCCTTCGTGAACAGCAATACTGGTCAATGGAACTTTCCCTATATTCGTCAATATCTCAATGATCAAGCTGTTGCAAGGATCCAAGCTGCTCTCATTCCTAGCGCATCGGATGGAAATGACCGCATTATTTGGAGAAATCAAAAGGTTGGCTGCTCTTTAGTTAAAACCGCGTATTATAACATGCTTGGTTTCCCTCTCATGCCGTTGAAAAATTCTTGGACTACCATATGGAAATGGCATGGGCCTCAACGTGTTAAATCTTGTATGTGGATCATAATGCATGGCCGCCTTCTTACTAAAGACCGCACATCTAGATGGAGTGGGGAATCTGGTCATTGTAAAATATGTCCTGGTGAGTTGGAAACAAACCTCCATGTTCTAAGAGATTGTAAGCATGCTAGAAGTGTTTGGAATTCTCTGGTTTCAGCTAATCGGCAGAGCTTATTCTACAGCTTGGATCTTAGAGATTGGGTTGAAAATAATATCTCAAAAGCTTGGAATCAAAGTAATTCAGATGATTGGCGTGATGTCTTTTTTATCTATTGTTGGTTCATTTGGGGATGGAGGAACAAAAGTGTCCATGATACTAACTTCAAGCATCCAACCCATGGAACGCACATAATTGCTATGTATATAGAGGAAGTTCGTAACTGCATGGGTAGGAAGGCTATGGCTACTACTAGCATTCATCCAACTCGTATGAGTTTATGGAAACCTCCAAGGTTAAATTGGGTGAAGATTAATATTGATGGGGCAGTTGAAAGGAATACTGAGGTGGCTGCTTGTGGTGGGATTATCAGATCTGATGATGGCTCTTGGTTGGGAGGCTTTGAGTATCATATTGGTGCTTGCACTCCTTTAATGGCGGAGCTTTGGGGAACTCTAAAAGGTCTGGAATTGGTTTGGCAACTGGGATTTAAGAAGGTGGAACTAGAAGGAGATGCTTCTGAAGTATTCTCTTTGCTTGCTGATTGCAATGCAGCTTGTCAGCCTCGTATAGTGGCTAAGATACAAGCACTCATCGGTCAGGATTGGGAGGTAACGCTTTCTCATATTCCAAGAGAAGCTAATTCCTGTGCTGATTGGTTAGCCAAGTCTGCTCTTCACAAAGATACTGGATTCTGGAGTCATAGAGTTATGCCGTTTCACCTTGCTCAGTTATTTGATCACGATCTTCAGGGAATCTCCTCTTGTAGGGGTATAGACCCTGGATAGTTATTTTTTGTTTCTGGTTGTTAGTTTGTTTTTGTTTGGGGCTTCGCCCTTTAATGTTATCAAAAAAAAAAAAAAGACAAACAATTTCCCAAGAAGAATACACACAACACAAGTGGGTTGCGCACTTATTCAGTTGTAATTGGACATAGCTGGCCCACCTATGACCGATTCACATTTCACATAGGACACTGCACACTCAACCCAATATCTCTTGTATAGTACGAGCCTCACTATAAAAAAAAGCATTCCATCTTGGTAAATTATACTAATGGTGCATTATGAAAATAAATAGATAAAATATAATGATGAGATTCTCATCTCTTCTGCAGTTTTCACTTTTCAGAGGGGGATGGTTTTTTTTTTGTTGCACTTTTGATTTTTTTAAACAAAAGCTCAACCTCATTTACTAAATTGAATAAAAGAAACGAAGAGGAGACGAAAGCACTGGTGGGGCCATTTGTACATAAATAAAGAAAATTTTGATTTTGATTTATTCCTAATGCAAGATGTTATCTACACTCAATCAATTACAAAATGTTATTTTATAAAAAATTTGCATAAAATTAAAGAAATATTACTTACTACAACAATTAATACTTACTAATTTAATAATAGTAAAGGTTATAATAAATTTTGTTGAAAATGATAAAGCCAATTCTCAAATTATAGAGTTCATATCCTCTGTCATAACAACTCTTCGATTAACTTCGTGTATGGTAATATGAACCGGACAAGGTTTATGGAAATTGCCGAAAAGAAAAATACTTTATATATATGGAAAAAGAATTAAAAGATGGAGGTCACATACAGAAGCGAATAATATAAAGTAAGGTACAATATTTTTATTCTACCAAACGCGTTATTCGATGTAATCATCGTTAACTGAATAAACCACTAGTCTTGCTTTTTTATTATTTCCTTTGGTGATTAGGTGCCAAAAAGATTGGTGCATTTGTAGCATAATGAAATCATTACAAAGAATATATGTCACACTATCTTTGTGGATTGCAATGCAACATTTGGATTGCTGAATTAGACTACAAAAATGTATTTCATTTATTTTTTTGCTAGATGAACAACCAGCTACTTGTACTGAAAAATTCATTAAACTTCATATATTATTATCATTGGTGTTGAGATATATAGTCTCACATTGGTCATATAAGCAACTAATGTGAAGTTTATAAGACCTTGGGCACTCTCACGCTTTGAGCTAGATTTTGAGGTGGTGTATCAAGGTTCTTTACATGGTATCAGAGCTTGAGTGACTATAAAGTCACAAGTTCAACCCTCACCGCCTCCCACTTTAAAGTAGAATTAAAATAAAAAAAAAACACAAAAAGATAAATCAAAAATTGAGCTTGTGCAATTTCACTCTTCTAGCCCAAAGGGCTCTTGTGTGAGAAGGTGTGTTGAGATATATAGTCTCACATTAATTATATAAGCAACTAATGTAGAATTTATAAGGTCTTAGACACTCCCACTCCTTTGAGCTTCTTTACAATTGGTATCCTCAATGAAACTGTATCATTGACGAAGCTAGGTTATTAGGTCTTTCAAGGGAAAAAGAAAGTCAAAAGTATCTTCATATTTGCCCCCTTGTTCCGCGGTAGTTTGTCTGGTACAAATGAATTGTATGTGCGGGTTTCATGTTTGGGCTACATCAACGGCTCCTATTTCCCACAATGAGTATTGTAATCTAATAATAATGTTATATTGTTACTTGTTTATACGTCCAAGCTTTTTACCTCAATCTATTTAAAATAATAATAATTTATTACCTTGTTTTTTTATAGGCCATCAATCATCATTCTATGTAAGTTACATTCTTATATCAATTCTAATTTATTACTTATGTCGTAAGTTTGAGAATGTAAGTTACATTCATATATAATGTTATATGAATTGGTACTGTCTCATTTATATTTACAATTTACATGCATGTTATTCTCTTGCACGACAAAATAAACTTATTTTATGTGAAAAATTAATAAAAACATTATATATTTACATTATTATTATTTTATATGCAAGTAATAACAACCTTCGTGATTGCATTTTGTTATTACTTTGTGGGTTTCAGTAATACACTTTCATAAATGTAAACGGTAGAAGTACTCAGGAGTCAGGAGGAATAATTGAGTATGGAAAAAGTTATCCTTATCTCAATTCTCATAGCTACTACTTCCAAAAAGCAAAAGAAAGTGCCTGTCCTCTGTCTCTTTCACTTTCACTCAATGCGTTTTCCACTGTCTGTTTGAAAGCTTTGTTCAATGAGATTGCCCAGAAAAAATGCACAAAGGACAAGACAGGGAGACCGCAGAGTCATCCATGACCAAGAGCAACGACCAATTGGAGATGAAGATTATACAATGGGTAAGAAACAGAAAATTACATAAGAAACAAATAAAAGAACATATTAATCTTTATCGGGAAATAAAATTATCTTTTATACAAGGATTTTATAAAAGTTATGTTGTAAGAAAAATGATCGTGTCATGTTATAGAGATTCGTTTTTCGTGCCTTACGTATTTTTTGTTTGCTTCAAAAAATACGGGCCTCACAAAATATTGTGTGTGTAAAAAAAAAAATTGTATCATGTTGCATAATAAATATAAATCCCTTTATATAAATATAAAAGTATGTAAGATTTATGTGAAAAGAAGAAAGAAAAAAAGAAAAAGAAAATATAGGCAGTGCATATTTTTATGTGTGTGCAGGAGATAAAATTATTTTCTATAACATACGACAAATATTAATTTCATAAAAGAATGTACCACAAATATACACAAATCAAATATTTAAATATGAAATGATTAATTATATTTTAATATAAAAATTTTAAGGTAGACATTAATAATTTCAAGAATGAATTTAAAGATAAAAAGTATAATTTTGTATATAATAAATATTATTTATGGAAAAACTATTTGTGCACTTGTGACCGAAATAATTTATTTGCTATAAACACAAAAATAAGAAAGAGAAAAATTTGATCGATCACACTTTTTTTTATGTATATGGTGGACAAACTATTTATGCTAAAATTGCAAAAATAGCTTTCCCATTATTTATATAAGAGTAAATACTATTTTCGGTCTTCAGCAAATTTTACGATACCCACTTTAGTCTCTAACAAATAAAAAGACTATTCGTGGTCCTTAAGAAATTCAAAGTGGACCCATTTTAGTCCTTTTGAAGGACTAATGTGGGTCTTTTTTGAATTTGTGAAGGACCACGATTTCAACTAAATAGGTCAATTTTGAATTTCTTAGGGACCACTAATAACCTTTTTATTTGCTAGGAACTAAAACGGACGTCATAAAATTTGCTGAGGACCAAAAATGGTATTTACAGTTTATATAACATCACCAATGATTTTGGAAACAAACCACATTGCTTAGTCTTGGCGTGCTTCTACTTTTTCCAAACATTCCATAGACTTGGTCTGCCTTTTCTCACTAGTTTTTTTTGGGAGTTGGTAACTCTCTTGTTGCATCCTTGGAATGAAAATATTTTCAGTAGTACAAATGTACTGATCACTCGATAAATTTTTTATCAAATATAAAAAAAAAATAACACATTTATATTATCTTTATTTTTATGATTATTTTCTTTTATATCCCTATTTTTTCTCTTCTAGATAAGGATATATTTACTTTCGTTATACCCAAAAGTTTGTTCCCCTAGAAGATGACACAAAAGGAATAGTATTTTCCCTCACATCATGAATTTGATCTCAGTTTTGGAATTCACAAAGTGAAGTTGATCTAGAACAATAAAACTTTTCTTTTTTACTATAAAAGCTATATACAAATTGGAGAAGTTAAATAGACCAAATACTAAACAAAGTAAAATTTCCCACAAAATTGTACTTCACATGTAAGGGAGGTTCATAAATCTCGAACGCTCTAAATACAGAGGATTAAGTTGTGTATAGTTAGGCAAGGACATGTTCGAATGTGACGGCCAAAGCGATTGCTAGTCCAGAGTTGAAACTTGCTTTCTAGAAGGTAAACTCAAAGTCTCAAACCATAACCTCCCCTTCTTTTCTTTCTTCTAGAATTAGGTCGGTGTGTTAGTTAATAACAGAGTAATATTTTTATAGGCCTTGGTTTCTTCAGTTCAACTTGAGTGTGTTATTATAAATTTATAATTAAGGGCCACTTTTGAATGCTTTGACTTTCACGTCACTTGTTATATAGCTTTTAAAGACTGAGTTTTCAATATATAATATAATTAAAATATTAATTGAATTTCATTGTTAATCTAAAATTATTTTATAGTACTGTCTAATCATATATTAAAATACATTATTTAAAGAATAAAATGATATCTTGGTCCGGCAGATAATGTCACTTCAACTCTTGAAAGAAATGCGACATCAATTAATCCACAAAAGATAGAAAGTAAAGTCTTCCTCTTAGAAGAAGCAAGTGGGGTCAAGGTGATAGCTAACAATGAGGAAACTACAAACCATGCTCTTAAGACTACTTTATCACCTCAAAATTGTGGATTAAATTGTTTGCCCCTCACCATGTTAATCAATTTTTTGGGGATGATCTGCATGATTGGATAGTAAACAACCTAAAATTTGAGTATGGGTATGGTAGAGACTTCAATTAACAAGAAAATTTCATGGTAACAACTTGGTTCCTCTGGCAGTGGAAGAATAGCCACCTATTCAAAGGTACAAAACTCAACCTTTCCAAGACCTATTCAGTATCTTTGACTATATCATGTCCACCTATTCAATGGTGTTTCTCACAGGCCACAACAACCCGAGAGAAGTCAGTTGTTATAGTATCATCAAAATTCAAAAGTTACTTTGGCGAATAGCTCCTTGGTTTCACTCAATGGTTGGGACAATATTCTACTATATGGCAGAACTTCCGGGAATCCAAAATGGACAAAGAAGTAGCTTGGGATCTAGTTAGTATATATCTAAACTTAAAGTTGAAAGTGACTCCAAGAGTGTCATTGCCTTTGATCAAACAGCTACTCTATACACCTATAGGGAAGGCAAATGTTGTGCAAATTGGATGGCCAACAAAGCGTGGAATCATGGAAGCACCTTCCAATTTTGGAGAGAACCCCAGTGAATTTGACATTTCTCCTTGTGGCTGACGTTTCTAGGCTGATTTACCCCGATTAGTGTCTAATATAAGGTAATTTGTTCCTTTCACGGAGCCTTACCCCACAATGTTTAAAAGAAAAATACGTAAAAACCACACGTAATCTTTCAAGTTCAGAAGAAGCCAAATGACATCTCACTCTGGATATATATACCGTATTGGCTCCGTTCTTTAATAACTCCGCCAGTCCACAAAGACTTGCTAGCTTTCTTCTGCTATTATTACCAATACTTTTTTAACTTTTGTCATAAACATCACCGACGTGTGAGACCCACACGATTTCTTTTTTCGTGAAAAAAGCACAACTTACCCTGCATTACCGCAACATGCAGCCTGATTCTTATTAGCATAATTAGATTAGGTTAAACTTCAGCTTAAATAGTCTAAACTTGTATAAAATATTTTAAACATAACCTAGTCTGTTAGTTTTATATAAGCTCAAATTATAAATTATATAACTGTTAACCTATTTAAACTTATTAAACATTCACTAATTAAAATAATATTATTTTATTATTTTAAATTATTAAAATAGTAATTTTATTTATTTTATTTAAAATAAATAAAATGATATAAGATAACATGTAGACTTATAGGTCCGATATGTAAAAGAAAATCTATGACTTACTTTTTAAATAAATTTCTTTAAAAGTCTAAACATATTCTATCTGACTATATTTAATAAATCGAATCTGATATGATATAAACTACACAGTAGATCCGGTGTAACTCATTTACACCTATGCTCTACTGATCATATTCTGAGTTACTTCTTCCAATTTCAAAATGCTAGTTATTCAATTGTAACTTTATTAGGAAATAAACCCATCCACATACCCTATACTTAACTTATCTCTGATTCCACCAAGAAAAGTATTTCAAATTCTAAATTAACCCAATGGTGTCCAACAATTCTATCTATAACCAAATTAAAGATAATAATATATCTCCACCACCAAAAAATAACAATAATAATAATAACATATCTCCACTTTAATTACACTAGAAGAAAGCCACTGAAATGGAATTCATTCAATAAAGGACAAAATTATATAATTTGTGCTATAGCTTCTTGATTTGGGTTTCAAAATGGTTGCAAATTCCGACCAAGTTCATTCCCATTAATTACTGAACAACGCAACCAGTTCCTGCCGGTAAGGCAAGAACGACTTCTTCTGAGATTGGTTCACACCCTTCGCCGCGCCGGCGCCACCATTCTCGGCGGATCCGCCGTGCTTGGGCGCCACCTTGTTAGTCCTCTTGGTGGGACCCAGAAACAAGAGTGGTTCTTTCTTCCCATCACTGTGGCTCCGAAGGAGCAAGTCCCGAAGCTTCCACCGCTTCGACGACGACGACCCCGTCGAGCTGCTCTTCTTGCACCGTGGAGTCCACTCGCAGTATGTCCCCGCAGCCACGCCGTCGAGCTCGTTGCCGTCGTTTTCCGTCTCTCCCTCCTCGAACATGAGCTTCCTGAGAGGTAAACGACGACGGCGAGACCCAACCTCCGCCGCTGCCGTTTCGCCGTTCGTCGTGGGAACGGGAGAAACGGAAGCTTCGCGGCCGAATAATGGGTAAATGGGTCTGATCTGGCCGTTGTGGAAAATGTCATCAGCGGAAACAGGAGACGAATTGGGGTCTCTGGAAATGGAAGAGAACTCGAAGTCATCGCTAACGTCAACGTCAACTTTAACGTCGTCGTTTCCGAGGTTGTCGTTTTGATCCCACGGCTGAAAAAGAGTGTCGTCGAGGGAACGAGGGTCGCTACTGAGTTCGTGGATGACTCTGGCAGCTATCTGAGCGAAGGTCTCGGAAGAGTAACTGCTGAAACTCGGAGAAGATGATAGCTGATGAAGAGGCTCCTCCGTCTGCATCGTTACTCAACTCAACTCATGCAAACTATCTTATCTATTTTCTTAATTTCCTCGACAGCCAGAACAAGAAACAAAAGATAAGAGAGAAACAGAAAGTTTTGTTTAAAATTAAGGAAAGGGTGTGTGGGAAGGTGTTAAGACTGGATATATAGTGTGTGTGAGGGAGTGGCGGTGCTGGCAAGAAATTTCCTCCCACTTTTTATTTTATTTTATTTTATTTTTTAATATTGAATTTTGAATTCTCTCCCCTGAAAATATGACAATGTACACAACACAAAGCGATAAAAATGACAGCTTGTGCGAGGTGGTCCTAGCTCCTAAGGTTCAGTTTCAGTGCGTAAGCGCAAATGCGTTACCTCCTTCGCTCCACCCTAAAGCAAACAATTACTAGCTATTGCGTTTTTTTTCTTTTTACTTTTATTGAAATTTTGATCAAAATAATAATTTGGTAATCGAGAAATTAGATGGAAAAAAAAAATGATATTTTTATTATTATCAATGAAAATACATAAACTGAAAATTAAAAAATAAATGAATAAATAAACTAAACACCTTTTAAGCTTTGGGAATGGAATAATTTTCGTATCATTCAATTATTTGTTAGGGTTACCACTTGATACGGATATAATATAGGCCTAACCAGGGCCCAATAAACACATGAAAGTCTAAGCCCATATAGGACCACGAATAAAGGCATAAAGGGCAGGCACAGACGCGATAACCCTGTCGCGGTACACCAGCGCGATAACCCTATCGCGGCACACCAGCACGATGACCCTATCTCGTCCTACACGGCATAATACCTTTTCACGACATGCAGGATGTACTTGTTTCCCACGCAACAGAATACCTTCTACAGACAGTAAACTTAAGGGCCAAGGCAACACCACCGCGCCCTCACACTAGTAAACTACGGACAGCTCCAGCTCGCTATGACTCTACTACTAGACACCATGGCGTCAAGCTCCTCAACATTTAAACATGACAGCCACACTACGTTGGTACCAAGGAACCTTTGCCTTCACCATAAAGAAAGGCATCCTACAAGCATACATCTCGACTACTATATAAACATACGTTGTACCACCAAGGTACGATCATCCTTTACTTTCACAATATAAACACATGCCTCTGATACTGACTTAAGCATCGGAGTGTCTTCGCAGGTACCCCCATCTGGAGCAACGTGAAGGACGAAGGACAAAGAGCTCAAGCTCATCCCCCAACAGCAATACCAGGCCCAGGCCAGTAACCTCCCAAGGAATCTCAACCGTGTGTGATTTGGGCTTAATACGCATTGGGTCATCCCAACCGTATTTGGTCCGATCACCACTGAAACAAAAAAACTTGGATCCACTAAATTTAAATAAATAAAAAAAAAGAAAAAAAAAAAAAGCTGTGAGAGCAAAAAGGTTTTTCTGCATAAAATGCAGAAAAGATTTTCTCTATTTGTTATATGGGATCAAAGCGAAATGCAATTAAATTTGATATAAATTATGGAAAAAAATATTTTTGTGCAGAAAATTTATCCACAATACACTATATAATAAGGATAGTGTATAGTGTAACTTTTGAATTGAAATCTATTTTTGTTTAGATTTCAAAACTTACACTACATACTACCTTTAGTATAGCAAATAATTTTTCTGCATTAATTGTAAAAAAGTTAAACCCATGAATTATATAAGGGTTCGTTTTTTCTGCTGTCACTGTAGATAAGTTATCTGCAGTAAGTCCAATATGATGTCATTTTGGAAAGGAAATCATAGTATTTTTGTAACTTTAATTTATTTCAGGGTTATTATAATCTTTATAATTATAATCTTTCAATCTCAAAACGACATCGTTTTGGGAGTAAATACAGATAATTTATCTGCAGTGACTGCAGAAATATTTTTTTAATTATATAAAGGTATCTTGTGAGTATAAACAAACAAGATTAACAATGTATATATGGGATTTGTATGTCTGGAGTTGCTGTAGAGCTTTGTCTTCTCCTGATGACACAAAAATATGGTGGGGCCAAAAAAAAACTACAAATTTGGTTGAGTGTGTTGCATGAGGAGAATGCTTATGCAGTAATAGCATAAGTGTTTTTCCCTTTATATATGCATAAAGGAAATTATACGCTTATATTACATGAGATTGATCTCTCGTATTGCTCTCACTTCAAAAAATATGTTTTTTTTCTAAAAATTGATAGGCCTACTTTATTTATCTCTCAACATGAGAGAATTTCTCTCTTACTACACTCTTGTATATAATGCTTGAATTTTGTTCCGGGATTAGTTCCCAGTCAAAGAACTCCCGCGATGAGTTTTTAGGAAGTTGTATCCATCGAGACCAGTATTCGCCTTGACTCTCCAATTCGAGTTGTGGGACTGCACCCACAATCTCTTGATCACTACCACTACACCCACAATTATCACCTGCGTGATTCTCGCTCTATATTGCCTTACACACTTTCAATTGTCACCAACACTTAATAAAGGCTTAGAACAGTGGTGAGGGAATCCACAATTGCGTACAAAGCATTGGTTAATTACAGAGAATCGAGTGCTGACACTATTTTTCAAGTGTTTTCAAACACATGGAAATATTTTCAGTACATCACATATACCAACCACTCAGTATATTTTTTATCAAATATAAAAAAAAAAATGTTTACACTGTTCTCACCTTTATGATTATTTCCTTCCATTCCTTTTATTTTTGGGTAAGAAATTACCTACTCCAGTTGTACTAAAAATACACTCCAAACACCCCCCCCTAATTACTGGAGATACTGACGCACCATTGTCAGGCATTTGCTTCACTTTTTCGTAGAAAGAAATATTAGCTATCCGCTGGACATTACTCATTCAATTTAATCGAATAAATTCAATATTTAACAATTTAATAATAATATAAGGGTAAGATATTGTTACATCGGTATAAGAATTACACTCAATCTTGATCATTGATACACTTGTATCCAATAGTTCACATTATCAAAAAAATTGAACCCTTAAATATAAGTAGAATCAACGGACAAGTTTAAGAGTGTAATTTATACTAGTGTAAAATGATTCTAATCCAATAAAATATTATAGTTAAAAAAGAAAAGAAGATTGCCAAATTACACTCATGTAAGACTATTCTTTTGAATAGTAGAACTCAATTCTTTTTTTTATACATAGGTAAAAATTGAACATACAACCTAATACAAACCACTAAACCAATTTTAGTGCTGGAACTCAAACTTTTACTTTCTCCTTGAAAGCACAGTTTGCTAACCAATTCGTGCCTAAACCTTTTGAATAAGAATTATTTTATTTGTGAGAGGAAAGTAACATGTTCGTAATATTTTGAGTAACGTACTTTGTAATTACACTTTTCTTAACATATTTTCTTAAGGAGACTTTGGATAATAATTGCATTTTGTAATAAGATTTTATTAATCTCATGTTAAAGGAGATAAGTTATCTTATGTCATAGAGACAAATTTGTGAGTTCCACCACCTGAAAAAAAAAGGGTGACATAATTATCAAAGGGTGTATAGGAGAGAAACTTATCACATGTAGTAGCGTGAGAGTAGTTTTTCCCTTTGTAATATTGTTATATTTTAAAAATTTCCATGTATTTGCATAATTATTTTTTTTAAGTTTTTATATTTATTTAAAATTAATTTTAAGATATAACGGGTAGGTAGAAAATAAAATTAAAAATTAGAAATAATATATCTAATAAAGGTAATTATTGTCAATCTATACTTTAAATGTGTGCAAGAAAAAAGAAATTAATCCTCTTTCCATAGAGTATGGGGAATGATGGTTCCTAATTTTATAGAATGATTAGACAGAATGAAATAATTATTCCTCTCTTTCTGTGAACAAATATGAGAAACCTCATTTCATGGAATAAAATATGAAATAGAATCACCATTCCTTGCACCGATTGTAACATATATACTACAGGGAGTTGCATATATGCGTTAAACACGAACAGTAAGACCTAATTACACCGAATCATCTAAAATGGCAGAATAAATTTATATGTTAATTAATAAAAACACATTTAAAACCTCCAAAAAAAATAAAAACACATTTACCAAAAATTAGAGTAAATTACAATTTTTTTATGCTCAAATTATATTGTCTTTCCTTCTATGGGTGTTCATAAACCGATTCAAACCACGGTGACCGAACCGAAAAACCGATAACCGAATAAATCGAAAAATCAAAAATAAAAAAAAAATCTACAAATTTTAATTGGATTGAATCGGTTTTTGGATTGATCCAATCCAAACGGATCCAATATATTTATTCTCCTCTACCTACTTGGGTCTTTCCTCAATCATAGCCCAAGAATTTCTAAACCCATGACTCATTAACCTATCAACTAAATCCAAGAAAAAACCTAATAACATCTCATCAATAAAATGTTATATGTGTAGAGCTTCATATCTCATTGCCCCACAAAAAAAAATTATATTATCGTTTACTAATGCTTTTGTATTTCAAAAATAAAAAATTTACAAAGTCAATATATACAAAGAATGTTATTTGCACAATAGTCAAGAAACAAATTTTAGGATTTTCAGAAAACCGAAAACCGATCCAATCCAAACTGAAAAAAATTGGATTGGATCGGATCGGATTTGGAAAAAAATCTAAACCGAATGGATGATTACATGATTAAACCGAAGGGATTGAATCAAATGATTTTTGCTTCCAAAACCGATCCAATCTAAACCGCGAACACCCATAATTCCTTCTATTTGAAAATGAGAGATTACATTTTAGTCCACTTTAATTGAACAAACCTTAATAGTAATGAATAGCTATGAACAAACATCTTAGGCTTTGTTTGGGAGTTAGTTTTAGGAGGAGAAGGAAATGAAATGAAGGGTTTTAGAAAGTCCTTCCCTTATTTGTGAGTTTAAAAAAATGAGGGGAAAGAATTGGGAATTTTTACTGAACCCTACAAAATCATCTTTCTTCTTAAAATTAAAGTTCCCCCAATTTGGGGGGTTTGAATGAGAAAATATTAAAAATTACTTATCTATCCCAAACATTAAAATGTGAAAACTATATAAATGTGAATCATTTTAAATGTGACATTATTAGAAAAGTCTCAAATACCGACATAATTTATTGACGAAAAATATTGTCAAAAATAGTGATCAAATTTTTGTTGAAAATCATATACGTCAAAAAATTTCCGTCAAAACTAAAGACAAAAGTAGATACGAAACCATTTTTTGCCATAATCAGTGAAATAAATTTTTTACGAAAAAAATAGTCAAAATTATTGATAGAATCTAAATTTCGTCAAAATTTTCAACGAAAATACTTTCGTTCAAAATTTTGACGAAACACATTTCCATCGAAAAGTTTCTACGTAAAACAATTATGTCAAAAAATTTTACGGAAAATATTTTCATCAAAATTTTCCATAAAAATTTTCGACGAAAAAATTTCCTTCAAAATTTGTGACTAAAAACATTTAAGTAAAAAATTTTGACCGAAATTTCTTTTTGTCAAAATTCTTTATGGATTCTAAAATTCGTCAAAATATTTCACCAAAAAATATATTCATAAAAAATTTTGACGAAAAATATTTCCATCAAAATTTTCAACGAAACACATTTCCATCGAAATTTTTTGACGGAAAAGAATTTAATCAAAATTCTTTACAGAATTTAAATTTTGTCGAAAGTTTTTGACAAAAACATTTTCGTTAAACATTTTTGGTAAAACACATTTCCATCAAAGTTTTCAACCGAACACATTTCTATCAAAAATATTTGACAAAAAATATTTCCGTAAAAAATTTTGACAAAATATATTTCGATAAAAAATATTGACGAAAAAAATATTCAGTCAAAATTCTTTACAAAATCTAAATTTCGTCGAAAATTTCGAATGAAACATTTCTCTCAAAATTTTTGACAAAACAATTTCTGTCAAAAATTTTGTCAGAACACAATTCCATCGAAATTTTGAACGGAAAACATTCCGTCAAAATTTTTGAAGGAATTCTTTTTTCGTTTAAAACATTTGATGGAGGAAATCATTTTTGACAAAACTTTTGACGAAAACTAAATTTCGTCGAAAATTTTGATCGGAGAAAAAATTTCTTCGCTTTTCGACGAAAAGCGTTTGACAAAAATATAATTTTGTATCGAAATTTTCATCGTTTGCAACGATTTCTACGTCGAAAATATGATATTTTTTAGTATTGTGAAAAGTATATAAATAATTTTGTTAGAAATTTTAAATATAATAATTATATTTATTTTTAAAAAATGATAAAATAATAAAAATATCTCATTAACCCTCTATTTTCCTCCCTTATCATTTTTTTAACTCCCAAACAAGAGAAAAGAATACCTTTCAATTTATTTCCCTTCCTTCCCCTCCCCTCCCCTCCCTTCCCCTTGGATCCCTTCATTTCCTTCCCCTCCAAACTCCCAAACAAAGCCTTAAGAAAAAAATTTCTCTTTGCAACTCTCAATATTATTGATAGTCAGTTTTGAACACAATTTTTTTTTTTGGAAGACAGTTTTGAACACAATTTTTTTTTTTTGGAAGACAGTTTTGAACACATTTATTATTGACTTTGATAATTCCAAAATATTTAAATAAAATTCCTAAGTCAATAGTGCCAAAATATTAAACTCCATAGTAAGAGCGTTCAAAATTAGTTGTCAATGACAATAAAGGTCACAAAAAGGAAAATTGTCCTAGTGAACTTCATTCGTAATTATTTATTGCTGTTAAGAGATTTGTTAGTGTAGCACATTTTTATTTTTTATTTTTTTGGTAACAAGTGTAGCACATTTTTATTTCGTGGGAGATAAGACTTAAAAGTGTAATATTTCAAAATGAAATAAAAGACGTTGTGATTTGAATATCTTTGAAGAAATGCGAATGTAATTTAACCAAATAATTAATTGTTCTATAATAAAAACTTTTGTATTGATCTTATTAAGAAAATAATTATAGTTATTTAAAAGTATTATTAATCTATGCATTCGCTCATAAAATGTACATTGAACCATTTTTTTGTTAAGATAATTCATTGAAATTAAATGTATGTAATGTTTTTAATTATAAGCACATGTTAACAAACCCATAAATTTTTAAGTGATAATGATGGAACTGATCTGGATAAAATACAATAAGTCCACCAAAGGGTTAAAACCCAAAGATTAAAAGCCCAAACACATAAGGCCCGAACAATGCGCGATATCCATATCGCGCACCTAAACCGTCTTTAAACATGACTTCAAAGTTAAGGAATAGGTCAATAAAGCACGAGTAAGAAGCCACAGCGCCACAAAATCAATACATAAAGGATAGCTTCAGCTTGCCACCACTCTACCCAGATAGCTTGACATAATAGAGATAAGGCCAGAAAGGCACCAGCTGAACCTGCAGCCCATAAACAGCCAATCAAAAGGCATACCGCCTATCCAAGGCGGCATCAGATTCACTATATAAACAAAGAGTACATACCCAGGTATAACAATCTAATTCAGTAAGAATATTGACTTTGATACTAACTTGAGCGTCGGAGTGTCATTACAGGTACCCACCCCAATTTGGCACATAGCGCCAAAGGAGAATCATACTCATATCACTACAAACAACCATCAACAGTCCAAGAAACAGATAATCTAACCCAAAGTCTTCTCTCATCAACTGTATGTGATTGGACCCGATATATATTAGCCAGCCCATATTGTATTGGTCTAATCAGGAATTATGGTAGAGTTTTGGGCTAAATAATCATTCTATTTTATTAAAATTTAATTACCAAATATATATTAAAAAAATCACGAAATATCAATATGCTACTATATTATACATATACATCTCATGTGTGCAATAAGTTATTTCATTAGACTTCCTGCACATATAGACATCTCATGTGTGCAAGAAGTTGTTTCATGTGACACAAGTAATAACACATTCAATATAAAAAAATTATTGACGGTCATGCTGAATCCGGAGAAGGGGAATACGACATTATGCCATAAAATCGCGATGTTACTGACGAGTGTGGTTATCATTGGTCAAGTGTGAAAAAAAGAAAAAGAAAAGCATGACGTGTAAGTGAAATTGGAAAAGTTAGGCTAATTGTGCTAGACCCTTATGGGAATTAATGGTGATTAATTATGACTTGACAGTACATTAATGGTGATGTTGACTCAGAGGAGGCTAATGTCAAACCCCACTTTCCATTTCAACAAATTCATGTATCATTTGAGCTAGGATTGTTCAACACCGGTACACCACTATCTATCGCTATCATAGCTAATGACAATGACAACGTCGTCGTTTCCTCCTTCATCAAGAGATCCAAACATTAGAGGAACAAGTCACATAACAAAAGATTCTACCGAAATACCAACTCCCCATCCCAAATGTTGTGCAATTCACTACCATGGCGTTATGACCTTCTCCAGAATTAATATGATAGTTATCAAATTTTTTATTTTTATTTTTTGTATTTAAGGTGTTATTCCATGTGATACTTGGAAGGTATCATATGGAATAACATCTTTAATATTAAAACAAAATTGTTGACGACCACATCGATTCTAGAGAAGGGCATGACGCATTCCGACATAGAAACACCACATTCAAGAACTGGCATTTAAAGTAGAACATTTGTTATGTGAGTTGTTCCTCTTGCCTCCAACAACATAGATCGCTTGACAAAGAAGAAAAAGGAAGCAACAACGTTCTTGTTATCATTAGATATAGTGTCACGATAGTCGATAGACATAGAATTGGTACAACGAGATCACGATCTTCTAACTCATAAAATATATGAAATTGTTGTAATTGAAAGTAGGGTCCGTGACCTCACATTAGCCTTTGTCTTGCCGAATCAATAAACATCAACATTAATGCACCATAAATTCACAATTAATTTTCCAAAAGCTTAACACAATTAGCAGGACTTTACCTATTACACTTTCACATTTTTCGGAAGAGGAAAAGAATCAAACCAGTAATAGAAGTCAAGATTACCAACTACAATCCGTGTTGTGCTTGTACGCTGAAACATCATTCTCCAGGCACGGAAGTTTACAACTTTTTTTCATATTGAAGGTGTTATTCTTCGGAGCTCTTATTTTTAATTTCTTTTTTTTTTATAAACACGAGCTAGTTCAAACAGACAAAAATCTCTTATAATAAAGAGTTTTTTTATAATAAAAAAAATCAAAAGCCAAAAGTTCAAGAGAAACTTTTTTTAAGTTGTATCAACTTATTTTTAATTTAAGCTTTTAAGTAATTTTTAAATTAAAATTTTTATATATCATCAAGTAGCTTTTAATTCTATTTTTAAAGTTTATATTTTAGTTTTAGCTTAAAAGTGACTTTTAACTTCAAAAAATAAGATGTCAAACAGATTCTAAGAAACACCTTATAAAACGCCACGCCACGCCACGCCACGTAAAATAACATGACATGCCCATATGTATTAGACAATCCCAAATTGACATTTTATTACTTCTTTATAGTATTTAATAATTAGTTTTCTCAAAAAAATTCAGAATGGATTTTAGCCACAATTGGGCAACGAAGGATCAACATATACTTGGGCTCACATGGTTGGCCTTATTGCGATCATTCCCATTATGAGTGAGCTGTAGGACAAATTTTGATACACACAGACTCCTCAACTTTGCAAAGATAGAGATAAAAATCGATTGTACACAGCTTTTATAATTTTGCAAAATATTATTTCTCATTCAAACTCATACCCTTTCGGTCATATAGGAATAATCTTATTTCCGCTTTAAGGCTTGCCCGCCATAATAAGTGAGTTAATTAACAATAATAAACATTAAGATTCAGGTTCAATGAATACATGATTGTCGATTATGCCTCCAAATGAACGAAAAGAATAATATGGCTATGGGCATATAAACACCATCTTGTCCTAATTATTCTTACTTCTTTTTATAATGATGACAAAAAAAATATATAAAATAATAACTAACTATAAAAAAATATATATAAAAGAATGAAAACAAAAGATGGATTGATTGACCAACCTTTGTCAAAAAAGAAAAATACTAGTTAGGGGTTGGCCCAAAATTATCGTGTCTTGGTTTGGAAGACAAATAGTGCTTGGAGAGACGCTTTTATTAAACATATATTGCAAATACCCTAGGTGAATCAGCACGTTTGTTTTGATACTGTCTCGTGAAATCACCTCCACAGAGGTGCTGGTTCAAATCAGAACAAATGTGCTGGTTTACCTTCATTTTATTAATAAAATCAAAGCAAAGAAGGATACCGAGAGCATTGGTAGGCTTAAATTTCATGGAAAGAAACAAGAAATTGGTCAATTAATCAGAACAAATTCCAAGGTACAAGGGTCATAGACTCATAGTCGGCCAAAAATTGCAATTTCTCAAAACATGAAAACCAAAAGTTCATCATTCAAGCCATTAGAGGTCACTAATTGCAATTAACTAACTTGTTAAGACTACACTACAAAGCAAATACACAGATGTAGAATTGGATACCTGAATTCCCAGCTGCAGCAGTAACACATGCTCTATTCTTTGCATTCACAATCTCCACACGGAGGTTCTCCATCTCCCAAACCATCGAGATCAACTTCTCCATCACTTGACCATGTTCATAGTTTTGCACGAATCCTTTCTTCTCACATTCAATGGCAACTCTACAAGCCAAGAGACAATGAAAATTAAGAATAGCATTAATATAGACTTGGATTCATGGTAAACCTTATAATTATTTCACCTTTTTAAAGTTCCTTGTAATCTGATTTGTCATTAATGTTAATGGGAACAAAATTAAAAAAATACCATTTTTCTAACTATCAACCATTTAAAATCATTTAATAAAATATAGTGATCAAAACGAAAGTTACAATGTCGCATTGAATGCCCATTATATATGGCAATAAGGCAAGCCATGACTTCTGAAAATGAAAGTTACACTGTAGCATTGAATGCTCATTATATATGGCAATAAGGCAAGCCATGACTTCTGAAAATGAAATTTACAATGTAGCATTGAATGCCCATTATATATAGCAATAAGGCCAGCCATGACTTCTGAAAATGAAAGTTACAATGTAGCATTGAATGCCCTTATGCCCATTACGCCCTTATTCCCCATGATGTTTTTTGCAAACGAAATGGAACAGTCCCACATACCACTAAGCACTAAAACATAAAAATGGACCAAGATGGTCAATCAGCCCCAAAAGATGAAAGAATATGATGGCAGAAGGTGCGGTCGTTGTCCTTCTTATACAAGACTCAAAGTAGTGAAACATGGACACAGGAGGTTAGTAGAGGTCAAGAGAAATGAAAATGAAAATGAAAAGGCAAGAAAAAATTGCACAAGGAAAACTTGAAAAGCCAATGCACTGCTCTTGGGTTTGAATGTTGAAGACAGCCAAAATCTTATGGCCATAAAACCAAAGGCAACACTCGGACACAATGGGGCGGAGGGTGATCTGTTAGCTAAAAATTAGAGTGAGCAGAGTATTTGGAGGTTTACCCGAAGTGCCCTTTGGTTAACCACTGAATTCCTCTCTACCATTTTCTCAAACACTTCATCTGCATCTTGAAGAGACCTCTTTGTTCCCATGATTTCTAACACAAAAATCTCACCAGGGTCCTCATCACCCTCAACAACACAGTGCTGTAACTAATACAATCAGGAACACGAATAAATGTTCAGTAGTTCTGTATTATTGAGCACTCACTAGTCACTACTAAAAGTATTAAAATTAGAAACAAAAGACTCACCTAAATGCGTTTACTCCAGAAACACACTCTTATAACCAATTTCTTCTGCCAGCAGCACCCTTACAAGCCAACAGCGCCGCCTTTCTACCTCTTTCCAGGGAGGAGCTCCTCTCCAAATTTGCATTAGGATTTGTTTGGGGTTAGATGGGAAAAGGGAACATTTATGATTTTGAACTGAAGTTAATAAAGGAATTTTTTTATTTTTTTTATTTTTTTGTTTCCTTTTAAATAGATTTTTCCCCCCCACTTAAGTGCCTATTTTATTATGTCATTTGCATTTTTGTTTTAATTTTGACCTTTTCAGAAAGATTTAATAATCAAGATGTTTAGTACCTCAAATACATATTTCTTTCGTACAATAATAATAATAATAATAATTTTACAATTTTATAAGAAAGGTGTCGATCCACTTGCAAAGGTCTGTTTTTTATCATTTTGTCTCTCATTAATTAATTAATAATCAATTTGTCCCTCATTCAGAACTATCTACCAATCTGCCCCTATTTAATCGACTACGTTGAATATATAGTCGATCAAATGGTCAAAAGTAGGGGTGCTAAACGAGCCAGGGGCCTTTGGCTCGGCTCGTGAAGGCTTGAGCTTACATGTCTAAAATTGATTGTTGGACTCAGGCTTGGACTTGTATAAAAGCTCGTTTAATAAAAAGGCATCAGACTCCAATTCAAAAGCTCGGCCTTACAGCCTCTCAGGCTTGGACCCAGGCTTGCCTAATATATTATTTTTTATTTTTTATTTTATTTTTTATACTACTTGTGATAGCCCTCTCTTTTCTCAATTCATTTCATCCCATTTTATTAATTAAAAATACTTTTTGAATGATTTTATTTTATATTATGCTATTTGGATATACATTAAATTTATGAATATTTATGAAATTACTAGTGCTGTTGATTGTATATTTTGTTTGGATAAATTTTTGTTGTCTTTTTTTTTAAAAACAGGCTAACAGACTAAACCAGGCTTTTGTTTTTTGTAAATGAGCAATGCAACAGGCTGATATTATATTCGTAACAGGTAACGGGCTAAGGTCAGTCTGACACATTTGAACACAGGTTCGGCCCGTTAAGACCAAAGCTCGGCTCGGCTCGGCTCGTTAACACCCCTAGTCAAAAGTCAGAACCTCCCAAATGTGTAGTCGATCAAGATGAATTTTTAGTCGACTACATTTCGTGGTCTGAAAATTCTGACTTTTGACCATTTGATCGACTATATATTCAACGTAGTCGATTAAATAGGGATAGGTTGATGGATAGTTCTGGATGAAAGACAAATTAATTATTAATTAATTAATGAGGAGCAAAAGGGTCAAAAAAACTTGCAAAGGTCGGTAAAATTTTATCCTTTTCCTTTTTTTTATCTTGGTAGAATAAATATATAAAATTCAAATTGGTGTGTTTTAAATATTATTTTCACGTAGCCCGTTGAGAGGCATACTCGTAAAAAACAAATATAAGAAACCTTGATATCACCTAATCAGTCTTCTTATTACTGTCACCCATTTTCTATAACAAATTTAGGATTTAATATTTACCCTCCACACATATGAAAATGATCCAACGAAGAAAAGAGAGACAAAAAAAAATTGATCCATCCATAATTAATTCTCATTAAGTTATTATTAATTAATTCTAATTACTTAATTGGTTTATGTGACTCTCATTCAAAATAAATACACCATAATTGATTGGGTTTTTGACCCTTTTGCCCCTAATTAAATAATTAATAACCAATTTGCCCCTCCCCCAGAACTATCCACCATCCTGCCCCCATTTAGTCGATTATGTTGCACTTTTAATCGACTAAATGGGCTAAACTCAGAAATTATGAAACGCGAATTTTAGTCGACTAAAAACTCATCTTAATCGACTAAATTGTTTGCACTTTTAGTCGACTAATCACATTATTTAGTCGACTAAATATCGCGAAAAACCCTATATCCAGACTTCTCTTGGTCTCATTTTCATTATATTCGAATGTAAAACTCCTCCCTTGGTCTCTTTCTCTTGTTTGTCAGCTGTGAACCTTCCAATCACCCTTCCATTTCATCACACCACCTCTAAGGCATAGTAATTGTGAAATCATTGTCATTTTCCTTTATTTCTCAATTTTCCCCCCCAAATCCGAACCCAAAACCCTAAAATCCGATTCCTACCCCCAAAATTCGTGTGAAAGATGAGCTCAAGTCCAAACATGTATGTTACCATGATTTACTATGATGGAAAGCATTATGAAGGCCCCAACGGTGTTCAATTTGAAGGAAAAACAAAAATGTTGAAAATCAAACGGGGCACTACGTACAATGAGTTGAAGGGGAGGATTAACCAAAAATTGGGGCTACACGGGAGCCATGGCGTTCAACGGATGATCGCCAGGGTAGAGTCTACAGTTGGTAAGGATGCTATATTCTACATTGGTAATGATATATGTGACGATGAAGATGTGGATTGTGTCATAGATGCAATTGTGGACCGAAAATTTCAAAACTTTATTGAGATATATGTTGAAATAGACTGTGGTCAATCTTCATCTGCACCTGTGCATGGAAGAAGTCAAAGTCAAGAAGACAGAGTGGTCGGTTTATCTGCACCTGCACCTGTCTTAAGTCAGATACCACTGAGGGAAATAGACGAGGATGATGATGGGCATGACGAGGATATGGACAGTGAAGACGATGGTGAACCCGAGAGTGTTATTCCGCTGGGTGAGACCTCAGATACGGACGTAGAGGGGAATTTTGACGCTGATACTAGTTCAGGAAACTTGAGTTCCCAGGTTATGCCACCGCTCCGTGTTGACCCTGTTAGCAGTGGTAAGATTGTAATATAAAGTTTTAATTTTGCATATATATATATTTGTGTTTTCTTTCGTACTGACGGATAAGTTTAAATTTGGACGTAGGGTCTGAGATGCCGTCTCCTCGTCATCCTCATCTGACACATCAGCCCCCTGCCCTGCAACATCCTCAATCTGTTGTCCTCGTCCAAGTTCTAGACGAGCAAGCCTATCTTCAACACCCTTGAACCGTCCCTGTATATGTCTAAATCTTTCATTTCCCTTCTGCACGTGACTCTTCCTCCATTTTTTGTGTTTCAGCGCCATTTTTCCTATCTTCTTCAGCGTGGCGTTTATGCCCTTCATGACATCACGTAATGAAAACCCACCCTCAGGCTCAGCTATCTCCTGCTGGTCACCCTCATCATCATCGTCATCATCATCCTCCACCTCGGGGTCAACCATGTCTACAACTGGAGCAACATCAGGAACCTCAACATCAGCCGCACCTGTGAACTGCCACACTCCTGTTTGGGGGTTCTTTGTCATTTTGCACTGCTCCAGTAGACGTTTTCCAAACTTATGATTATACCCTATGGTCTTCTTCAAGGTCACATTACCCATGGGAACATCAAAATGCTCCAATATCCTCTGAACAAGACAAGCAAATGGAAGTGCACCCTTGTGTTTGGCCTTATACATCATCCAACACACGTAGTGCCTCCAGTTCACCGAAGTACCATGTCGGATAGCCCACATGATGGGAATGTCATGCTCCAACACCCTGGAATGATTGAACGCTCGCGGAAACAAAATGTGGGTGATGACATAGTGTAGTATGCGAGACTCCACAGTAAGCAACCCCACCGTATAGGCAATGTGTTGCCCACGGACTCTCCTCTGCTCCTGCACGGCATCACCGCGTGTATATCCTGGAAGTATGGTCCCGCTGTCTGCGTCATATTCCACAGTCTGCGCAGAATCAAAGTCATACCCCAGTAACTCCAACCATACCGGAGCCGTCATGATGATGTCCACCCCGCAGACCCTAGACCTCAGCTCACCGTGATGGTAGCTGAGATTATGGTAGAAGGCCCGTACATGCAGCTCAGAATATGAACACGACAGTTCAGCCAAGGTCCTAAGATGTGATTCCTCCAACCACCTCACAATGTTAAAACCTTCTTGTTCAAAAAAGGTTGTATCAAGTGATTTGGCCCCACAAATCGGTCGGTTAACAAAGTCACGGACAAAAGATTCATGAACCACCGGGTCATTCTCGAACAAGTATCCGAATGAGAGGTCCACAACAGCGGGGTCTTCCTCTTGTGGCCTTGACGAAGACGGATGGTCTTGTCGTAGCTTTTGTCGTCTCTCATTTCCAGTGCTAGACGATCTTCTACGGCCAGCCATGGGAAAAACTGTACCTACAATGCAAGTGGAAACAAAAATCAATGAACAATAACAATATCAAAAAATTTAAAATTCAATATAAAAAACAAAACCTAATCCTAAAATAAAATAAAACAGAAATCAGAAACCCAATCCCTAACCCTAAAACAGAAACAGAAACCCTAACCCTCAACCCTAACCCTAACCCTAACCCTACACCCTAAAACAAAACACAAAAACCCATTCCTAACCCTAAACACTACAACCCAACCAAAACAGCAACGTAAACCCTAACCCTAACCCTAACCCTAACATAACCCTAACCCTACGCCTAAGGCACCACATCAACCCTAACCCTCACCCTCACAACACACTTAGCACCCTACCCCTAACCTAAATCCACAAAACCGCAAACATAAATCAAATGCATGAAGAAAACCAAAATAAAAACTAAACTTAAAACCAAATGCAAGTCAGAATACGTTACCTAAATATCGATTTCGCAAGTGTGAACCAAGGAAGCTTCAATCGCACCTTCAAGGGTTGAGATTCGGACTTGGTTGGAGAGAGGGGACGGAATGCAGCCTTTTAGTCGATTAGGGTTTGAAAATAACCCCCTTTGTGAAATGAGGGGGTTTTTAAAAACCTGATCTGCGACATTTAGTCGACTAAATAATGTGCTTAGTCGACTAAAAGTGCAAACAATTTAGTCGATTAAGATGAGTTTTTAGTCGACTAAAATTCGCGTTTCATAATTTCTGAGTTTAGCCCATTTAGTCGATTAAAAGTGCAACATAATCGACTAAATGGGGGCAGGATGGTGGATAGTTCTGGGGGAGGGGCAAATTGGTTATTAATTATTTAATTAGGGGCAAAAGGGTCAAAAACCCATAATTGATTCCCATTACTTAATTCTTATATTTTTTTTCATTAATTACAGCTACATGAGAAACTTTATAAAATGTCTTGCGATTAAAAATTTCAACCCAAATTTTATAAAACCACCTTATAGTCACGTGTCTTTTCAAAATACCAATCTACACTTTCAAGTTTCCCTTAAATTTATTTGATGTGATAATGCCCCGAATTTAACTTGTCCTCTTTTTTCTCTTCCAAAGGCATCCATATTTTCCATTCTCGTGCCTTGCATTTTCAATCTCATGTTCCTTCGCAATATTGGCAAGATTGTATCCTTACCGTCGTTTACCTCATTAACAGAACCTCATCCCCTCTCCTTTCTTCCAAATCACCCTTCAAACTTCTCTGCCACAAAGCTCCATCTTATGAGCATCTTCATGTCTTTGGCTGTCTCTGTTACAGCTCCACTCTCTCCCTAAGCACCGCCATAAATTCTCACCTCGTGCCTTACATGCCATTTTTCTTGGTTACCCACTGGTTACAAAGGGTACAAACCTCTTGATATAAAATCTAATTCCATTATTATTTCTCGTGATGTTGTCTTTTTTGAACATATTTTCCCATTCACCTTACACTCACCTTTGTCTCTTTTGCATACTGAATTTTCAACTCTACCTTATACATCTAATTCCTTCACAGCTTCATTTGCTGCTTCAGATAGTCCTTCATAGCAACCTACATCCTTAAGAACTCAACGAATCTGTCACCCCCTACCCACCTTACTGATTATATTTTTTCTTCTCCAACCAATCACCCTCTCTCCAATTCCATTTCCTATCATAGGCTGTCTCCATCTCATATAGCCTTTGTTAATTTTGTTTCTACCCATCTTGAGCCCACCTCTTATTATGAAGCTTCCCAATGACCGGAATGGTAGGCTGCTATGGTGACTAAACTATCAGCCCTTGAGCTTGATAAGATTTGGATTGTTGTTTCTCTTCCTTTCGGAAAGCAAGTGGTCGACTGCAGATGGGTCACAAGTTCGAGTACAATTCAGACGGTTCTCTTGAAATATATAAAGCTCGTTTGGTGGCTAAAGGTTTTACTCAACAGGAAGGAGTTAATTTCATGGATACATTTTCTCCTGTTGCAAAATTAACAACTGTCAGAGTCATCATTGCTCTTGCAGCTATTCACAATTGGACTCTAAATAACTCATTTCTTCATGGGAATTTGCTTGAAGAAGTATACATGTAGATGCCTCTTGGGTACTCTTCTTAGGTTTCTTCTCTTCCTCCCAATGTTGTATGTCGCCTTCACAAATCCTTGTATGGTCTTCGTCAGGCTTCGTGACAATGGTTTGCTAAATTCTCTTCTACCTTGTTACAACTAGCATTTCTTCAGTCACAATATAATCATTCTCTGTTTGTTCGTTCTACATCTACTTCTTTCACTGTTGTTTTGGTCTACGTGGATGATATAATTGTTGCTTTTAACAATTCCACTAAACTACAGCTACTTACTGCAATATTATACAACAAATTCTGGTTAAAAAATCTTGGATGTTTAAAATAATTTTTTGGCCTTGAAGTGGCTCACAGTACCAAAGGAATTTTTGTTTGTCAGCGCCAACATGCCTTGCAAGTTTTCAAAGACTCTAGTAACTTAGGCTGCAAACCTCGCACCACTCCCATGGATGTTGGTCTCAAACTCTCCTCAACATCTGGTGATCTTCTTTCTGATCCCTTTTTATATCGCAGGCTTATTGGTCATCTGCTTTATCTCACCATCACAAGGTCTGACCTCTCCTATGTAGTCAATCCCCTCAGTTAGTTTATGGCTTCTCCTCGTGTTCCCAATCTTCAGGCTGCCCATGGCTGCTTGGCTATGTGAAGAATACTGTTGGACAGTCTTTTTTTCTCTTCATCATCACCTATTCACCTTAATGCCTTTTGTGACTCTGATTGGGCTGTTTGCCCCGATAGTCGTTGTTCAATTTTAGGATTTTGTATTTTTATTGGTGATTCCCTCATTTCTTGGAGGTCTAAGAAAAAAACCATTGTGTCTTTTTCATCCACTGAGGCAAAGTATCGTTCAATGGCCAATGTTACTTGTGAATTGTTGTGACTATTTTCTCTGCTTCGAAATCATCATGCTTTACACCCAGGTCCAGCACATCTTTTTTGTAATAATCAATCTTCTTTGCACCTGGCTACTAACCTGATTTTCCACGAACGCACAAAGCACATAGAGATCGACTACCATCTTGTTCGTGAGCACATTCTTAAAGGCCGCTTGAAGACATTTTGAGTTCCTTCTTCCAAACAACTTGCTGATCTCTTCACCAAGCCCATTTTGCTGTCAAAATTCGCAGTTTTATTGTCCAAGATGAGAGTTTTAAACATATACTCTCCATCTTGAGGGGGGCTAATAGTGTATAAATATTTTTCATTTTATATATATTTCTGAGAGTTTTAAACTCCGCCCATGTGTGCTTTCATGCATGGCCTGTCCCAAGCCAGGATAAAGGAGGAGGGTTGGCGTCAGGTGTTGCGAACCGGCCGTAAAAAACAGCTATATTTTTATGTGATGAACCTATATGATTTTTCGTTGGGGCGTACCCTTCATAGCGACGCGTTGCATCGGGCCTCGGGTGTAGCGAAAAATGGGCTAGGGTCCTTGCCACAAGGCAAGGCGCTGCATCGGGCCCGGGGTGTAGTGAAAAGTGGGCTAGGGTCCTTGCCCCAAGGCAAGGCGCCAGGTCTTCACCCGGATTTGGTGAGAAGTATGCCAGGGTCCCAACACGCAGATCGGCGAGCGTGGCGGGCAAGCACAGCCCAGGGGTTAAGGATGAGATTGGGAAGCTGGAACATAGGAACCTTAACGGGTAAATTGAGGGAGTTGGCAGATGTTTTTGCTAGAAGGAAAGTGAATATTGTTTGTTTGCAAGAAACTAAGTGGGCTGGAGAAAAGGCCAAGGAAGTGGATGGAATTGGTTTCAAGTTATGGTACACAAGTACGAACAAGAGTCGAAATGGTGTTGGAATTATGATCGATAAAAGTTTCAGAGATAAAGTTGTGGACGTCAAAAGGAAAGGCGACAGGATTATTCTGGTTAAGCTTGTTGTGGGTGACTTAATCCTGAATATCCTCAGTGTGTATGCACCCCAAATTGGATTGCAACCAACTGATAAAAGCCAATTTTGGGAAGACTTGGAGGAGGTTTTGAGGGGAATACCTCGAGAGGAGAAGATTTTCGTAGGAGGAGATCTAAATGGTCATGTTGGTAAAAGCAATGGAGGTTTTGATAGAATCCATGGAGGTTTTGGCTATGGGATGAGAAACGAGACTGGAGAAGATATCTTGAATGTTGCACTAGCCTACGATTTGATGTTAGTGAACACCTTTTTTCAAAAAAAGGAGTCACACCTAATCACTTTTCATAGTGGCCATAATCGTAGTCAGATTGATTTCTTTCTGGCTAGAAGAGAAGATAGAACTTCTTGTGTCGAATGTAAGGTCTACCCTGGAGAGTGTGTCGCTACGCAACATAAGCTGGTAGTCTTGGATGTTCGGTTCAACAAAGTACGTACAATGAAGAAGAGGGCTCAGAATCCAAGGATAAGGTGGTGGAAGCTTAAGGAGGGAAAAGAGAGAGAGTTCAATGATAGAATGTTGCACGAAGGACCTTGGGAGTTTGATGGAGGAGTAAATGCAACATGGAATGAGATGGCTAAGTGTATTCAAAATTTGGGAAGGAGGGTGTTGGGAGAAAGCAAAGGAAATGGATTTCATACATAGGAAACATGGTGGTGGAATGGAGAGGTGCAAGAGGCAATTAAACATAAGAAGGAGTGCTTTAGATCTTTGCATAAAAGTCCCAGTGCAGAGAACCTGCAAAAGTTTAGATTGGCGAGAAAAAATGCAAAGAAAGCAGTGCGAGAAGCTAGAGGCAAGGTTTTCGACGAGTTGTATAAAAATCTTGGGAGCAAGGATGGTGAAAGAGGTATTTATAAACTTGCAAAGATAAGGGATAAGAAAAGTAAAGACCTCACCCAAGTTAGATGCATCAAGGATGAAAATCAAAAACTTCTGGTGAGAGATGAAGATGTAAATGAAAGATGGTTGAAATACTTCAACAAGCTGTATAATGGGGATGGAGATACAAGCGAGGTGGACTTAGAGGACGCGTATGATGATATGAATAGAAGATTTATACGCAGAATTAATACACATGAAGTTAAGGAGGCTTTAAAGAGGATGAAGACTAATAAAGCCTTAGGGCCTGATGGTGTTCCTATTATAGTGTGGAGAGGCCTGGGGGATGTGGCAATAAAATGGTTGACCAATCTTTTTAATAAGATTCTCCAGACGAATAAGATGCCTGATGTATGGAGGAAAAGTATGATTGTGCCTATCTACAAAAACAAGGGAGATATACAGAATTGTTCAAACTATAGAGGCATTAAGCTAATGAGCCATACTATGAAGTTGTGGGAGAGGGTTATTGAACATCGCTTGAGGAGAGATACCAAGGTTTCTGTAAATCAATTTGGATTTATGCCAGGAAGATGTACCATGAAAGCAATTTTCTTGATGCGACAACTAATGGAAAGATACCGAGAAAAGAAAAAGGACTTGCATATGGTGTTCATAGACCTTGAGAAAGCATACGATAGGGTTCCAAGGAAAGTTTTATGGTGGGTCCTGGAGAAGAAAAAGGTTCCATTAAAGTATGTAAAGGCAATCAAGGATATGTATGATGGGGCTACTACATGTGTAAAAGCTTGTAACGGATCATCAAGTTATTTTCCTATCACGGTAGGTGTACACCAAGGGTCGGCTCTAAATCCTTACCTCTTTGCCTTAGTTATGGATGAACTAACAAAAGATATTCAAGAGGAAGTGCCATGGTGTATGCTTTTTGCAGACGATATTGTGCTTATTGATGAGAGCAAGGAGGGTGTTAATAGAAAACTTGAATTGTGGAGAAGCACATTGGAATCTAGAGGATTCACATTAAGTCGAAGCAAGACTGAGTATCTGAAGTGTGAGTTTTCTCTGGTACGAGATGAGGACCAAGAACCTGTGCATCTAAATGGTCAAGAGGTACCCAAAAATATGCTTTTAAATACTTGGGCTCCATTTTACAAAACGGTGGAGAGATTGATGAGGATGTAAATCACAGAATCAGAGCAGGGTGGATGAAATGGCGTAGTGCATCTGTATTTTTGTGTGACCGCAAAATTCCCCTGAAGTTAAAAGGAAAATTCTATAAAACAGCAGTAAGACCGGCAATGCTATATGGAGCGGAATGCTGGCCAGCACATAGGCAACATGAGCATAAGATGGGAGTAGCAGAGATGAGGATGTTAAGGTGGATGTGTGGTTACACAAGGATGGATAAGATAAGAAATGAAGATATTCGACGAAAGGTCGGAGTAGTATCGGTAGCCGAGAAGATGAGAGAACATAGATTGAGGTGGTTTGGGCACGTGATGAGAAGACCCATGGATGCTCCTGTAAGATCAGAAGTTTGTTACCAAGAGCTCAACACAAAAAGAGGCAGAGGTAGGCCGAAGCTTACTTGGGGGAAAGTAGTAAAACAAGATTTAATGGAGTGGGATATAGATTGGCGGACAGTATGTCTTAGAACGGAATGGAGAAAAGCTATAAGTATGGTGGAGGGTTAGACCCGCTGTTATTGCTATGTTCCAGATGGTCCCTTTTTAGTCCTTTTCCCCTTCATTTCCCCCACTTCTTCTTGTCCCTTTCTTTTTTACTTTTATTTATTTATATATACATATATTGTTATTTTATTTTATCTTATTTTATATTTTTATTTTATTTGTTTATTTTTATTTATTTATTTTTTGCTTTTTTACTTTTTTTACTTTTTTAATTTTTTTAAACTTTTTTTCAACCGTTTTGTATCTTTCATGTGGGTTCATCTACCACCGACCCCAATTAATTTGGGATAAAGGTGTTGTTGATGTTGATGTTGATGTTGATATATTTCTGTTGTAGTTTGTTATTCTCTTAGCACAGGTGTGATGGTGTGCATTCTGTTAGCACGTGTGTGTATTTTGTTAGTGGTGTCACTCTTGATATTTTTTGTTAGTGTCTTTTTGCTAATATAATTAGTCTCTTTGTGCTTTCTTCTCAATCAATGAAAATATAAATATTCAGTTTCATTTTTATGGTTATGCTTCTCTGTAACTAATAGCTTCAAAATTTGATTACACTCCAGTCGTCTAATATTTCCTCTGATGCGATATCATATTAAACATTTAAACATTAAATGATACTTAATTGATCGAATCAATAATAAGTATTAAAAGGTAAAAGAGTGAAAATAAAGAATATTGATTTCATTGATTGGGTAATTCATTTGTACACATGATATAGAAGAGCATAACTAGAAAAGAGAAAGATCTAGAATATCTCAATTAAAATAAAATAAAATATTTATATCTCTAATACTCCCCCTCAAGATGGAGGGTGAATAAGAAGAAAGAAAATAAAAGCTTCACGGATGTTCCGAAAAATTCGGTAGCACAGCAAATCAACTGAAAATCATCAGTGTGAAGAGCTGGTAAAGAGACAGTGCTGGAATGAACATCAGCTATGGAAGGAAGGGCTGAGATGGACATCAGCCAGCAAATATAAACGGTGTCGGGATGGACATCGACAAAATCAAATGTTCTGAAATGAACATCAGCAACATGAACAATGCTCCCCCTGAATAGAAAGGCAAAACAAGTTTTGCGAAAAGTTTTTCCAATGAAAAACTTTTTTTTTATAATGAATAAAAAAGTCAAAAGCTCCTAGAAGTAGCTTTTTTTAAGCTTTTATCAATTTTTCTTGAATTGTGTGCTTTTTTTGAAATTAAGAGACATAAAGATAGAGAGAGACTATTCTTGAAATATGTGCTTTCAAGCTAAAATTTATACGTAATCACCAAACAATTTTTAACTTTTTTTAAGCTCTTTTTTTTAGTTTTAGCTTAAATGTAGCTTTTAATTTAAAAAAGAGAGTACTCAAACAAGTTTATAAAATACAAAAGATCACATATATGTATGAAATTGAATGTGTAGATTTGCTTTTTAGATAAACAATAGATATAATGTTCTACCAACACCGATACGGGACACGAGATATGAAACGACACGACACTCCGACACGTCAATTCTAAAAAATATTAGATTTTGACACGTTAGAAAACGTATTGATATTAAATAATATTTTTAATTTATGTAGTGTATATTTTATTCAATAATTTAACAAAAAAATGAAGCAAAACTTATAATACCAATCAATTTTGCAAAAAAACATAAGATATCCTAAATATTTATATTAAATTCAATAAAATAGTAATCATAATCCAACGAAGCTAATAATTGGAACTAAAAATGCATCACAACATTTGAATCCTTTTTTGAGTCTCTGCAATGCGTGTTGGAGTATCGGAGAGTGTCGAAAAGTGTCGGACACGACACGTCAAGATTTTTGAAGTATCAGTGCTTCATATATACTTTACGGGGCTGAAATGTGGAGACTTTCTAAATGGCCAATGATATACCATACAAGCTATATTAATAAGTTAACAATTTTTTTTTTCAAGTTTGTAGGCATTTGAACAAATTTCCTTTTTTCAAATATAATTTTTACTAACAGAAAAAGAAAAGATCAAGTGATAGAAAACTTGAAAAGTTACAAAGCTGTGAAATACTAACAATATACTATTTAACATTGCTTTTTCCACACAGGTAAATTCTCATGTTGGTCATATTTATAGAGAGTTGTCCTAAATAAATTACTGGGACTAGGATATGATTTTACTCAATAATAAAGGAAGTGTTAGACCAGACCAAAAAAGAAAGAAAGTGTTAGATAGTGTGTTGTTAGCATTTTTTTTATTTTATAAATAATAGTTAATAGGAAAAATAATAACTTTGTAAAATCATTGAGTTACATTAAATTTGTATTCGAAAAATTAGTTGCACAAATCTAAAGATGATGTAATAATACACAATAGATTAATTATATGTATCTTAATGCAAAACAACCTCATAGGTCAGAAACAGCCATAGAGCTTGTGATTAAACTAATTAACGACGGCGGCCACTTGATTTTGAAGGCGGTGTTCAAATCGATTGGATAGAACTAGCGAACACACCATCGTGAGTCTTGACCATGGATTAAAGCAAATCTAAAACGATATTCTCGGGCCTGTTTGCAAATAATCGTGGGGCTGCTCATACCTATTGTTTTAGGGTCATAATGATCGAGACCTAGAGAAATATCCTTTTTAATAAATTCTTTAAAGAAACTTAGCTCTCCTATCTTACTTTTCTCATTATCTTACATTTAATCCACTTCTTAAATTACCAAATCACGTAAAGTTTTGTATTATTCACATGAATAATATCGTTTTTTTTTTCATTTACAATAAGAAGATTTATCTGGATAAAATACAGGCCAACCAAAGGATTAAAATCCAAAGATTAAAGCTCAAACACATAAGATCTGAACAATGCGCGATATCCACATCGCGCATCATTGAACGTGATGGCTTCATCGCGCCCAAACCGCCTTAAACATGACTTCAGAGTTAAGGAAGTGATCAATAATACGAATAAAGAGCCACTGCGTCATGGAAACCAATACACAAAAGACAGATTCAACTTGCCATCACTCTACCCAGATAGCTTGGCACAATAGTGATAAGGCCAGAAAGGTACCAGCTGAACCTGCAGCCCATAAACAGTCAATCAGAAGACATACTGTCTACCAAAGGCGACATCAGATTCACTATATAAACAAAGGGAACATACCCAGATATGATAAACTAATTAAGTAAGAATATCACATAAGCCTGACTTTGATACTCACTTGAGCATCAGAGTGTCAGTGCAGGTACCCACCCCAGTCAGGCTCATCGCGCCAAAGTAGAATCATATCCATCTCACTACAAACAGCCAACAACAATCCAAGAAGCAGATAATCCAACTCAAGTCTTCTCTCATCAACTGTGTATGATTGGGCCCGATACACATTGACCAGCCCATATTGTATTGGTCCGATTATAGTTACTGAAAGATGTGTTGAGATATATAAAATCATAAATGTAACCTTACCCAACAACTTAATCTTTTGAGTTGAATTGGTTCTTTACATGGTATCAGAGCCTCGTGTCCCGGGTTCGATCCTAGCCGCCTCCCACTTTCTTTCAGGTGGAATTTCTTTGTTCGCACAAGTAGGTGGGCCTGTGCATTATCCACTCTTCAAGCTCAGTGGGCTCTCGTGTGAGGGGACGTGTTAAGATATATAAAATTATTAATGTAACTTCACCCAACAGCTTTAGCTTTTAGGTTGAATTGGTTCTTTACAAGATGAATGGTATGTTTGAATTTTATTTTCAAAAAGGTTTCTTAATTTTTAGAACAAAAAAATTAAAAAAAAACATGTTTAATAATGCTTATTTTGTAAAAATAATTAAAATTATAACTACTTTTAATTTTTAGAATCAAATTTTAAAACATATTGAGTTATTTTTCTTTTGTATTTTTACTTTTAACTTTCAAAATAAAATAAAAAACACGAAAAATAACTATTTCATTAACAATTCTACGAAATAACTTAAAAAAATAATAATCAGAACACAAGTTTCTTGAACGTTATGATAAGTCTAACGTGGGTAATTCATGTTTTGAATGATATTCGTTTCGCGAGTGATTTCGGTATGAGTAATTCTTAGCTTTAATCATATCCTGAGTCCTGACTTTGAATGAATTCTATTTTTTGTTTAACCAATTGACCTAATTGGCGAAGCAAACTGAATCAATCACGTTTGGTCATTTTGGATTTGTTTTTCTTCCCCAAACCGAACTTATCTGACCAGTGAACGCTCTAGTAGTTGCCCAAGTGCAAAGAAAATATATGAAATATAAATTACATTTAAATTTTGAAAGCCGGCAACTTAGAGTCAATATGTCCATCCCATTCGCTAGTATGTTATCCAACTAGTAATAGCAACAAATTGGAAAGAAAAAGTGATTCCTTCTGCTACACAACAATAAATATAAAAAAAAAAAAAAAAAAAACACGTATATCACCTAAAAAAAGTCTCCAAAGCTACGCTGCTTCTCATGCAGTGTTTGTAATTGGTTCTTTACAGTAATCATCAATGCAGGTTTGGTTAGTAAGAGAAGTATGTCACCTCCAATATTATATACTCTTCCTTTAATATTTAAAGAACTCATATGGACAATCATAACGTCCACTGGCTGTCCGGTTGCCATTCTTTCACCTTGTTTGCTTAAAGCTTGCAGGTATTTTCTGGAAGACAAACAAATTCACCAAGGTAGATTAGAAAACCTATACACTCCCAAATGAAACAAGAAGAGAAAAATGGAAACACATGAAAATATAGACCATAATGTCAAATGCATTAGAAAGTATAAAACTACACAAGTTTCCTACCAAAGATTTCTTTCTTCCTCTTCTTTTTTTTTTTAGGGGGGGGAATACAGTTTCTTACCAAAGATTGTACATAATATCTTACTCTTGCAATTCATTAGCCTATGACAGGCTAGCTCTTCTTGTTAACAGTAAAACTTGACACGATTCTTCATAAATCATAGGCATAAAGGAGACAACAGAATCAACTGGACCTAATCTGAACCTGCTATGGTGTCAATTTATGAATCAGCTTTATCTTTCTTCCTAGAGGGAGAGGTTTAACGCCAATTTTTTTTTTTTTTTTTAAATTATAGTAGAAGAAAAACTCATGTTCTCACTCCTGGAATAAACCACTCCTCGTTAAACCCAACTCGCAAAGGTAGGGGTGAGATTGTTTCCCGGTTTCAAAAAATCATAATCTTACTTCCAAGTTCCAACTCATCATTTAACAATAATGTCAAACTAATTCCAACAAGATCTCTGTTTTACTTAGAAACTAATTTCACTTCTAGGGTTTCCATAGTAATCTAGAAGTAGGAAGAACATTGAGCCACATTCACATCCAGCTTAGATCTTAGTCAAATTTCATATTTCCATGAATATCGATTCCCCATTTTTGATTTTCCAAATACAATGGAAGGTAAATTGACTGAACCCGACTGATTCAGTAGTAACCAGCAAAAATATGCACATCAATAAAAGCTATTAGGAGATATTGTTAATATTGATGTATATCATGTTGTAACCTGGAAATATTTGACTTTCAAATACGCAGTGGATAAGTTTTGATAGGATTCTCTCGGTTTGTTTTTAGTTTGTTTATCCTTGTTTAGATATGACTCTTCTCTCTAACAAACTCGCGTCTATTTATTGGACGCTCCATTATCAATGCAAAGCAACCTCCTTTGCCACAAGCTTAATAAAAGCACTTGGGAGAAAGGCAGAAAGCAATGTCAATTGGGTTTTATATATTCCTCTTATTTAGACAATTTTGCTTCTCCAGCATTTCAAGACCTAAATATCTTTACCTGAAGAAAAGTATAATCATGCTTTGTGATATCTGTTCCCCAACTCATATCATTAGTTCATAATTGTTCAAAAATAATTCTTAGGTACGTAGTGAATGCACAGCAATTTCAAAGATTTCAGAAAGCATACTGCAAGATATCTTGTCTTGGTGTAATTTGAACCATAACAGTATTTATAAATCAACAAGTTGAACAATTATTCTTTTTCCTGATCTACAAGGCCAGTATGTCTGATGTTTGTCACTTTGTAGTAAAAAAATGTCCCACAAATACATCCTTAAACTTAACGAAGATTAAAAACGCCAGAAAGAGATTAAACGTACCTTGGCTCTGAAAGATTTGATGACCCCAACCAGCAATTTGTCTCCTGCTATTAGTCTCACTTTTTGTATCAGTTCATGTCGGGATATCTTCTTCTCCTGTTAAACAGAGGAAGCTCAATAACGATTTCAGCTAAACTAAAAATAAGCTAATGCATCAAACCCCATAAGCAAGTCAGAAGCACTTACTCTATAATCTTTCTGAAACTTGGAAATGAGGGCAATATCACGCTGAGGCAAAATCTTGGAAAGCACGGACATTAGAGTCGGGAATGGCATCCAAGGAGAAGATGGTCTCAAAGGTTTCTCGATCTCCACATCCCCTACAGAATTTAACACAAGCAGAATTTAAAAAATGACATCATGATAAGCAAAATTAGCAAATAAAACCCGCAGATGAACATGAACATGTCCAAAGTCCAAACCTTTGAAGGAAGGAAGCCTGAAACTCAAGACATACTCGGGCAAGACATGAGTGTTGATCCTGTTACTCCAAATAATATACTCCTTGGGAGCTGAAACACTGTCCACGCCAGAATCATACTCTTCAGAACTCGGATGGCATTGCTGGGAACCACGAGGCACAAGCTCCGTCCTCCCCAAGATAACCCGACACAGCAACAAATGCCTCAAGCCCTCTTTGTCAACAACAGAGCTCTTTACACTGCCCCCCACAAAACAAACACAAGAAAATAATTTCACAAACTCATAAAACAACAGTAAAAAAATTAAATTAAATTCAAAATTAAAAATGATACCTTTCAAGTGGAGAATTATCTGGAGAGAGACGGAGTCTGTTATTATTCAAAGGACCAAAACCGTGTTGAATGATGTCGGCTATCTCTTCCGTACCCGAAGCACCGTACCAAGCATGTTTCACATTCGCATTCCCATCGCGCAATCTTGCCACCGCACGCGCGAATATTTGAAATGACTGAACACGCGCTTGGGCCATGACGGTAGAACAAGCATTCTTGTGAATCGCGACCACCTCGGTTTTCAACCCGAGCGACCCCAAGCCCCGAACGAATCTGCGCCTAATGAGGTCCGTTTCACCACCTTCGTCCAGCCTAACAAACCTTTCTTCAAACACGTGGCGGTCCACCGCCTCACCGCCGGAAACACAACTCTCACAATCGGAAACAATCGATTCCGACAATCTCTCCGACGAATCGTAAATAATCGCTCGCTCCATAATGGCAAACCGACTTTTATTGAGGGAAAAAGAAAAAGAAAATAAAATAAAAAGAATGAAAGAATTCGGAGAGACGAAAAGAACTAAGGACGAGAGAATTAGTGCAAGTTCATTTAACAGAAACAGAAACAGAAAACTTGGGGTGAAAGAAAAGGGAGGGAGGGTTTTAAGGGATGCGAAGCGTTTTAAGGGAAACGGGAACCGCCGTAGGAAGAGAAATAGGAATGAATTTGTGAGAGGCGGTTGAGGAAATGGTAGGCGCTAAGCAACAACGGATTTGAATTGAACAACCCTATTGTCATGTACTGGTGAAAATTACGTTTTTGTTCATTTGGGAACAGACGTGGAGCCTTGGGCGATAAGGCAAAGCGTCAAACTTTGCAACGATTTTTAATTACTTGTGCCGCACAGGTTCCTATTTTTAATTATATTTATATCTCATGTGCGTCGGTTTTTAATTGTGGCATGCCAATTGGGTGTCAATGCGTTTTCTCATCTGTGATACCATTTATGGAAATATCTACATATTCTATTGGAGCCCCTTTTTTTTGTTTTCTTGTCCCTGTTAAAACCATGTTCGCCGTGCCTGATGATTTGAAAGCTGTTTTTTTTTTTTTTTATTATAATTTAATATTTTAAATCAATTTCTTTAAGCGTATTTAAATCTCTTAAATGATATTTGGTGTATAGTGTAGGATAAAGCATAGTATATAAAGTTTGATTGTATAAGGCCTGATAATATAAGGTCTGGTTGTATAAGACATGATTCAATTTTAATACTAGCCAGCATTTGGCATAGTATTTTATAAAATAATATGTTGTATAAGATAATATCATCTAGTATTTGATAATGCACTGTATAATACTAAATGAGATAAAAAAAATATTTTTAATAAAAATATCCTTTAATAAAGAATTTATATAATTCTTAAAAAATGTCATATGATATTAATTTTTATAAAAAATTATTGATCACTGTATCCAAAAAAATAAATAAATAAAAATAAAAATAAGAATATCTAATATTTTAAAAATTAATATATTAAAAAATTAATTTTTATTTTAATATTTAGTATTAAAATAATATATTAATTCTTGAGAATTGTACTAGTCAACGATGTTAATACATCAACCCTTATCAAGCTTAATCTCTCTCCCTTAGGCCAGATTAAGTTATACATTATTTTAATGTATTAAAGTATTCTCTTATATAAGCTTATATTATATTTTGGTTACATCAAATAACTAAAAATGTCATAATGTATAATATAAACTTAATATCAGGCCTTATACGTCACACCCCGTTCTATATTTTATAAGCAATGATACGTGTTATTTTTATATTTTTTTAAAAATTATGTATACCATTATATATATATATATATATATATATATCCATATAATGTAACTGAAAGCTATCAATGATAAATAATTTTGCGATCCCTATCATGAAGTATGACTTATGTATTACAAGTTAATAGTTATAAAAATGATAATTTTTTTTTTTTGAATTACACTTAGAAAATTGTAAATTGCAAAAATATAATCACAATAAAATAATAATAATTTATAGAGTACTTTTTTATAAATAAAAAATGATTCGGTACAACAGCAAAAAATAAAAAAAGATTGATTAGTATAAATTTGTAAAGAAAAAATCATGTATATTTTAGTAAACACACATTAGCAGCTACTAATTTTTAGGGGAAGCAAAAGAAAACAAACTCTAATATGGTACGTGGACATGAGTTTTGATGTCGTGTCTAAACGGAAAGATGGAGCGAGGAAAATTAAGGGCTATAGTCCTCTTTCACTTTTAAAAAAATCACAATTGATATTGTACGTGCGATAAGTTATTTTTATATCTATTTTACCTATCACTCTTTCAAATTTAAAGGTTCGCTTTGAATTTGATATTTTAGATTTATGATTTTGGTTAGACGTAAAAATGTTAGCTTGAATTCTTCAGTTTACCGTCTAACGTTCATGAAGTTCTGTTTGGAGCATCTGATAAAGAATATAGGATAGAATAACTTATCATATCTTACTTTTTTCTCTTGTTTGGTGGGTCAATAGAATATGATTAGCTTATCCTATAATCTTATTTTATTCTATCCATGATTTCTTATCTTACGAGGGGAGTTGGGTTAGGATTCAATAGGATAGGATATCAATATTGGATACCCAATATATCCCCGCGCTACCCAATGTATTCTTACACTACCCAATATATTTGTATTTATTGTATTATATTTTGTTTTTTGTTTTTTTTTTTTCTCTTTTTACATAATCTTATCATATTGGCAATCAGGTGTTCATCAAACACAGAACATGATATCAGCTTATCAGCCTCATATCATATCCTACTCTTATTAGCCCCATATCATATCCTACCCTTATCCTATCATGTTCATGAAACGAATTGTCTCGAGGAGGAGCAATAGGATAAGTTACGGAATTTTTACTTCGTAGCCGTGACATAAGAAAGAAAGACTTTGAAGTAAAATCAAGGCAGATTGAAATGACTTAAGGGAGCGTTTGGTACGAGAGAAATTTTTTTTTATCCAGGAAATAATTATTACTGAAATGTAGTGAGAAATATATTTTACTGGAATGTTAATAAAAAGTTGTTTGGTAGACTCATATTTTCTCAGGAAAATTAAGTTAATTTTACTGAGTTTGTGTTTGGTTGGTTATGAAATATTAGTGGGAATGTGGGGTTATTTTACCAAAATAACCCCCCACATTTTATCATTTGTCCGTACTTCCTCCATGAATGATTATCATCGGTGGTGTGGGAGAGTATGGTTCTTGTCTGTGCACCTTTCCTGCGCGCACAACAACAATTTTGGAGAGGAAGTGAACTAAAAATATGTAACTGAAGTAAAACAGAAGATTCATCAGAAAAGAGGATAAATAAAAGATAACCTTCTTTGATAGCAACCTCTCCTTTTATTTCTGTATTGTTCCTTCGTTGTCAGTTACGAGCACAGAGAACGGAGGGACCAATCGCAGAACCACAACTCACAAACTCCATTTGTTCATACATAGTACACTCCACCATCTATGAGGTCAATTCTCTCTTAACCATTTATTCACAGATCGTACAATCAAGAAGGATATTGTGGTCCATTTTTTCGTGCTTCATTTTTTTCTTCCCCGGGCAACAACCAATCCCACACTATCGATGGACAACCAGAGTTGCTGATCGTACAGAATTTGTCACATAAAAACAAAAAGTCAGATAATATTTTACCCAGGAAACTTGACACTTTTTCGGTGCCAAACATGACTTTTCTCCATTCCCAATGTTGTTTTTCTTGGAATCCAAATAAAATCAGCGTACCAAACGCCCCCTAATAGTCATACGCTTGGGTTTTAGTGTCTTCTTAGAACAAGACCTTAAGGGGTGTTTGGTAGGAAGAAAAAAAAAATTGCCCAGGATTTTTCTGAAGTTGCCCAGTCAACTGAGTGTGGGAACAAAAAATTTACCCATGTAACTTGGTTGCCCCGTCAAACAGATGCAAGAAAGCAACAAATGTACTGTGCAATTTGACCACTTCACATGGTATTTTCATAAAACCAGATAAATAGCAAAAAGTAGATGAACATTGTGACAATACTACTCAATTTTCGTAGTGATATTTTAGTTAACCAAACAACTTTTTTTAATTTTTTTTACCAAATTTACTTTTTCACTTTTTTCCTAGTAATTACATTTCTTTAGTTAAATTTTTTTTTTCCTCTACCAAACGCCCCCTTAAATCTATTAAGCGAAGTTACCAACCATAAAAATGCAAGGCCTTGAGGCAAGGAAGAAATATTGTGTTAACTAGCTTGTTTTTGTTTTTTTTTTTAAGCATTTCTTTATCTTGTATGCTATTCTTTCACTTGTTTCTCTCTCTTTCATAATAAGTTTTTCTTTACTATATAAAAAAAAGGATTTTATATATGTCATATTATAAAAAACTTGTAGTGTCATATCACTTTAATACATTTGATGTGAGTCCCACTCAAAAAGAAAGAAGATAAAAAAAAAAAAACAAAGTGAGGCCATTACTTTTTGTGAGAGTAACATGATATTACAAATTTCCTAGAGCATGCTATATATAAAAGGGAAAAGTGTGTATAATTTTGAAGGATGTAAAGTTGTGTCATTTTAAGAGAGAGAAAGAGATAGATAAAGGAGGAGAGAGAGTTGACAAAAAAAATAAAGTTGTGGGTCCCACCTCTTTGTGAGAGTGAAATGATGTAAGTTGTGTAATTTAGATGTATAGACACTTTTCCCTATATAAAATCCTAAAAAAAAATACAATGAATGTGATTGCTTGTTTTATTTGATTAAGTATAGCTTACTTGTCTTGACGTAATGCCTAACATGTGAGATTCGAAGGATTTTGACAAATTTATCAAGAGTCCCCCCTCTTTTTAGACTTTCATTCTTTGAGTTAGGTATTTAGTTGCTTAATGTGACCTAAGAGCATATGCCCTTTTGCTATCTAAAAATTACAGTAGTGGATTGTCCAAAATCTAATCCAAACAAAGCACATATTAACTAGTAGGAGTGTTAATTTGGGTTTGATGTATTTAGCCCTATAATTTCTTCAAGCCAGACCCAAAATTTTATATGTCTGTTTTGTTTGAGTTGGTGTACTGGAAAAAGTTAGTGCAAATAGATCAACACATTTAGCTTGCAATGAACTTTTAAGACCCGCCATCGATTTTTTGGCTGGACCGATGAGGACGTAGGCCCAAATGGACCAGCCCTTAATAATTTTATTGAATCCCAAATTTTAATAGGATAATACATAATACTATTCACATTGCACATAATACTCATTAGTATAAACTATTTAATGCTATGAAAATTAATATTAATTTATCAATAAATTTTTTTTATATTATTATACATTGTAATACTTCAGAACTTTTCCACACAGATTTACATGTAATTAAGCGAATCTTCATATTCGTTAAATTTCTTTCTGTTACTTGAAATATTCTTTATATAATATAATTAATTATCCATTCTCATTTTGTCTGTATATACCCAAAAATATTTATAGGTCCATTAAAAATAATGCTAAACGTTAAAATCAATTATAAATTGAATATGTTCCGAATTAGACTAGTATGAACCGTTCGAATATCTTCAAAATCAAATATAATTTGTACTGTACTTTGACCGTTAAACATTTGTCTACATACAGTTTGAAACGATGCAATTAACTCTACGAATTTCACTTTTCCGCGAAAAATTAAAATTCCCACCTTATTTATGGGGTTGTTCACTTAAATTTAGTTTGTCTCAAAAGGTTAGGAGAGGATAACTTGAGTCTTTTTTTGGCATATTGTTCAGTTGTGTTGAGTGAACCTTCATTGGCTCATTCATTTATATTTTCATTGCTCTCTTTTTTTTTTGCCATCTACTAATGTCATAATAAATTCCAACATATATTTGATGGTTTACTTAATTGAGTATTTTTGACATAAAGTTCGAAATCATTAGATCAATAAATCATTACTTAAAATCCATTGGGTGATCAACTATCCACCCAATAACAAAATTTACTAAATATAACCTATTTAAAATCAATAAAAAAAATTGGATGGATTGGATTAATTTTTTATATGATTGGTCCAGATAGATAACTGGCCAATGATCGGGCGGAATTAAATTTTTACATAATTGAAAATCAAGATCGACTTTTAAATCATTTCATAAGAATTTGCTTTCACGTTATTTGAGGGATTTTGTCCCAACATTTAGGAGATGAAATAGGATAATAATGAATTAGATTTCTTAATTAGCCATGGAACGAGAAAGAAACTTTGTTAGAAGTAAAATCATGATCGATGAAAATGATTTATGGTCATATGCTTCAGATTTAGTGTAGAACAAGAATACCTTCGAGTCAGTTACTAATCATAAAAATGCGATACAAGGCCTTGAGGCAGGGAGGAAATGGTGTGTTAATCAGCTCGTTTGGGTTATTTACTTTTTCTTTTTCCTACTTTTTTCGGAGGATTTCTTTATCTTGTACTCATTTCTCTCTTCTTCACAATAAATTTCCGTTTTCTATTTATAAAAGCTATAAATTTAGGATTTTATAAGAGTTATATTGTAGAAAAAGTGATTGTGTAATGTTATAGAGATTCGTTTTTTCTTCAAAAAGTGTGGACCCCACAAAATGTTGTGTGTGTAGAAAAATTTGTTGTGTCATGTTAAATGACAAATACAAACCCCATAAATTTATTATAGCTTGTCTCGGCGTAACGCCTAAGATGTGAGGTTCGAAAGATTTTGACAAATTTGTTAAGAGTTGTGTCTTATATGCTGAAACATTTTAGCGAGAAAGCAAAATGTTTGCTATTTTTTCTTTATAGACTTTCATTCTTTGAACTAGGTATATAGTTAATTGTTTAATGTGACCTATGAGAATATGCCTTCTTGCAATCTAAATATTACAATTGTGGATGTCCAAAATCAAATACAAACAAACCACGTATTAATTAGTAGGAGTGTTATCTTTTGTTTTTTTTTTTTTTATAACCTGGAGGTATCCCTATTCAACCTCTTTTGGTCACCTTGTCCTCAGGGTACGACCTTGCAGGCCAGTTCCTCATTAGAAAAGCGGGTGTATTGAGCTTTGCTATCAGAGAAAGAATGAGATTAATCCCCTCATTCAAAGAGGGAGACACATCCTCTGACCCCCAAAGAAATTATCTTTTGTTTTTAGTACAAGTGTTATTTTGGATTTGATGTATTTGGCCCTATAATTTCTTTAAGCCTGACCCAAATGTTTGATATGCGGCCATTGATTTAGGCTGGACCGATGAGGAAGTAGGCCCAAATGAACCAGCCCTTAGTAATTTATTGAATCCAAAATTTTAATAGGATAATGATAATACATAATACTATTCACATCTATTTATTAAATAATTAAAACACACTTATTTAAGGATAAATTAATTTATTATTATAATCCCTTAAAAAATATAAACGAATTGTCTACAATATAAATTACGTAAGCTAACTCAGTCAATAATAAACAAATCATTACTTTTAATTAAATAATTACATAAATCTTCATGTTACGTGATCATATATATACTGTTGATTAATTTTCATTTAGTGTAAATATGATTTATATAAGTATTTTTTTCATTGAAGAATGGCATATGTAATTCTTATATTTTTTAATGTTTATTTTTATTTTTATTTTTTTAATTTAAATATGTATATCTTCGTTTTAAATTTTAAACATATTCTCTATTTTAATTTATTTTCTTTTTCAAATTCAAAATAAACTTTTTGAAAAACCCTACACATTGTACACAATACTCATTCTTATAAAATATTTAATGTTTTGAAAATTAATATTAATTTATCAATAGACCGATTTCATATTATTATACATTAAATATTAATGTTTTACATTAGATCCTTTCCACGCAAATTTACATATAATTAAGCGACTCTGCATATTCACTACATATCTTTTTGTTACTTGAAATATTCTTTAAAGAATATTTCAAGTAACAAAAAGATATGTAGTGAATATTTCAAGTAACAAATTTGTATAACATCAAATTAATTATCCATTCTCATTTTGACTGTTTATACCTTAATTTTTATAGGTAGTTTAAAAAAATAAAATCCTAAACGTTAAAACCAAATGTTAATTGTACCTTAATAGTTAAACTTTTGCCTAAACACATCATGCAATTTACTCCACGAATTTCTCTCTTCTGTGTAAAATTAAAATTCCAATCTGTTGTAAAATAAGGAGAGAAGATATAAAGATGAGGATTTACCCTCAGTTATACTAAAAAAGATGAGGATTTAGACAGAGATATCAAAACAACTAGAATATACTTATCAAAGTTTAGTTGTTCTGGAACTATTTATACTAGCTCCTTCCTTTTATTTTTTATCTTCATCTTCAAAAGTATACATGTCTTTTTTGTTTTTCGGTGGTTTAAGAATACATATCTTTATATAGGAATAAGGGAGAACAAATTACACATGTATTATTAGATATTAGGTATAAGGGTAATTTAGTATTTTAATGATATTTTAGATCTCTTTCTTTTCTGTTATGTTCTTCTATATAAGAGCTCACATATTGTACAAATGAATTATCTAATCAATGAAATCAACATTTTACATTTTCTCTCTTTTACCTTCTAATATGTATGTACAGTTAATTCCTAAGGAATTTGATTTTGATAATTTGTATTAGTTTTCTTTATCTTTCTCTAAATCTTGATCTTTTTATCTTCTCTCCTTACAACAAGTTCCAGAAGAGTGAAGCTGATGCCAAACGCGGGAAAATCTTTGAGGGAACAAATAGGGTCGGAGACTTGGTAGGGTGGGTCCTTAAAGGATTCAATCTCGCAGCAAAATAACAGGAACACTAATGATTATGGCTAAGCTAAGGCTCGTTATAGATAACAAATCAGGAGACAAAAGCAAACAACCAACATGACACATAAGGCTAAAATAGAATATATTGGTGCTGGATAAAGATCCTGTCTAGTGTCCAACCACTGTCCCATAGATTCGTCTATTAAAAAAAAGTAAAGTAAAATAAAATAAAATAAAATCTTTGTTCGAATTCGAAATTTATTTCAGAGCTTTTTCATTCAGCTTGAGGTTAGTTTATCCATTTCCCTGCGCCGCAGTCACCGTTGGCACTTAGTAGTGTCGCGCATGCGCATATCATTTAAATTATAAATATCACGTAACGCAAAATTCATTTGCATATCCTACGGTGAGGGTAAGTCATATATGATCAGCACATGCACTAAAAGATCCAGATACGTAATCTCTTTACATGAATAAATAAGACAATTTGAATGATTTATAGATCTTTACATGAATAACAGGATAAGACAATCTGAATGATTTATAGATCTGGGTTTTCTGCATGCTGAGGGATCTAGAGTTATATATATATATATATATATATATATATATATTTATATATATATATATATATGGGGCAGGATATTCTTACACTGGTGTAAGAGTTAAAAGTTTTACACTCAATCTTAACCATTGATCCACTTGTATCTAATGGCTCACATTACTAAAAAAATTAGAGCTCTTAGATATAAGTGGGATCAACGGACAAGATTAAGAGTGTAACTTACACTGGTGTAAAATGATCCTGACCCTATATATATATATATATATATATATATATATATATATATATATATATATATAATGGGGCAGGATATTCTTACACTGGTGTAAGAATTAGAAGTCTTACACTCAATCTTGACCATTGATCCACTTGTATCCAATGACTCACATTACTAAAAAATTTGAGCCCTTAGATATAAATAGGATCAGTGGACAAGATTAAGAGTGTAACTTACACTGGTGTAAAATGATTCTAACCCATAATATATATATATATATATATATATATATATATATATATATATATATATAGGGATAAATAAGAATCATGTTGTAGGTAAAAAATTGATGTCATGCAATCACTATAGACAAGAAAAAGTCATCGAACACAGTGCCTCTTCATCTTTTATTATTATTATTTAACTTATCACTTATTTTGTAGGAATTTTTTTTTTGACCCTGTCATATGACAAAACCAAAGCCCATGTATATATATATATATGGAAAAAATATTTCTACAGCCACTTTAGATAAGATTATGTACAACTATCATTTTATACAACCTATATATATATATATATATATATATATATATGGGATAGGATCCGTTTACAAACATTTTTTGCAAATTACACTAAGTACAACCGGTCGTACACTGCATGATTAAAGTATGATCCGGTCGTACTTAGTGTAGTTTGTAAATATAACCTGCCTATATATATATATATATATATATATATATATATATATATATATATATATATGGGTTTTATAAGAGTTATGTTGTAGGAAAAATGATTGTGTAATGTTATAGAGATTCGTTTTGCGTGCCTTAGTTTTTTTTTTTTGCTTCAAAAAGTGCAGGCCCCACAAAATGTGTGGGTATAAACTTTTTTGTGTCATGTTACATGATGAATGCAAACCCCATATATATATATATATATATATATATATATATATATATATATTTTATAATTCTCATGTATGTTGAATGAGAATTGAAATCTTATGTTATAGAGATAAAAAACATATGAGACTCCTATGTTAGAAAAAATTATATCTAGAACCCATGTCAGCACGGAAATCAAAAGGTATGTTAAAAAATTTTAATTCTCATATTGAATTAGAATTACAAAACTCATATATATATATGAGGAATACTTTTCTCCGGTTACAGGAAGAAAAGTATTCTCCTACCAAGAGACATGCAAAATTTTAAATGCTTTTTTTTCTATTTTTTAAAATAAAAACGTGGTGGGCTCCATGCATTCTTCTGTACACAAGAAACAAGATTATTATAATGTGACAGGAGAATTTATTACCCCTATATATATAAGATCCTTTGATATCGGTGTCAATTTTTGAAATTTGACATTAAATCCTAACTTTTAATTTTTGTCAATTATTGAAAATTAAATTTATTAATTAATATTAATTTTCAATAAATAATAACTATTTATTTACAGAAATCAACGAATAGAATTTGATATAAAATTTTAAAATCTCACATCAATATCAAAACATCATGTCATGATGCGTGTTATTAAGAACTCTCGTGGTGGGGGCTGATCCTTGGGATTTGTGTTATGCAGGAGAATACAATAGAAGAAGAGAACGACCAAGAAATAGAACAGATGGACTCAGATGGGTATGGGTTGGGCCATCAACCAAGCCCAACAAATAGGTGGTCTAAGAGGAATAAGGTTAAACCAAAATGGATGAGGGACTTTCACATGTAACAGAATAGGGTATGCGTAGGAAAGGTGTGAGGATTTACTGATAGGCAAGTTGTTAGCCTTGGGGGGAATCTGTGGTGAAATTGGTTATGTGAGTGTGTGAGATAGTGGTGCTGAGAGTTGTTTTTCTGTTATGGAGAGAGAGTGCTAGGATATAAAGCTATGTAACCTTTCCTTTAATGGGTTAAGCAAATTTTAATTCAGAACCTTATGGTTTAGGAGGTTTATCTCCCCTCGAAGTGAGATATTATTGTCCCTTCTTATCAATTTGGTGCTTTCATTGAGCCATTTCACCATGACCGGCCACCCCACTTCCTCCGAGAACAATGATTCCACTCTCGCTAAGCTCTTGCAGTCGCAGTTGGCCCTTCAGCAGGAGCTCAGAGCCATGGCTGAAAAGGTTTCATCCTTGGAGGCTAAAACAGTGGCTCCTGTTTTCCATGCTTCGAACTCCGCCTCCGCCTCCCACACCTCGTCCATCCCTACAGAAATCAGAGCAGCCACCATCAAGTTGGATGTCCCTCGCTTTGATGGCACAGATCCGCTCGGATGGATTTTTAAGATTACACAGTTCTTCGAATTTCATGGCACTCCTGAGATTCAACGACCTCGGATTGCTTCCTTCTACATGGAAGGGGAAGCACTCGGCTGGTATCAATGGATGTTCGCTAACGGACAGATTACTTCCTGGCAGGCTATGCTCCACGCCTTGGAGCTCCATTTTTCCCCATCTCAATATGACGACCCCAAAGGCGATTTGATGAAATTGCTCCAAACGGCGTCTGTTCGAGAATACCAATCTCAGTTTGAGATTTTGGCCAACTGCTGTATTGGCTTACCACCTCCCTACCTCCTCAGTTGTTTTATCTCCGGTCTCAAACCTGAGATTCGCCGCGATGTTCAGGCGCTGCAACCGATGTCTCTAGCGCAGGCCATCAGACTGGCTCGTCTTCAAGAAGACAAGCAGCACGACCACAAAAACATGCCTCGCTCTCGGTATCCATTTTCCTCTTCGTTTTCTTCGGGAGGAACTAACCGTGCTCCGCTGATTCAGGCCTCCGTTCCTCCGAGTCCGTCTGCCACGCCGGCCAAACCACCAGGTACCGATTCAAAGGTCCCATTTAATTCAAAGACGCAGATTAAACGTCTTTCCCCAGAAGAACTGCAAGTCCGCCGTGACAAAGGGTTATGTTACTACTGTGATGACAAATATCACAGGAATCATCGGTGCAAACGCACGTTTATGATTTTAATAGCATCCCCTGAGATGGAGGATTCAGGTGACATGCATCAACTGCTGTTAGAGGAATCGGGTGTTCCCACGGGCCCAGACCCAACTGTCCCTTGTGCTCACAAAGACGAGGCTGCTCAGATCAGTTTCCACGCTTTTTTGGGTCACTTTGTACCTTAAACCCTTCGTGTGCTGGGCAAAATTGGTAAGTCCCAACTATCCATTCTCATTGATAGTGGGAGTACCCACAACTTCATCCAACCTCGCATTGCTAAGTTTCTGGGCCTCGACGTACAAAAGGCCCAAGGATTTCAGGTTTTGGTAGGTAATGGTGATGAATTGGACTATTCCACATGGTGTCAACAAGTTAGTTTGCTCATTGGGGACCACAAGTTTGAGGTGGATGTGTACCTACTACCGATTTCTGGGGCTGATCTAGTTATGGGGGTCCAATGGCTCAAGACACTTGGTCTCATTCTTACTGACTATGATACTCTCACTATGAAATTTGTGAGAAATGGTAAGGTCATCACAATACACGGCAACCCAATAGCAGCAGCCCAAGATGTATTCGTGGCCCAAATGCGGCGAATGCTCTCAACCCAATCCATTTCAGAAATGTTCCACCTCCAAGTCTTGCCCTCACCACAGCAGCCACCCCCTCCTTCACCTATTCTAGAGGTTATCGAAGAGTTGATCTCCAGATTTGCATGCCTCTTTGATGCACCATCTCAACTTCCACCCTCCAGATTAACGGATCACCACATCCCATTAATGGATGGAGCACAACCGGTCAACGTACGGCCATATCGTTACCCCTATTTTCAGAAACGAGAGATAGAACGGCTAACCTCTGAAATGCTAACGGCGGGGATAATCCAAGATAGTACAAGTCCTTTCTCCTCGCCAGTCTTACTTGTCCGGAAGAAAGATGGCTCATGGCGTTTCTGTACTGACTATCGCGCTCTCAACTCGATCACACAGCGTGACAGATTTCCCATTCCTTCCATCGACGAACTGATCGATGAGCTCCACGGCGCCTGCTACTTCTCGAAGCTGGACCTCCGCTCTGGGTATCATCAAATTCGCATGTACCCAGGTGATATCCCTAAAACTGCCTTTCGCACACACGAGGGTCATTTCGAGTATCTGGTTATGCCGTTCGGGCTGTGTAACGCCCCAGCTACGTTCCAATCCACAATGAACTCCTTGTTTAAACCATTTCTTCGTCGTTTTATCATTGTTTTTTTGACGATATTTTGGTTTTTAGTAAATCTATTGACGAGCATGTGTTACACTTGGAGGAGACATTCAACAAATTGCTGTGCCACCAGTTCTTTCTGAAACGCTCAAAATGCACGTTTGCTCAAAGCTCCTTGGAGTATCTCGGCCACATCATCTCCACTGCTGGAGTTGGGCCAGATCCTGAAAAAATTAATGCAATGCTTGCTTGGCCTACCCCTGCCTCACTCAAACAGTTACGTGGCTTTCTGGGGCTAACAGGGTTCTATCGTCGATTTGTTAAAGGTTACGCTTCCATTGCTTCTCCACTGACTGATCTACTCAAAAAGGATGCATTCATTTGGTCCACCTCTGCCCAAACAGCTTTTGATATGTTAAAATCCGCCATGACTCAATCTCCGGTGTTGGCTTTACCGGACTTTTCAGCACCTTTTACAATTGAGACGGATGCTTCTGGCACGGGCATGGGGGCAGTGCTTCTTCAAAATGGGCACCCACTGGGGTATTTCAGCAAGAAATTCTGTGCCAAAATGCAATCGGCATCTACTTATGTCCGTGAGTTACATGTGATTGTGGAAGCTGTTAAGAAGTGGCGTCACTATCTTTTGGGAAGACGTTTCGTTATCCACACTGATCAACGAAGTCTGAAAGAGCTTATGACCCAAACTATTCAGACACCGGACCAACATTATTACCTCTCCAAGTTACTCGGATACGATTATGAGATAGTCTATAAGCCTGGTCCTGAGAACAAAGTTGCTGATGCCCTTTCAAGGATGCATGAACCACTCTCCCACAATATGGCTTTGACAGTACCTCAGTTCGAGATCTTGGCTCGTCTCAAGGAGGAATATTTGTTAGATTCGGCGGCCTGTAAATTGTTACAGGAATTGGAAACAGATCCTCAATCACACTCGGGATTTTCTTTGGTAGAAGGATTGCTTTTTCATCAAGGGAGAATTTTTGTTAGCTCAAGCTCAGCCCTTAAGCATCTACTTCTGGAGGAGTTCCACGCTTCCCTTTTAGGTGGTCACATGGGAATCAAAAAAACTTATGCACGAATAGGTGCAAATTTTTTCTGGTTCGGTTTGCAAAAAGATGTCAGCAGCTTTGTACAGAGTTGCCTTACATGCCAGCAGATTAAGTCTCCTACCACTAAACCCAAAGGATTATTGCAGCCAATTCCATTGCCAAAGGAAGTATGGGAAGACATAGCTATGGACTTTATTGTAGGGCTTCCTTCTTTCCAAAATTATTCTGTCATTTTTGTGGTGGTGGATAGATTATCCAAGGCAGCTCATTTTGGCACTCTGCCGACCCAATTCACTGCAGTTAAAGTGGCGGAATTGTTCACCCACATGATCTGTCGTTTACATGGCATGCCCAAGAGTATTATTTCTGACAGGGACCCCATTTTCATGAGTCGGTTCTGGCAGGAATTATTTAAATTAAGTGGTACAAAACTTCGTATGTCTTCAGCTTATCACCCACAAAGTGACGACCAAACTGAAGTGCTCAATCGTATTCTGCAGCAATACTTACGAGCTTATGTTCACAAGAATCCCAAGCAGTGGGGACGATTCTTACATTGGGCAGAATGGTGTTATAACACCTCTGTTCATTCTGCTACAGGATTTACGCCCTTCCAAATTGTGTTTGGCCGAACTCCTCCTTCATTTCCCCATTATGTGGCTGGTACCAGCAATGTTGAGGCTGTGGACACTGAATTGCGAGACAGGGAATAAATCTTATGCCAGCTGAAACGCAAATTGGAGAAGGCTCAGACAGCTATAAAGCAGGAGGCAGATAAACATAGACAAGATCAATCTTTTCAGGTGAATGACTTGGTTTTGGTACGCCTCAGACCATATAGACAAAATTCCCTTGCCCACCGTAACAGCCACAAGCTCTCAAAGAAGTACTATGGACCTTTCAAAATCATTAACTGTATTGGTCAGGTTGCTTTTGAGTTGGAATTACCACAGGAGTCCAAAATACACCCAGTTTTCCATGCCTCTCTCCTCAAACCTTTTGTCCCACACCAAGCTGACCAACCCTTAGCACTACCTGCAGCAGAATTTCGAAATCAGCCGTTGATCCAACCTTTGGCCATAGTAGATGCTGTTGTTGAGCCCAATACTGGACAGGAACGTGTTTTGGTGCAATGGGAGGGCTTATACCCAGAGGACTCTACTTGGGAGCTGTTAGATGAAGTCTTGAAATCTTACCCACAATTCCACCTTGAGGACAAGGTGTTTGCAAAAGAAAAGGGGGATGTTATGCAGGAGAATACAATAGAAGAAGAGAACGACCAAGAAATAGAACAGATGGACTCAGATGGGTATGGGTTGGGCCATCAACCAAGCCCAACAAATAGGTGGTCTAAGAGGAATAAGGTTAAACCAAAATGGATGAGGGACTTTCACATGTAACAGAATAGGGTATGCGTAGGAAAGGTGTGAGGATTTACTGATAGGCAAGTTGTTAGCCTTGGGGGGAATCTGTGGTGAAATTGGTTATGTGAGTGTGTGAGATAGTGGTGCTGAGAGTTGTTTTTCTGTTATGGAGAGAGAGTGCTAGGATATAAAGCTATGTAACCTTTCCTTTAATGGGTTAAGCAAATTTTAATTCAGAACCTTATGGTTTAGGAGGTTTATCTCCCCTCGAAGTGAGATATTATTGTCCCTTCTTATCAATTTGACTCAGAACCAAATTGACTGCACCCATTAGGAGGAGTAAGTGTTCGAATTTTTTTTACCAACATCATATTGCGGACCACACACACATCACATATATAGCTTATTAACCATTTGGAAGGCTAATGATATAAAATGATACTTGACACTTTTTCGATCTTACAAACTTCAGATAAACTTTAAGCTAATTAAACTGTGGGATCAAAGTGTTGTCATAGTACTTATATGAAAGTCAGTGAGAAATTTACGAGGGTAAAATGTGTTTAAATATTATTATTCTATTATCATGCTATTGTATGGAAGGCCATGAGCATTGAGAAACCGGCTTCGAATGAAATGGTTTTTTAGTTGTTTTTTTTCCTCCTGTGCACATGCCTTCGATCCATCCGCGGAACAGTGGCTCACGAGACTATATATTTAGAATTAGCCTATAATTAAAAAGGTAAAAAGTGAGTGGCATGTTCCATAAACCTATATATTAATAACCTGTAATTAACCAAAAGGAAAGGTAAAAAAATAATAAGAACAATAGGTGAGGGGTATCAGATTCTAAGGGAAAAAATATTACAAAATTTCGGAAGAAAAAAATATAATCCTGAAAAAAATTCCGCTTTAAATATTTTTGAGAAAAACTCCAGCTTTTAAATTTGTATGAAGGCTTGACTTTTTCCGAACTTTCATTTGATCTTAAGGAAAAGAAGAAGAAGAAATAAAGCAACACATGCAAGTGCAGCAGTAAAGATACGTGGCTTGAGAATGAAGGTTGTTGGCAGTTTTTAAGTTTTTCAATCCCTAAAGGTGATGCATATTGTTAATTTCCAGGATACCTTCTGATGTACATATATAAATAGATGTGCTTATACACATGGCAAAAAGCAAGGAACACTAAAGCATTATTGAAATTGTAATCATACGCATAGAAACCTTTAGCTGTGGTCTTTGGACATGTCGTGATCAACTGAAATAATATTTAATGATAACAAAATTCTTTTTCTAGTAAGTCGAAAGAATACTTACAACTTTGTCTCTTTTATTCCTTTCACTGTCGTGAGAATTTGATATCACTATATTTATATATCTTTTTCTTTACATTATTATTATACAATTTTTTTAGATATAATAAAATAAAGAAATACATATTTTAATACACATTCTCTTTATTTATTTTTTATATCTTTCATGCACATTTATGTTTAAGACTCAACAGCCACCTAATCATCATTGCTCACTAGAGTAGTTGAAACTTGAAAGTGTTTGGACACTCCATGACACAAAAGCTAACCAAGTAATCAGGACCTTGAAGGAAGATATAATATATACTGATAAGGAACAATGATAACATGCCTATGATTGAAACAATAATCCATCAAGGGTGAAACTGTTGGAAATAGAAAAACAAATCGAAAACATAATAGGGAAGGGGAAGAGAAATTGAAGATAACGAATTATCCTGGTGTTTAGTTTATGGGTTTATCATCTATCATTTAATATGACCACAAAAAGTTTCCTACACACACAATATTTTGTGGGCCCGCAGCAAAAAAAAAACTTCGGCACGCAAAACGAATCTCTATAACATAACACAATCACTTTTCCTACAACATAACTCTTATAAAACCCTTAGTTTATTTGTATTATATTCGTCTCACCAATATTTAATGTATGCGAAATATGAATCACACCCAACATTTGAAACTAAAGAGTGGGTAGCATGGGCGGCTGCCACTGGCGGACCTACATTATTGCCCTTGACGGCAAGTGCAGACAATAACTTCATAATAGGTAATTAATTTTATTTTTTTTGTGGTTCTTTCTAACCAGCACGATTGCTAAGGGTGTGCATGACAATCATTCTGTTCTCTAGCGTACTGTTTCTGAAAAGAAACAATTCTTTTTTATTTCTGTGCCTTGGAACAATTTCTGAGAAAAAAAATGTGTTTGATAACATGTTTTATTTTTACTCCGAGAATGAGAATTACGTTTGATAACACAACAAATAATAGAATAAAAAATCATTCCTCTTAAACAAATAAACTTGATATTTCAACTGTGTGTCTATCTCATTCATTGGTAGCATTTAAATAGGCGAACATACATAAATGGTAACAACGTAACAGACTAAAACAAATAAATACTCTATCTAAACAGTCCTACGGTTACAAAGAATTCAAACAATATACGTTACAAAGAATTCAAACCTACGGTTACAAAGAATTCAAACAATATACGTTACAAAGAATTCAAACAATATACTGTTACATATAATCTCCAACATTCCCCCTCAAGTTGGAGTATGTAAGGATGAAATGCCCAACTTGAGAAGAAAACTAAGAAGCTCGCGTTGTCCCAAGGCTTTAGTAAACAAATCAGCAAGTTGGGAACGAGAAGGCACATAAGCTGTTGTAATATGCTTGGCTAGAATATGTTCACGTACAAAGTGGCAATCTAACTCAATATGCTTGGTACGCTCGTGAAACACCAGATTCGCTGCAATGTGTAAAGCAGCTTGGTTATCACAAAACAATTCCATAGGACTTGAGTGAGTGACCCCAAGAGAGGTGAGAAACGACTTGAGCCACACAATCTCTGTTGTATCTGCAACCATTGATCTATACTCTGCTTCTGCTGAAGAGCGAGACACCGTTACTTGTTTCTTGGTCTTCTAGGATACGGGTGAAGAACCCAACATAATAAAGAAACCAGTGAGAGATCGTCTGGTAAGAGGACATGAAGCCCAATCCGAATCACAATAGGCATGAATTTTTAGGTCACAATCCGATTTGAGGAGAAGTCCTTGACCAGGATCTCTCTTTACAAATCGAATAACCCGGAGAACAACCTCATAATGAGCTAGGCGCGGTGAATGCATGAATTGAGAAAGGATATGAACAACATAACTCAGGTCGGGTCTTGTGATAGTGAGGTAAATCAACTTACCAATGAGTCTTCTATACCGTTCAGGGTTCTCATATACTGGTCCGTCATCCAAGGCAAGACGATGATTTTGTTCTATGGGGGAAATCGCCGGTTTACATCCACTGAGCCCAAAATCAGAACGAATATCTAGGGCATACTTACGCTGACATAAAAATATTCCTTTCTTGCTGCGGGCAATTTCAATACCCAAAAAATATTTCAGACTACCCAGGTCTTTTATTTTAAAACACTGATTCAGATACTCCTTGACTGCAAGACAAGCATGTGAATTATTACCTGCTAAGATGATGTCGTCGACATAAACTAAAAGTGCAAGAGACACCTCCCCTTTTTGCATAGTAAAGAGCGTGTAATCAGCTTTTGACTGAACAAATCCATATGCCGTCAACGAATTGCTGAGTTTGGAAAACCAGTTTCGGGGTGATTGGCGCAAACCATACAATGACTTTGTAAGACGACATACTTTATGCCTAGACCCAGTACTGAATCCAGGGGGAATCTCATGTAAACTTCCTCACTTATTTCTCCATTCAAGAATGCGTTATGAACATCAAGCTGATGCAACTCCCAGTTTCTTGCTGCAGCCACTGCAAGCAATGTACGTACACTCACCATCTTTGCCACTGGTGCATAAGTCTCACTGTAATCTTCTTCGACAATCTGATAATTACCTGCAATCACCAATCTTGCCTTATACCGTTCCACCGTTCCATCAGAACGATATTTTATTTTAAACACCCACTTGCTTGGAATAGCACGCTTCCCTGGAGGTAAATCCGTGAGGCACCAGGTATGGTTGTCTTCTAAGGCTGTGATTTCCGCCCTCATGGCTTCCACCCATCGGGAGTCTCTCATAGCATCTTGAAATGTACGTGGTTCATGACCTGTGTCAATAGCTGCAACAAAATCTTGATGTTGCTTAGAAAAGTTAGTAGGCTAAGATAATTGCACATAGGATACCGAGTACCTAAGGTGACATTGGTTTGAGTAGGGAGAGATGAAAGAGTATGTGTTTCAGCTACTTGACATGCATAGTCATGCAAATAAGATGGCTGCTTCCTGTTTCGGTGCTGGCGTGTGACTGTTTAACGCAGATTTGCTTCCAGCAACTGCTGTTGGGTTGATGCATCACTAGAACTCGAACTTCTTTCTAGTAAGGAGGACTCCCTAGCGGCAACTTCGTTAGTTGGTGTTGCTTCCAGCGAAACACTCCCCCTATCGTCCAGAGGAACACATGATCCACTAGGCGTTGGGCTGTCATTTGATGCATCAGAACCGTCATGGACAATTTGGCCTTCGTCAAAGTAATTTGGCTCTGTAGGCACACGAGAATTTGGTGCAGAAACAGATTGTACTGGAGCTTCGCGAAGAGGAAAAATATTTTCAAAAAATTTTACATCCCTGGACACAAAGCTTTGTTGCGCTTCTATATCAAACAATCTCCAACCTTTCTGCCCTATTGCATATCCGATGAAAACACATCGTCGCGAACGTGGAGCAAACTTGTCAGTTGGTTTCGGTCTTGTATTAGCAAATGACAGACAACCGAACGTGCGCAAGTATGTATAATCTGGTTTAACTCCATGCAATTCTTCATGTGGTGACCTGCCTTGGAGAACTCTTATAGGTGTTTTATTAATTATATGAACAGCAGCAAGAATACTCTCATCCCAAAAATCAACAGGGAGATTTGCATGAAACAGTAAGGCAAGGTATTCTGTCTTATGGTTTGTTAGGAACCATCCGCTGCTGCATGGACGTGTCTGACTGCTTCATGGAATCGGTTTAGGCTGAGTATCCCATTACCTGACTCCTCTCATCTTGAACGCGAGAAATACTACGATGGGTCTCCTCTTGAGTGACAATTGCGTACACTTTGTTGACACTAGGAAGAGGAGAAGTGTTGAGGATATGGGATCTCAGATTGCCAAATGTAGATTCATCCAGCCCCATCAAAAATTGATAAACGCGATCATGCTCTTGCTCCTCCTCGATTGCTTTGGCAATGGCACACTTATCACCACAATCGCAAGACTTGCGAGTTTTGCTGCCTTCCAGATCGTCCCATACAACCCTGAGTTTGGTGTAATAATCACCAACGCTATCTCCATGTTGCTTGATATTGGCTAAACTGGATTTCAGTTGATATTGTCTTGGAAAGTTTTGCACTGCATACCTTTCCTCTAGGTCATTCCATAAGTCCTTGACGTCATCAAAGCACTTGATGAATGGTTGAAGTTTTGCATCAATGGTGTTGTGAATCCAACCATTGAGCATCGAATTACACATCTCCCAGGCGCGCCACTCTTCGGCATCATCCTCTCCTGGTTTCTTGACTGAACCGGTCACAAAACCCAATTTGTTTTTCGCCTTCAATGCGTTTTTCATGAGCTTGGCCCAGTTGTCATAGTTGGCCTCACCACGCAGCATGGCAGTTGTTAACAAGAGACCTGGACTGTCGGATCCAGCCAAGTAAAATGGCGAACTAGGATCAGTTGTTTTGGACTTGCTGCCACCACCTGGTGCCATGTTCAATGAACCAGCTTTCGCACTGAAAGGGAATGCGGAAACGTGTATACTAGGATTGCTCTGATACCAAGATAAACTCGATATTTCAACTGTGTGTCTATCTCATTCATTGGTAGCCTTTAAATAGGCGAACATACAATAAATGGTAACAACGTAACAGACTAAAACAAATAAATACTCTATCTAAACAGTCCTACGGTTACAAAGAATTCAAACAATATACGTTACAAAGAATTCAATCCTACGGTTACAAAGAATTGAATTCAAACAATATACGTTACAAAGAATTCAAACCTACGGTTACAAAGAATTCAAACAATATACGTTACAAAGAATTCAAACAATATACTATTACATATAATCTCCAACATAAACATAAAAAAAATTCGGATCATCACTTTTCTTTTCATATGGTGTGATGGTGATGGTGGTGGCGGCGGTTGTAGTAGTGGCGTTGTGGTGGTGGTGGTGGTGGTGGTAGGGGTGGTGTCATGGTGGTGGCGGCAGTGGCAATAGTGGTGATGGCATGGTAGTCTCGACAACGACAGTGGTAATGGTGACAGCGGCGACGATGGTAATGGTGGTGGTAGTGGTGTGGTGTGGTTGTGGTGACGATAGTAGCTATGGCGATGGTGGCGGTGATGATTGTGGTGGTGGTGGTGGTGGTGGTGATGATGGTGATGGTGGCGGTGACGGTGACATAGAGATGGTGGTGGTGACAGCAGTGGCCCCAATGATGGTGGTGATAATGGTGGCGATGGCGGTGGTGATGGTGACGACATAGTGGTGGTGGCGGTGGCGATAGTGTAGTGGTGGTGGTGACGATGGCGATGATGTAGTGATGGTGGTGGTGGTAGCGATGGCGTGAGAATAATAGTGGTGGCGGCGACAGTGGTGGTAATAGTGGCAATGGCGGCGGTAGTGGTGGTGGTGGTGACGACAGTGTCTGTGAAGACATGGTGGCGGTGGTGTAGTGGTGGCGTGGTAGTGGCAGTGGTATGATAATGGTAGTGGTGGCGGCGGCGGTGGTGGTAATGGTGGTGGCGATGGTAGTGGTGGTAACAGTAGTGTCTACGTCGATGGTGGCGGTGGAGGTGGTTGCGGCAGCGGTGATGGAGGTAGTAGTGGTAGCGTGGTGGTGATGGCAATGGCTACGATGATGGTAGTGGTGGTGGTGGTGGTGGTGATAATGGTGGTGACCGTGATGGTAATAGTGGTGGTGGTGGTACGACGATGGTAGGGGTGGTTGTGTCGGGATGGTGGTGGCGGTTGTGATGATGGTAGTGGTGGAGACTGGAGAGTAATTGAGAGAGATAAATGTTTCTCATTCTGTGCCCAGAATAAAAAAAATAGAATTTTTTGATTCTTTTTTATGCTCCCCAGCACAAAAAATAAACCGGTTCATCTCGGGAACAAAAAAAATAAACCAATTTTACTAAACGAGTTTTCTATCCATTTCTGTTCCTAAGAACAGAAATTAAAAAAAAATTAATTTCGAGAAAGTTGTCATACACACCCTAAATGACCGTGAAGACATGGGGCAAGAGTAACAGTATTTGATTCTTATTAATGCTTTTTATCCTATTTTTTTATTTTTTTCATATTTCCCACCGTCCTTTTCAAGATCCCATGAAGGAATAAATGATCTATCTGGAATTCACGAGAATAAGTCCTACCACTTTAAAAATAAAAAATCTTTCAGATGGATTTTCTAGTGAAAAAATATAATAAAGTGAAATATATTATCGTAATAATAAATTATAAATTAATTTTGTAAGTACTTTGATATTAATAATTCACTCTTTTATATATAGAATTGTCATTACTCCTGTAATATAAAATAAAATTATCTCCTATAATTCTAAAATAATATTATTTTAAAGTTACGAGAGAGAATTTTAATTTTTTGTTATAGGAGAAATATTAATCTCATATATATATATATATATATATATATATATATATATATATATAAAATATAATCTGTTATCTTGAAAGTGATTAAATTTCTTAATTCATTTTTCCTTAAACAATAGATTATATTATTGTTAAGTTCTCTTAATTTTAATTTCTCTTAGTTAACTCTTGATTTTTTTTATGTTAAGTTGAAGTTTTCTTTTCTTTTCTTATTTGTATTTTTTTATTTTTTAATGCATTTAAAATTTTCTTTAAAATTTTTTCGAGAGCAATCACTAAATGTGTATACATAAATAATATTTTCTGAATTTTCCATTGGCGGCCGCCTCTCTCTAAATTTTAATATTTTTATTATTATATGTAAAATAATCTTTTTTATTAATAATAGATTTTTAGTACTAATAATTACTTTCCCTTTAAAAATATTTATAATAATGAGCATCTCTTATTAATTTTAATAATACTTATAATTTTTTAAAAAAGTATCTTTTATTATAAATTTTTTTGGATCCGTCATTAAATGTATTTTTCTCTGTACTAAATTAGCATATAGAAAACATGACAATAATAAAAATTGAGAGACATCCACAAACACACTCATTTACAAGAAGAAATATTAAACCTACCAACGTAGTCAACTGTCCGAGGATAAGGTGGCCACAATGTCAGGCTCTGTTTGCCATGGAGATTTATTTAGAAATTCTCATTAAATGGGGTGGGTCAATATTTTTTTTAATCTTTTGGTACGAGGAAACTGAAAATATTTTTGAATTTTTTTTTCATCATTTCAATTTTAACTATAAAATTCATAAAAAAATATCATTTGATACATGATATTTTTATTTTCTCATAATATTAATATAATTAATCTAATATTTTTGTAAAAAATTTTAACCTATATATCAAATACCTCTCGTAACTTGTTTGAAAAAAAAAAATTCTCATCATATTTTAAAAAATCTTTTTTTTTCCCGATAAAAATATCTCTTTTACTCAATATCCCCTCACTCTATTCAACTGACACAGAGTGTCACTCCAACAGTATGATCTACATGTTATTCTTCTCCTTAGTAGATAAAGACAGTTACCTTCCTCGTTGCTCTTTCAGGTATCACCCTTCTTATGGAAGCTTGTCGAATCAGTAAAATTCTCAAAAACCCGCCTTCCTTGTCGAGGAATATCGCTTTCTTTGAAGTTTGAATTTAACAATAGTTAATCAATTTGAAACAAGAGGTAAGATCTTTTACATCGGTGTCAAATTTGAAGTTTGACACTTCATCTGAGAGCCGTTAGATCGAAAAAGATCAACGACTCTGATTTGTAAGCATGTGATACCATTGATCTTTTTCGATCTAACGGTTCTCAGACGAGATATCAAACTTCAAATTTGACACCGGTGTCAAAGGATCCTAACTCTTAAAACAAATAATAATAAAGGGACAGACATATTATATATTGTTATGTTACTGTGTGATCATTATCATCCAAAGCAAGGCACGTGACGTGAGTAACATGAAGGGAGAGTGAGGGCGCGTGTGGGAATATATCCCTTGCTTGTGGGAAGAGGGAGAGTGGGTCCCGCAAATAGAGTGGTCTCTCTCTCTAGATACGCGTTCTTTATCGAGGACCCAAATATTCTCAGCTTCTGTCACTTCAGACAGGATTATAGTATGACGTAACTTGCCCCCTATTGCTGACTATCAGAAATAGAAATAGCCCTCCTCTATATATGTACCAAATCACCATCAACGCTTGTGATTATCCTATACCAACCTTCAATAGTTATTCTGAACGAATCCAACCGTCCATTTGGCAGTGAGTATTTGGTCAAGTTGCGATAAGCCGTGGGGTCAGCATAATAAAGAGACATATTAAGGCCCACTATTGTTGTCACCGACGGAGTTTTATGACTATATCACTCACTCGGTTCACCTTTTTCTTCCTTCTTATTCACTGTCTCGTCCCAAGTAACACTTCACATTCTCACTCACACTAGCACCATACACTAATTAATATCATTATTCTTCACCCCCCTCACTCTCTTCACCTAACAATTCCTCTACCTAACCATCTTCCATCTCTGTTCAAATGCTGATCATACAGTGCTACTAGAGGCACTTAATTAAACTACTTTTCTCAGCTGGAATTTTGCTTGTGAATGGGTTTCTCCTCTCTCCACGTCTGCATGGAATCATCACCAGATCATTGGCTGCAGGTATGCCATGCATATATATATATATATATATGAAAATGTGTATACACTAGCTATCTGCCTCTGATTTCCAAACTCAGTGGTTTTCGCCAGTTTGATGCTTTTGTGCAAATTTAATTTGATGGGGATGATGAATTTAAACTCCATTAAACTCCTCATACTTCTCACACACTAATATGAAATCCATAAAGTAACGGCTTTGACAACAGAGTTTTAGCTGAAGGTTTATAATAGTTATAACACAATTAAAATTTTATTCAATAAGAGTAACAGTATATATATTGTCACGTTGCACTCTGCTATATATATGTTTTGTAATCTTTTAAATTAGACAGAAGAATGTTATGCTATTCAAAAGAGGGAAAAAAAATGAAAAAGCCAAGGGAAGTAAAATTTAGGAAAAGGATAAAGCAAAAGAATAAAAGCAAAAGGACAAAATCCAAAATGACAAATTTGACAGTACGTAATATATATGTATGTACATTTTCATATTCCATTATTTTTTTTAATATATATAAAATGTCAGGGCACAATTCACGAGGAGTCTGGGATGGATTCTTCTTCTTCACCATGTGGTGACATGCTTCAATGCTCGAGGCCCATGATAGAGAGGAAGCTAAGACCCCCTAATGACCAAGCCCTCAAGTGCCCCAGGTGTGATTCAACTCACACCAAGTTCTGTTACTACAACAACTATAGTCTCTCTCAGCCAAGGTACTTTTGCAAGACTTGTAGAAGGTACTGGACCAAAGGAGGCACTCTTAGGAACATCCCTGTTGGTGGTGGTTGCAGAAAGAACAAGAAAGTTTCTACCAAGAAACCCAATGACCAATCACCTATTAATCAAAACCAACCAGATCCTAGAACCTCTTACAATCACAACCCCAATGATCTTCAACTTTCTTACCCAGATGTGCAATTTTCCCATCTCAACAATTTACTCGGGACTAATGCAGGAGCACTTCGAAACCCTAATTTTATGGAGAGTACTGAGTATAACATGGGAATTCTCGAGAACCCTAGGCCTATTGACTTCATGGAAAATAACGTGGTGGAGGGTATAATTAGGACTTCAAGGAATTTTGATTTTTTCGGAAATAGCGATATGGGTGTGGGTGATATGAGTGGTTACAATGGGTTGCCATCAAATTATCAAGGTCTTTGCTCTTCAGCATTTGGGGGCATGTCCCTTGATGGAAGCAATGGTGGAAATTATATAATGGAATCTTGCCAGAGACTGATGTTGCCGTATGATGCATGTGACAACCGCAACGGTTCAATTGATATGAAGCCAAACCCTAAACTATTGTCCCTTGAATGGCACTCTGATGCTGAAAAAGAGTCATTTGGAGGATATCTTGACGGCTCAGGATCATGGACTGGCGTGATGAATGGCTATGGATCTTCCACAACAAATCCTATGGTCTAGAACTAATCTCACTGATAAGCTGTCTCTCTGTGGGCTTGGTTAATTTGTTCAATGAGCTAATATTCAATCTCGTTCCTTTATAAATATTATACTTAAATCCTTTTGATGGTAGGGTAGGATTCCTTGTATTTTTTCTTTGTGGTGTTTTGATTTTCGTTGACTTAACAAAATGAGTGTGAAATGAGAAGCTTCAGTGTCTAATTTGACTGCTTTGGTGCGTTACCGGCCTTTTATTTAGATATTCATGTCTTTGTGTGAACTGAAGATCTCTGAAAGCTTTAGGATTTTGTTGTAATTAACATCGAGGACGATATGGTAGTTCTTTTCATGTTGAAGAAAATGCAGTAGTACTGTATTATCTTTATGAAGCCCATATCTTTTTCTGGGGTTATTTATGTGTAAGGAATTTTACTAATTTGCTGACTTATTTTGACTTCCATGTAAGATATTTGAGTTATATATATATTTTTGTACCAAATCTGATTACCTATTTAAGGCAAGTAGATTCTATGAGTATTCTTACAAATTTTGGCTCTTTGAGCTGACTATGAGACTTATCTCAAGTATGGTGTGTATCAACGATTACTGTTTTATGCCCTTTTTCAAGATGACATTGGTGAGGAATGAATTGATATCTTTTCCCACCCACTCAACTCCTTTGCGGCGACTAAACTACCATCATTTGATAAATATTTGAGTAATATTGCGAATATTCCGTAACATTTGGGGGCCATGATTTGTAAGAATTTGAATATTTAATTAGGAAAATAAAAGACAAATACAAGAATATAATATTAATGATGAAATTCAGTTTGAATTTAATATTTCGTATAGAAAACATAGAACACTTAAAAGTGTAACGCAAACCATTTTGTCTGCGATTTATAGCCCTCTGGTGCAAATATGAGCTACATGGAAGTTGTTGCCACCATAGAAACTAGGAGGAGAAATGAAATAAGATTGAACAGAAACAAATCAAAACAATGTTACTATCTTCACATCATCCTCTGATCTTGTTGAGAAAAATCAAAATTTAAAGGGGGGAAATTGACAAGTTAAGGCTTAGACAAGTTTTTCAATAGTACAATGAATCTTGAAAGCCAAAAATATGCCTTTGACAAAGCTAAACTAATTAGCTGTCAGAGTACAAGAGGTTTTCTATTCCTTTTTTTGGTAGCTCTACTCTATGTAGCTAACAATCTTTCTATAATCATTAGGACTTGTTTTAAAACTTTTGAACCAAATCTAGTCCAGTGTCCAACCGGCCAACACTTTAATTTATCTGTTTTTTTTTTTTTTTTGGAGAATTTAATTTATCTGTTCTAATACCAACAATATGGTGATTTACTATTACAATGGTGATCAATAAACTTTGCTGTGAAATTTACACTATTTCAATCATGAAAAGCATTTATATAGAAAGATTATTACAGAGAAACACTACAAAAAAAAGATTGTTTAGCCACATTTAAAAACGTGGCTAAGTTTAACAAAAAACGTGGCTAAACCAAACTACCACACTTTTGCCAAATGTGGCTAATCTTGGCGTGGCATTTATTTGGCCACATTTCTTTCCTCACTTTGCTACTACTGTCATGAGTGTGGTAGCATTATATTTGCCACGGTTACTTTTATATTAACCACATTATAAATGTGGCTAATTTTTAGGGAGAAAATTAAAAAAATAATACATTTTTATTTTTTTATAATATGCCTCTATCCAAATTCTAATTTTTTTTTGGCTGTCATTTAAAAAAACAATAAAACAATTGAAAGCACTTAATACAGAGCATGGTTTAGTTTCTATCCTGAAACTATCTAGCTTATAAGGAAATAAAATAAAGCCCTGTGAGAAAAAATTAGCATCAACTCGGTAAATTCAGCAACACGTCAAATCTTCTTTATGGTTTTATAATAGCGTTGCATTGTCAACATTTCCATTGTATAGAACTCACCCAAAACATATACAAAAGTAATGGATCACTTGGACACTCAAAATCTATGATTCATGTAAAATAAATAAACAATAGCCATTAAATTTAGAATAAATTATAAAAAACAGAAAACTTATATACTTATTTCCAAGTTGTTGGTGTAATTTGATGATTAATTCAACTTCCTCTTGGGTGTAGTTCCCATGATTTAGATCTGGCTTCAAGTAATTCAACTAACGAAGTCTGCAACTTTTCCCACACCTTGTTAAACCTGGAACAAAATAGAACCGAAGACTCATCCACACGTATATATAACAGTGTTAGTTACTTATTAACTACACTTCAAATAATCAATCCCAGATTTTAGATTTCTTATTCCTTATTAACAAAGCTGAAACTATTGGTTTATGGTACATCCAGTTTCTTCCTTTTTCTCTTCAGTTTAAAACTGGAGATGCTCAGCTCTCAACAAAATGAGAAATACATTTGGGTATTGTGGATCATCTACTTCAGATTGAAGTTGCAGAAATCAGTCAGGGTGTAGGGGTTTTAAAGAGTAAACCTATTCTTTAATCTTCTTCTGTACTATTTTTTTACTCAACATAGATAGGGTTGGCAAGGACATTGTTCTTCTAGGACTTGCAAGTGATTATATACTTGCAGGATCTGTGATATAAAGTTGAGAATAATTTACATGGCCCAAAACTATGATCTTTCAAGTTCTCAACAGCCTAAGGACAACTCTTCTTATCTCTGACTATTATTCAAGGCAACATATATATTAATGCAAAGTTTGCGGTTAATTGCAGGGTATGTTAAAGAATGGGAGTCTAAGGAAAATGGCACCTTTTTCTTGCTTCTGCCCTTGTTCATGAAAATGGTACCATAAATCATTGCCCATTATTCCCATAATATGGTTCCTCTTTCCTGAAGAGCATGGACTTTGTTCGAGAAGGGCCATTGCGCAACCGAACCCTTCGTGAAGCCTACACATACATAAAGGGACCATCAACATAATAAGGTAGAAGAAATTGATTGTATGATGGAAAAAAAGAGATATTAAAAAAAAAGCTTCACAAATTGGCATCTACTAACCTACATGAATATCTATCTACGCATCTTTGATTAGGAGCATACCCAGATCAACAAAATTGGTAAGAACTTGACAATGATTTTTTTCCACAAATTGCAAACTTATCTCTTACACATACACTACTTTATATTAGACATTCTTAACTTGAATCTGTAAAGTAGCATATGGTGTCATCAAATTAAATTTTAAAATTCAAATAGATAGTTAAGCATGCCGATTTTGACCAATGTATATAATAACTCACATCAAATTGGTATTTCTTTGTGGCTGCTTCAGCTGGGAAAGAGATTAAGTCAAAAAATCAAAAGAATCTGATTAAACAAGATGGGTGACTAGGGAAGTCTAAGCCAGCCATTCTACTTTTTGTAAACTTCTTGTATTCAGTAACTTGGATCATGTATGGATATCATGGAGGTGAAGCAACAGTGTAGTAATATTCATACAAATTGTACAATGGTAAGTTGGACTAATAAGTTTATTAAATAATAACCTGCTTTATATCCATCTCGGTAATTCTTCCATCCATGTTTCTGTTACACCTAAAGTAAAGCAAAGCAAAAATTACAAACATATTTCAAAATTGTGAAGAGAAGAGTCTAGAAGAGGACTTTTACATGTCAAAGAAGATTCACATTCTTGAGTTAATGGAATCATCTTTCATCTGAAACCAAAATGTATGCAATTCAGTTTTGGTGATATTGAATTTCCAATCCTCGTTTCCTCTTAGTGCCCTTAGCAATTCGTTGGCAAACTTTGATGATGACAACATCCCTATACAAAACGACAAATTTGTAAGTGAATAAATAAGGTAGTGGTTGGAAACATCATGTGGTTGAAAAATCCTGAATACTTTAATCAATAGAAACAAGAAAGAGTGTGGAGCTCATTGTCATAAGTTGGAACTAGGGTTTCACCATAATTTTGTTATTGCATGATGTTATTTTCCCAAAGTTCTCCAAAAGCACAAGTTTTACATATTTATCAAATTATTTCTTCAGTTTTTAAAATCGTTTCACAAGTTACAATAATTTTATTTATTATTTATTTTTTTATTTTTTATTCTTTTTGAGTAAACTACAATTTTGGTACCTAAAAGATTAAGTTGACATCAATTTGGTCCCTGAAATCTAAGTGTTATCAATTTAGTCCCTCAATAATAAGAAAATGGCACTAATTCAGTCCCTCAATCATAGGAAGTTGACATCAATTTAATCTCATGGATTGTTACAGCATGGAAGGATGGTTTTGATGTCACTTTCCATTATAAAGGGACTAAATTGATCTCACCTATCTTTCATGGACTAAATGGATGTGAGCCCAATCTTTTCGGAACCAGAATGGATTATTATGCCTTTTTTTTCTTTAAAAAAATAGGGATATCAGCAGATTGTATGCACTAGTTCGTGAAAGTGGCATTATTCTTTGATGTTAGTACCCTAACTGAAGGATGTTGAACTGCAGAATTGACTAGGGAAGAGATTCAAAATTTCCTAGTAAATCATTGTTATATTAATTACAAGTTATGCATAAATAGGAATGTGCTCTTTGAAATTCGAATCTTATCTGTGACTTATGACTTCATATTAAAGAAAAAGACTGGGGCAACTTTTGAATGTGCTCTTTGAACATATCCAGACTGAGGCAAGTGAGATATTCACAGTAAAAAAACCAATAATCTAATAAGAGCATTGAATGCAGAGGGAATCATGCACGTTCCAATGCGTAAAAAAACAAAAAAACAAAAAAGAGAGAAAAAAGGTACTATATATGCTATTACCAGTGAATGTCTAGAATGTGGCATAGGGTAGTATGTGTCCTCAGAAATATAGAGACCTAAATCTCAATGTTATTAACAGTTATGTCCTTAAAACTAAAACTTAATAAATAGCCCAAATCTCCAAACTGAGCTACATACATAATGACTGAACCCAAATCCAATTTGTTCTAGCCTTGCAACTAATGCCAAATCAATAGCAGACAAAATGTGTGAGCTTACAATACCTCAGACAACAATGAGTATGCCATTAAGATCATCAATGCAATTTCACGAAACTTGAATGCTTGCAGGTATATGTAGAGGAAAATTTATTAACGTATGCAAACGAAGTTATATTTTTTTATAACTCTATAACTCCAAAATAATTTTAAAAAACATATTATCAATTAATATTTTTTCCCCAAGTTGACAGTCTTCTCCGTCAACATCTGCAGTAATAAGAAAGTATAGAGTTTGCAAACGAAGTTACCTATCTCAAGTAATGGATTTTTCTGGATTTCCCTATATTTAAAGTCAAGACAAAGCACTGAAGCTCACTAAATCGTGCATTCAAGATGAAAATTTTCAAACTATTATAAATGAACTTTCAAATGAGACTGATTTCACTTGTAAAACGTTCCTATAACTCAATTTTTGACCCATTAAAGTGAACTGACTTAAATTATAATTTACAGTAAGATAGTTACATTCATGAGCATATTGGAAATTGCATAGTTAAGATAAAATTTTGGAACTTTCTAGTTTAATAATATTGTAAATAAGCTTTCACATGCAATGATTGCACTAAAAAATAACTGCTTTAGTCCAATTGTTGCAGAAGAATTATGCAGAAAAATGTCGTAATTTCAATTGGATGCCTAGATCTCATTCCTTGGAAATGTCCTCAAGCTTAAGGTACCAATTATCCTGTACACAATTCAAAACAAACTTTAACAATATATATTTCACTTGGGTATTTAATCAAGCATTATTTATGCATAGCCCCAATTAACACCAATTTTATCCCTAATGAAAACTTCTCCCAAATCTTAAACATGACTGCTATTTAACCTATTATCATTCAAAAAGATGGATATACTTGGAGTTTTAAAGGTAACCGTATACATACAAACACCTTAAATTTGAGTTTTTAAATTAAAATTTATCCCAACCTAAAATCACAAGTAAGATGTAGAGAAAGATAACCACAAATTTGTAGGTGAAAAAAGTTAGTTGAGGGTAAAAAAATCATTAGTGAAACAAATCGGATGCTTCTTTTGAACATAGGAATCTGCAAAATGTTAATCCCATCAGCCATCTTTTGAACATAAAACAAGAAATATATGAATCTTACAAACACTTCTCACGTCATGCTTCCAAGGCCTTGGTATATAAATGATAAAAGTTAATAAAAGTTAATTTCTATATCCTTAAACAAACAGGTCGCAAACCTAAACCAATCAATCACAAGATGGAAATGGATATATATTTAGGTTGAAATTTGGCAACTCAATTAGTGAAACCTTAGGCTCTGACATAATGTGAATCTAACAAACAATTGAACATCAATGACAAAAGATTTAACCCTATATTCTGCATATAATTGGGTTTAACTAGCCACGAATCATGAAAACAACGCAAAGAAGGTGGAGAACAGAGTACCAAGAATGAAGGACGAAGAACCAAGGTGGAGAACCGCTCTTCAAAGAAGGTGGAAATCTTGAAGCGTGTATTGATCTTTGTTGAGAGAAGATTGACAAAGTAATACAACTCTGAATCGGTAGAGAAGCTCAAAGCGTTCTTCCTTCGTGTTATGCTGTGAGCTCTTGTCGGAGAATTAGATGGAGCGCATAATTTTGCTAATTTCAGGGAAAATAAAGAGCGAGTCTGTGCGAGATGTTTTTTTTCTTTTTATTTTGGATACAACTACATTTTTTTTCTAGTTACCAAACTGTGCAGTGCATATTTTTTTTTTCTTTTTATTTAGGATCTTTTAAAACGTTCGCAATTTTCAGTGATTTTATTAAACGTGGCAAATTGATTGTCGCTGAACGTCGTGTTTTTGGTAGTGAAACAATTTAATTTTAAAAATAACTTTTTTGTTTCTTACTTTTGCTTCTCGAGAGAAGTATCAAATTGTGTACTTCTCTTTTAACGTTAGTTTTTCTGTTGCTAGTTCTTTTATTTGACAGTTAAGTTTCTTAAATCAAAACAAGATCCATATATGTTGTATTTACTGTTGTTTATGAACTTAAATTTATTTAATTTTTACATGGCAAAAGAAACTTTAAGTTGTCCGAGGAGATTTGTTAGTAACGTGATCATCAAAGCATCATCATGGTTGTCCATGATAGCTAACATTTCACACCAACCTTATAGTTTGATTGAGAGATAGTTAATATTTAAACAAAAAAAAAAAAAACAATTTTCAAAATAACTTTATTTCTTTGGTTGAAGAGAAAACTAACCAAGAAAAAGAGAGAGGAGACAACTCAAGAATTTTTTGGTGGAATCCAATATTGAGACAACTCCTTGCCACTTGAACTAATAATTATTGGTGTTTAAGTGCATTACTAAGTATATTAAAAGCTCATTTTGGATGGATTTCCCCCCTCCAAAAGCTATTTTTTTAGTATAATTGTGGCACTAAGGTTCGAATCTATGACTCCATGTAAACTACCCAAATCCCCATGTAAACTACCTAAATCCCTCACCACTATACCAAAAACTATTTTTTTTTTAATTAATAAAAGTGCTTCTAGTTATTAGTGATGGTTTGTGTCATGGACTAGTGGATCCATATCTTAACCACATATCCAATAAGGGATTATGATATATTTCATTCATATCTCAACAATAGAATCTACTGAAAATCAAAAGATAAGATCCTCCCTATCAATTAGAGGTAGATTCCTACATCAACTGGGAGATCATGAGGGCCTAGGCCCAGAGAGATAACCCCTATAAATAAGAGGATAAAGACCCCAGGTACAGAGCTTTTTGAACTTAATTTTGATCGTTGCCACCATAGAGAGCACACACAACACCCCTTTTGGCTATATGCCTACTATTAGTGCGCATTGGCCATAAGCATATGAAATATCCTATAGTGATATCCCAGAGTGCACATTCTTATACGGTTCTCCAGGACCTAACAGTTTTGATTCCAGCTTTAAAAAAAAGTATAAGTAATAATAAAGACAATTATTGTCTCAAAATTTAAATTTACCCCAAACCCAACCTCAATCATTGTCATCCTCATCACCACCCTGCCACCTCCACCACCCCCACCATTACCCCACAACCACCCCCAGCATCGCAGTGATTGCCACCATCACTGCCATTGCCACCTCGCTGCCATCATTATTGTCATTGTCATCACCACTACCAAATCTTCCTTTCATGATTTGTTTTGACATATCCTTTTTTGTACTTTTATATTAGATTTCTCATCTTGTAGGAGATAATTTTATCTCCTACACACACATAAAAGTGTGTGGGAGCCGTATTTTCTTTTTCCCCTTCTTCTCTTCATATGATCCCACACACTTTTACGTATGTGTAGGAGATAATTTTATCTTGTATAATATGAGAAACATTAATCCCATTTTATATATAAAAATGTTTTTTTAATTTTAACATCTTACCAATTTTTTTACTTAAAAGTGTTTCTCACACTATATCCAAATACATGTTGGGAACTCGGTTCCCTCAGCTCGGCTCAGAAGCCTTTTCGCGGAAGTCAATCAACAAGATCCTAGATCTCGGATCTCGGCAATCAGAACTCGACCTGAACTTCACCAGGTCGGGCAGTGCAGCGGAAAAACAAAAATACAAAGGGGACGGGGGGGCAATTCAATAATGGAGATCTCGGCGATTGGTGAACCATCCGCTGAGGAGGTTGATCTCTTGAAGCGTAGTACTGACAAAGCTAAAGAAGTGTTAGGGAAGAAACCGATATCTTATAAGGATACACTCTTACAGTTGAATGGGCTGAAAGTTACGGATGACGTCGAGGAAAGGGATTGGTTTGAGGAGTTGGATGTTCATGGTATGGAGGAGGATGTTCAATCAAATGACCAAGATGATCCTTTCTGTCCTACATACAGATTTTCAAAAGAGCTATATAAGGAGAGTTGCAGGCCTTGGAAGCAAGCTGTGATTATCAAGCTCTTGGGAAAAAAGGTTGGTGTAAAGTTTCTGCTGAACAGACTCTTGAAGATGTGGAATCTGTCGGGGACACATGAGTTCATTGATATGGAGAACGATTACTTTTTGTTTCGTTTTGCGGATTTGAATGAATACAACTTCGTTTTGGAGGAAGGGCCTTGGATTGTGGCAGACCATTATGTTTCTGTTCAACGGTGGCGTCCATTATTTGATCCTTACGAGGACAACCTTAAAAAATTAGCTGTTTGGATCCGTATTCCGGGGTTACCTATGGAGTTCTATACCTCCCAACATTTGCGGAACATAGGTGATCTATTTGGGAAAACACTGAAGATTGATAGGAACTTTATACGTAAAAGTGATGCTGGTGATGGGGTTGTTACGGAAAGGGCCAAGTTTGCGCGTATTTGCGTAGAAGTAGATCTCAGTAAAGGCTTCTTGTCTAAATTCAATCTCATTAATAAGGTTTATACGGTAGGGTATGAAGGCCTTCACATGATCTGCTTTGCATGTGGTAAGTATGGGCATAGGCGTGACACTTGTTCTTCGGTTTCGGTGTCAACCGATAGTCATTCTCACCAAAAGGATGTTCGTGCAGAGGTTGTTAACAATGGTGTCAGGCGTGAGATGGCAGAAGGTGAAGCTTTTGGTTCTTGGATGATTGTCCAAAGGAGTCAACGGGGAAGGAAGGCAAAAGCTACCATGGAGACTGCCGCAATCAATGCTGCCGCAATCAATGCTACCGCAATCAATGCAGCCGGGAATCAGGGGTCATCCGTTACAACTGGCCAAAGGAGAATTAATGCTCAAGGAATAAATCATTCTGTTTCACGTCCAGCTAAAATCAAGCAGCAGAAACCCGATAATCATGTGGGAATTAAATCGGCTACAATGATTAATGCAAAAAATAACGGTTCTGGAGCTTCAAAGGTGGCGTCTTCAACGGCTGGATCAAGATTTTCAGTTATTTCTGACGAAGTTAATGATAATCATGATGTTAATTATGAGAATATTCAAATCATTAATGATAAGCATGGCCCCTCTAAGGTAACCGCTAGTGCTGATTTGAAAAAGGGTTTAAATAATAAGATTTCGAATTTTCCTCGTGATAAACGTCATCTTTCAGCAGCTATTCTCCCTAGCTCAAATACAGTTACAAATTTGGTGGGACCCTCTATGCCAAATCAAAATCTAAGTGGCCCTGAGCTTATGCCAGTTGTTCAAAAAGGTACTGTTATTCCTCAGGTAGAAGAAAGGATTTTGTCTCGACCACAAGAGGCTACCATTTCCAAGTCTTCTACTTTGTCGCAAAATGGAAAAAAAAAAAAAAGAGTTACGTGATGAAATTAACAGGAATAAAAAGGCAGTTGCCTTATCTATTGTCCCAAAGAGTTTTAAGCAAAGGGCTAAGCCGTTCATTGCTTCGAGCTCGGCAAAAAAAATTTCAGCAATGGACATTAATGGCAGAAAGCCTCTTGTTCTCTCTTCTACATCATCTCCTCCACATGTGGTAACTCCCTCAGATTCCGGTAAAAGGGAGGATGGGGTTGATATTTCCATAATAACGCATGACAACAAGAATCCAGTTACTCTTTCCAGCTCGAAGGATGTTGAGGCTTCGAATGCTAGTTTGAGACCTGCTGATGTACCCTCGGTGATGCGGGATAGTTTTGATCTCCCCAAAGTCTAATGACGGGTGTTTTTCATCCTTTCTCATTATTTTTTGTGGTTTTTTGATGAGTGTATGTGTTTGGAATTGCAGGGGGGCCGGAAAAAAGGGTTTTTCTCCCCTTATTAGGGACTTGTCTCGTCGTTTTAATATTCAAGTTATGGCTTTGCTTGAAACTCGTATCGGAGCTGACCGTGCTCAGAAGGTGGTGAAAGGCTTTGGCTTTCAAAAGCATGTTATGGCTCATCCTCAAGGTTTTTCTGGTGGTCTGTGGGTGTTATGGAATGATGATGAAGCTCAGATTCAGATTTTAGAGTCTCATCGTCAGTTTATCCATTTAAAAATTTTTTGGCGTAATAGGAGGAAGGAGGAAGTTGTTACTTTTGTTTATGCCAGTCCGCGGCGTCTTGAGAGGGTGTCTCTGTGGGATGCTCTAGGAAGGTTACAACAGCAATCCTCGGAGGCTTGGTGCATTTTGGGAGATTTCAATTCTTATTTGCATGCAACAGAAAAGGAGGGAGGTGGCCCGCCTGATTGGAGGAGTATTTATGATTTCCAAGATTGTATTATGAACTGCAATCTGGAAGACTTGGGTCATCAGGGGCCTACTTTCACTTGGCATAGAGGCAGATTGAAGGAACGTCTTGATAGAGTTTGTGCGAATGAGCAGTGGCAATTGTCCTTTCCTGACAGGGTTGTGACTCATCTTCCCTGCTACTGCTCGGATCATAGACCTCTTCTTCTCTGGGAGGGTCCTTCTCCTCACCATCCTGGAGGGAGCCGTCCATTTAGATTTCTGGCAGCCTGGCTCACTCATGAGGATTTCCCTGGCCTAGTGCAGGAGTGTTGGAATGGGAGTACAGGTTGGGGCACAGCTAGTGAAACTTTTCGATCGAATGCTTCTCACTGGCATAGGGAGTGCTTTAGGGAAGATGCCAAGCTTAAGAATAATCTTCAGGCGAGACTAAGGGGTATTGACCGTAGTCTTAGTCACCATCCTTGCCATGCTCTAGAAATTCTGCAGAAAGATCTTTGGCATCAGTTGAATCTCATTTATATTCGGGAGGATCTTACTTGGTTTCAGCGGTCTAGGGCTAGCTGGTGTAAATATGGTGACCGGAATACGAAATTCTTCCATTCTACTACAGCTGCTAGGAGGAGGAGAAATCGTATTGATGCTCTGAAAAATGATGCGGGTGATTGGATTGGTGATCCCTCTATTCTGATGAATATGGCGGTGGAGTATTATCGTAATTTGTTTAAAGAGGATAATACTGCTAGACCTGGGCTTCCAATTAGAGGCTATTTTCCTCACCTTGTGCAAGAGCACAACATTCATATTGGTAGCATTCCTTCGAATGAGGAGATTAGGAGTACAGTTTTTTCCATGGGACCTCACAAAGCTCCAGGGGTGGACGGTCTTCATAGTCTATTTTTCCAATCTCAATGGGATACTGTAGGAAGCTCTGTTTGTGATCTGGTGAAAGATGTGTTTAATAATCCCCAAAAAGTTCGGGATATTAATCAAACTCTTATTTGCCTGATCCCGAAGATAACTTCACCTCAATCCCTTAAAGATTTCCGGCCTATTAGCCTTTGTAATGTTATTTATAAGACTATTACTAAGCTTATTGCTAACCGTTTGAAATTGCAGATGGATAAAATTGTTATGCCTAACCAGTGTAGTTTCATCAAAGGAAGGCAAGGGACAGATAATGTAATTATTGCTCAGGAAATTATTCACTCTATGAGGTCAAAGAAAGGCGCCAAAGGTTGGATGATGATTAAGGTGGATCTGGAGAAAGCTTATGACAGAATTAGCTGGGACTTTCTCCGATCTACTCTTCAGGATGTGGGACTCCCCCCAAATCTCATTAATCTTGTTATGTGGTGTGTTTCTTCTTGTTCGATGAATGTTCTTTGGAATGGTTCTACAACTCAGGAGTTTTTCCCATCCAGGGGGCTTAGACAGGGTGACCCTTTGTCCCCATATTTATTTATTCTTTGTATGGAGCGACTTGGTCATCTCATTTCCCATGCAGTTAGGCAAAAGTGCTGGAAGCCGATCATGTTGAGGAGAAATGCTCCTCCCATTTCTCACCTCTTTTTTGCGGATGATCTTATTCTTTGTGCGGATGCATCCTTTGATCAGGCCCAAACCATTTCCAAGGTGCTAGATGATTTTTGTCTTTCTTCTGGGCAAAGGGTTAACCATGAAAAAACAAAAATTCTCTTCTCCCACAATGTGAATCATATTTTGGCAGAGGAACTTAGTGGTGAGTTGGGCTTCTCAAGGACGGTGGATCTTGGAAAGTATTTGGGTATTCCTCTTCATCATCGCAGAGTTGGGAGGGCGGCTTTCAGTCATATCCTCGATCGAGTTCAATCTAGGATTAATGCCTGGAACCACACCAGTCTTTCTCTAGCAGGAAGAATTACACTTTCGAAAGCTGTTCTCTCAGCTATTCCAGCCTACACAATGCAAGTTTCTGTTGTTCCTCTCGGAATCTGCAATGATATTGAGAAACATATTAGGAGGTTTTTGTGGGGTTCTAATAGAGCATCTACTCGTCCTCATCTGGTTGCGTGGGATCAGTTGTGCATGGATAAAGATCATGGAGGGCTGGGTCTGAGGAAAATGAAGGAAGTTAACAGGGCTTTTATTATGAAAATTGGTTATGGGATCCTTTCTAATCCAGATGCGCTTTGGGCTAGAGTTTTAAAGACCAAGTATAAAGTTCAGTCTGATTTGGTTCCTAATATTTCTGCTACTCGGAATAGCTCCTCTCTTTGGAAAGCAATTGTTTCGTCTTGGCCTGTGATATTACAGCATTCCAGAATTTTGCTAGGTAATGGAAATTCTACTCATTTTTGGGATGACCCGTGGGTTCCGGGTTGTGGTGCACTCTCATCCTATGCTGCTATTTCTGATCCCTCTCAGATAAATCATCAGCTAATGGTCTCTGATCTTGTCTCATCCTCCGGAAGTTGGATGTGGGGGGCTTTCCAGCATAGTCTTCCCGATCACGTCAATGCTCGTATTAATAACATCCTTCCTCCTTCGGATGTTAATGGTCATGACCGAATTTTGTGGACAAGGACATCTGATGGGAGTTTTTCGCTGAAGTCCGCTTATATGGCCATATCCAGGGGTAACGAGGAATCTACCAATTTACCTTGGAATCGCGTTTGGCAGTGGCATGGACCTGAACGGATTCGTACGTTCCTTTGGCTGTTGTTAGGAGATAAAATTTTGACAAATGAAAGGCGTTGCAGACGGCACATGGCGGGTTCAGATATATGTCATCTGTGCAATTGTTTTACGGAAACTTCCTTACATGCGGTTAGAGATTGTATTGCAGCAAAAAAAGTGTGGGAGATTGCAGTTAAGCGAGAGGCTTGGGAGGATTTTTTCTCTCTTAATCTTCAGCAATGGGTGTTGTCCAATATCTCTGAGGATCGTAATTGGTCCAATTTGCCATCATGGCCTCTTCTGTTTGGTATCATTTCCTGTTTCATTTGGCAAGCTAGGAATAAGAAAATTTTTCAGGGATCTTCTGTTCCTGCTTATGGCACTTTTAGAGCTGCTATGGTCTATGGTGAAGATTTTTCTTGGTCAGAAAACACGCTTCGGGTTGCTGGTCTTGAGACTAACTCGAATAAAGAGAAATTAGTTTCTTGGGTTTTTCCTTCGGACCCTTGGGTTAAGCTCAATGTGGATGGGTCAAGTATGAATAATGGAGAAGCTTCTGCTTGTGGGGGTGTATTTAGGAATGCTAGTGGAAGGTGGCTTGTTGGCTTTTGTAAAAATCTTGGCTGTGGTAATGTTTTGTTAGCAGAACTTTGGGGTTGTCTCCTTGGGCTTGAGATTGCATGGAGGAAAGGTTTCCGTTTTGTCTGGCTTGAAGGTGATTCCTTAGTAGCCCAGTTTTTCATAAGAGAAGGGTGCAGCTCTCATCATCCAGCCTCTAACTTGGTCTTGCGCATAAGGAATATGCTGGATTGGAATTGGAGGGTTAGAATTTCCCATATTCATAGGGAAGGGAATGGGGTTGCTGATTGGATGGCCTCTTTTGCCTACTCCTTTGATTGGTCTTTACAAGAGTTTGACTCGTCTCCTTCTGGTTGTCGTGACAAACTTGAAAGGGACTATGTAGGAGTAGTTTGGTCTAGGAGGTGTTCCTAGTTTCTTTTTTTGTTTTTATGTTTCCTGTTTGCTTTTCAAAAAAAAATACAAAGGGGAGAGAGAAAGAGAACACAAGCAGATTTTAACGTGGGAAAACATTCTCCAATGAAGAAGTAAAATTCCACGGGACCTAGTCCAGTTCAAACGTCCATATGATAATAATGGATACAAAGAATCAAGATTCACCAAAGTGGTGGTTAACACAATCTCTCACTTAAACTCTCTCTAGAGGTCTCTCAAATACAAAGCTCAAGATTTGCTCACAAAATCTCTCAAGTACCACTCAATAATCTTCTTCTTCTCTTCTAGTCTAGTCTAGTCTCCACCCACAACTAATGAATATACAAAGGAGATGGAATCTAGAATTTAGAATTTAGGATTTTTAGGAAACTTCTCAATGGGTTTGAGCTTAGCATCGAAAGAGGAAGCCCAACAATACAAAATAAATTTAACTTTTTAAAAAATTATTATAAAAAAGAGTAAAAAATATTTTTGTTAAAAACCCATCAAAACGGACGCAAAAAGTTTTCATATTCTCTAGCATACAAAATCAAATTTTATAGTATTAAAATAAAAAATAAAAATAGTTTAAAATAAAATGACCGTTACCCCAAAAATACACCTTAATCGTTGAACAGTCTTGGAGATGAAAGATCTTGTTTACCCATTGAGAAAAGATGAAGAAATGATGATTCTTAGTTATTAAAAATCACATTCCAGAGAGGGAAGTAAATTTTGATTCCCGATTTTACTAACATCAAGGCTTCCAAGAAAAAACTGTCACTGATAATTCTTAGTTATTAAAAAAGGTAATATTACTCAGAAGAAATTCTCGTATGCACTCGCAAATTAAAGAAGGGATAAGAGAGAAAAAAATACAGAATCAACATCGCCTTTGATTTGTGTATGATTCCTGATTTTACAACATCAAGGCTTCCAATTGAACAATGGTCACAACTGTTCAGAGATGAAAACATTTTTAACCAAATTCATATATCTTAGTACATGTTTTGCGTTGAATGGAGAGCCTATAGCAAACTGTCCACTTTTAAGAATTTTTCCACTCCTATTTACGAAACCTACCTAGTTTCAAGAAAAACAAATTTGGACGAACAATCTAACACAGTATACCCATACATTATATTTGTAATCCAAAATTTTCAAAAGCGGATAGAATTATACACTTTCATGTATCAAGCAATGATTCAACTCTCTAAAAATATAGCCAAAAAAAATTATATTATGTACAATGACAAAAAAAAGTAATGTCAAATTTGAACGCAGTATTCTGCTTTCAGAAGTTTCATCTAGATCCAATCCAAGGGTACTGATAACATTGGATCATGAGCTCGTACATAGAAGCTTTCAATTAGCAGGCTCGTACTTGCATACACAGTCGTATATGTTCCCTTTAACCAACTTTTCAGCCAATCTCTGGTTTTTCACCATTGCAAGCTACCAAAAACATATAAGAGAAAAGGGAGGGGAAGAAAAGTGTCAAAGAGCACCCAAGAGAAAGTGTAGTTGCACATACAACCAATGTGAGATTATATATGAGCTTGAAGAGTGAACAATGCAACACAAGAAAAAGTGGGGGGCGGCGGCAAAGTGCCCAAAACTTTATAAACTCCACATTAGTTGCACATACAACCACCCCAAAAGCTAACTCAAAGAGTGAGAGTGCCTAAGGCCTTATAAACTACAGATTACTGAAGCACTTGGACCTAATTCCGTTTCATCAACAAAATAGCATGCAGGCAGGGTCAGAAATAGGCTTCATTAAAAATTTAAAGCAATAAAAAGTGCAGTTTTACATGCATATTGACATAGAAAAGTAATAAAAGTAAAATAGCACATTCGTGACAGCAGTGAAGAAAAGATACAAATGCAACCGGCAATGGCAGAAGAAACAATTAACACAGAAAAAAAAAAAATTAATATTGGGTTGCTGCCTTGCAGGCAAGTCAACTCACAAAAATGTGCGAGAAGGTTGTCTATGATGATTGATCGAGTACAACATGCACAAATAGAAAGATTTAAGAAATATCGGTGTATTTAGAAAATGACGAGAAGACAGTGTATGCATAATCACAGACATGGCAGAGTGAGAAAGACAATCCATTTGATGAATCCTAATGAGCTCAGAAATTCTTCTAACAACCCGAAGTAGTCTAGTTTTCAACAAAAGACAATAATCATGAACAAGAAATCTTAGAGAAGCATTAGCTCAGTGAACATACACTGAAACACAATGATGTAGTAACTACACACTGAAACACAATGACTGAGACAATATCTGATAGCATAAACCAAATAACCTTACTTTCAAAGCATCACAATGAAACCGAGCATTGAGGTTGGTATGAAGAGCTCTACCCATCCCTTCCAAAATTATCTGCCAAACAAAGAAAGCTTAATTAGAATATGCTTGTCTTGGATTTTCTCAAATCCACAGTAATGTTATAAAATAAACAGAATGATTCTCCCACCAAATCGGCATCTTTTGCCACAGCAGCAAGCTCAGAGCTGACATGTCGTAAGTCTATACATGGACCACCACACCCGTTCTCAACAAGCATCAAGGGAACGGAAGACGAATTTTCTTTATAACCGTTTAAGGTATTAGTCATTGCATCCACAAGCAGGCCTCCAGATTCAGCAGCTCGCCTAAGAATGTCACAGTGCTGTATGCCAGAAGAATTAGTTCAACCATTTTAACTAAAGCGTACTCAACAGATATGGATACTGTGGTCATGGCGAAATAAACAAATTGACATCAAACGTAAGGTCGAGAATATTGGGATCTTCCCAGCAACTATTTTAATCAGACACCACAACAGATACCATTATCATTTGCCAATGGTACCACAACAGATACTTGACATTAAACAAATGTTCGCTAGAAATTCTCTTCGAAATCAAAGTGAATGCTAACCACTTGACCATTCAAATTGTAAAGTAAGGTCAACAAGACTAGGAAAAAAGCATAACTATTCCATGGCAATTTAGCCCAAGGTCACACAAAAAGACAAGTAACTGAATTATGGGGAAGACATTCAGAAGAATTTTACAAGGGGCTCTCTAAACATCATAATATTCACAAATACTACAGAGACCAACAAGATGTTTGTAAAAAATCAATTCAACCCAAAAGCTTAAGCTGTTGGGTGATGCTACATTAATGGTTTTTATATATCTCAACACGCTCTCTCACACAAGAGTCCACTGGGCTTGAAGGGTGGACAATGCACTAGTCAACCTACCTGTGTGAAGAAAGAAATTCCACTAGAAAGAAAGTGGGGGGTGAGGATCGAACCCGGTACACCAGGCTCTCAAACCATCTAAAGAACCAATTCAATCCAAAAACAGCCTCACCAACAATATTCATGAAAACACACAAACCTTGGCAGCCTCAGCAACAATGTCAGGAAGCTCCACTGCAGTCACATCATTTAAAGCAGGAAGGGAGTTTGCAACCAGAACCACCTGCACTCAATCATTATTATCATATTCACATCATACAACTCATAGGCATAAGACCAAGTTACTGCCTAGCACCCAAATCAACAAATGAAATTCATAATTTACTTGATGGTAACAGTCGTAATTTTACTTTAAGGAGGAAGTATTTTTATTTTTTTTGAGGGGGGATGGGTGTAGTCAGAACTCAGGGCATATTTCATAAGATTGTCAGCTGCCAAAAGATTTCGATAAGATTATGTGTTTACCTTTTTAAAGGGGACAAGTATAGTTCTAAAACATCTTCATTCAACTAAAACATCATATATAGAAATCGTGATAGTTGAAATTCAAATCAAAACATTTATTAAGGGGAAATTTAGTCCAATATAGTAACTTTAAATTTTCTTCAACAAAGAAAGTTAAACTCACTTCAGTTCCACGACGGAGGAGCTCCCGTGCCAGGGGAAGCATCCCTAGAGCAATGTCAGCCCCTGAATTATCCACAAAAAGTAAAGCTCTTCTATGTGGGGAGAATTTCTTGTCCCCAGTCCCTAACATTCTCTCTTTAAAGGCATCAAATTCATCCACCTAGATGACAAAAAGTTAGCTTAGTATTCAAGTATCAACAATGATATATAAATTCAGAAATTAAATACCCTCATCAATAAATATGTTGAAATCCACCTACTCGCCAAGGTCTCTGCATTTTATTGCGACTCATTCTGTAAATTTCAATAATAGTTCCTTGATGATAGAGATCCACACATGCACGAGACCCCCAGTCAAAAATGTTTGCAGCAAGAACACCTTCAATCAGAGTGAGTAGTCTTGTTTCCTGAAACAAAGGAGGCTTTCAGATAACCTGCCACCATGATTTATGAGAAGCTAAGGTGGCATAGGCATGCTGCTAAAGACTACATATTTGTGACAAAATTGAATTTAGAGTCAGCTTGGCATCAAAATGGAACTCACTCATACCGTGTCACTTCTAATAACTTTACTAGTACATCAAAAACATTTTTTTTTAGAAAGGTTACATATTAGCTGCATATACTGTCATGTATACTACACGACAAGGAACCAATATTGACTCCTCCGATAATGTTAAATTATTCAGAGGACTATACTAATAGTTAGGCATACCTCATCCAGACTATCAAGCTCCGTCAACAAATCAGGTAAAACAGCAAGTGATGCCTCATTTTCCCTGTGATAATATACACACAAATATGAAATTTAAGTGATAAAGAATAAGGAAATTATCAGGAGAATATAGGTCTAAAGACAACATGAACTTATATTCACATTGACGGCAGGAAAGTTTCTTCTGATTATTTGTTTTTAGATTTAAATTGTACATCTAAACTTGTACCATTTATGATGCAACAACACCAACAACAACCAAAGCCTTTTCCCACTAGGTAGGCTCAGTTACATGGATCAAATGACACCATTGTATTATATCATGAACTTAAACCTTAGCAAGTCCATTTAGGTCTAAGTCCTTTTGATAAAATGTAAACATTAAAAAAACCAAGTTTTCCGGCTACTCTAGTCATGGGGGGTATGATCAGGGTTGGGTATATGAAAGACAAATTACTCTTTAACAAATTTTTTGGGAGAACAAAATAAATGAAATCTAACAAACAAATTTCCCATAGAGGAACTTTTATTAGAAAAAATGCAGGGAAGTATATATTACAGAAGTACAAGAAAGGAGGATAATGAGCCTCCTAGATCAACCAAAAAAAAAACGATATTTATATTTCCAAATGGGTTTATACTTTATAGGGTTTAGAAGGAGATTTGGATTTCCAAATGGGCAACATGCCACTGGTGTTAGTCCTATTGAGTACCACTGCCCAAATTTACAATTTAATCTTAGAAGGAGATTTGGTTTTCCAGTTTGGCTTGTCAAGAAGAGACCTCTCCCAAGAAAGAGAAAGAAACTGAAACTGAAAGTGTCAACACCCCAGAAGAGTCAACAGCTCTTATTCTCCCCTTCTTTTTAATTATATTGTGGAAATATAAATTTAACAGTATATCCTTAGATATACATTCAATAAAGCATAGAGTGACTAATGCATTCTGCTATTGTTTTAGGGAGCTAGAATAATGCATTGCATCCTGTCACACAACTAGCCAACTTCTGTTGGTCTTAGTAAATTGCATTTGTTTGCTTGCACATGCAACATAGAGGCTCAAAAGGCAGTCAGTTACAATACATCTGGAGTCCAAGTAAAGATCCCATCTATATGGCTCAATGAAGATAAAACATAATTACCTCTGCTTTATACTTTTATAGGCATCGGCAAAATGGAATTCTCTCAAGCATTCTTCCCTCATTTCCAATAGTTTGGCCAAGCCTAACTTCCCGTATGCCGCTGGTTCCTCCTTTAACCTATTCAGTTGGTGCGGAAGTTGCTCAGTCAATAAAGAGTATGCCAACTAGAATTAATAAATTTTAAATACTTACCGAGCTCAATTAAATGGTACAAAAAACCTATCCAAATGGAAGTGAAATTTAAGAGCTTTATGTTTCAAATATACCTTGACCTAGTATGTTATTATGAGACTAGTACAATAATCAAATCCTGAAAAAGCGCGTTATAGTAGAAAAGAAAAGAATAACTTATCGACAATTAGAGAGAGAGAGAGAGAGATAAAAGATGGAGCATGGATGGAAACTCAATTACATAGCTGATCATCTAAAGACAACCAAGAATATATTATACATGTTCTGACCTGACAATGTCTAGAGTGCCATGGAGGGAGCATAAACATGAAAGCAGAAGAAAGTTGAAACTCAAATTGTGATGTTAGCTGTAAAAAACTAACCAGCAGGAACCAAATAGCAGGTCATGAATTTAAAGTACAACGTCCTTAACTTATCATTTTCCACACTTAATAAACGAGATCTTTTCGGAGCATTGTATACTATAAAATCAAAAGCAGAGTCAGGGAGTTTAACATAATGTGAATTCTAGCTCATCTGTTTTGACGTGATCGGTATATATATCCCAGGGACATGCAAGACATTTATTTTCAAAAGCAGAGTCAGGGAGTTCAGCGACTAAAGTTGTTTCTCCAGACTCACAAAAAATCTATTGAGAAATTAAAAATAATCAAATTAATTGATTGCGACAAAGAACAAACAAATGGTTTTTATATTAAGTTAAAACTAATGCAACTGATTAACCATAAAACAATTAAATAGCCTCAAACGATTTAGTAAGTTTGCATCGGGATAAGCGGATAGATAGCCATGCTTCAGTCTACTATGCATTGACATTTCAAAAATTTGAAATCTAAATTGTGGTGTTCGACATTTTCACATATTTTACCGTAGCCTGATTTATTGAGTTTAATATAAATATTTGAAATATATTATGTTTCTTTATAAAATTAATGAAAATTATAAGGTTAGCTTCATTTTTTTTGTTAAATTATTAAATATTAAATATACTAGATAAATTAAAAATATTATTTAATACCAAAAAATATAATAAATTATCAAAATCTAATAATTTTAGAATTAACTTATCGAAGGTTCTCGGTTCAATATCTATACAAAGTAGGCTTCGGTAGCAGTAGAAAGCTGTGAAAACAGGAATCTAATATCAATATTACCTTGCCAGGTGGGCAGAAAACGCACTAGCAAAAGCAGCACCCCGTTTTTTGGCATCATCAGTCCCACCATCACTTGCTACAGCCTACCATATTTTAGTTGAGAACCTCACAGTCATATACTGCCTTTGAAAATAATTTCAAACTATTTTTTACCCACTTTATGCTTCAAACAAGGTGGAGAAGGCAGCAAAAATAAAACAATAAACCAGATAAGCCTAGGGTTTCTATCCAACCATCAATAAGCTCAACGCATAACTACATGATATAACATTCGATTGCCTAGAAAATTGTGAAAGCCAAAGCTTATATGATGATATTTCACTGCAACAAATCACAAAATCGATTTGATGTTTCATTAACCACAGCAAGCTCTCTCTCCTAGTTTTAAGTGCTTCTCTGATACCGAGATTTTAACTTTTTCCCAAGCAGAACGTCCTTTCATGCTTTAATTTCTTATCACGTGCAAGGATGTGTCTAATTCACTAATTGTCTCATGTTTGTAACACATGAAGAGACATACAAGCACATGCACGAAGGCCAAGTGTTTCAAGATAACATGAAGATTACCTTGTCCACAAGATCTGACAAGTGCTCTGTCAAAATCTTGAACCAATACCTACAAGAAATACAAATTTTGCGTTAGCCACAGAAGCCAAAACTAAAAAAAAAATCGGAGCCTTAATTGATAATTAAGTTCAAATCTGTTTACAATTAACAAAAATGTACTTACTCAAATTCACTGTGATCTGAGAGATCAATAGTATTAGGCTCATACCTGTAGAGACATAATTTTATGTTTAATAAATAGATAATAGAAAATCACCATATAAAAGTATAGAGTAATCATGCATACATTTTTGGATCTGCTAATAATGGAAACACCTCCAAGGTGGGTACTAGATGGAGAACACCAACATTTAGAGCACTAGCATCAGATCGCAGAGTAATTCCTTTTGAGAAAGGAACTTCTAAATCCCCAAGTCCAGTTGTTCCAGGAGGAGCCATCGGCACAGGGGCAGTGATCTCAGTTACCTTCTGCAGAAACTTCTCCATCCACGAAATCTGCGTTGCAATCGCAAAAAAACATTAAATTAACTAACAGATTGAGCTGCTTCTGAACATAAGAAGAAGAACTAAAAAAATTGACTGTGAATGGCATAGTTGGTTTCCTAAACATCCAGAATTCAATTGAAATGATGCAATCAATCAAGCAAGAATGCAAAACCAATCACAAGAGGGACGAACAGAGAGTTTGAAACTTGAGGAAATATTATTCTCTATTCTTGCTTGCGTACCATATCAGACGTACATCCCCCTTTTATACATTTTCTCATGAGCTTCAGACGCCTAACTGACTGACGGCTTCTTACTGCTAACGATGTAACAGACTACTAACAGCCTAACTGACTAACGGCTTCGTCATAATGATTAATGGCTTTCTCCATATTAATTTAAAGGTTTTTTTTTATTATTCTTTTCTAGATTCCATACTCCAGTACATGACAAACAATTCCAGAGAATCTCACAAGTGGAGTTACTTTAGCAATTTTATTATTGCAACTACATTCCTAATTATATTGTCCTCGTTGCATAAATAATAAAGTGATTAGAAAAATTATCATTTTGATGAGGATTGATCCATCAAGCACTGTGGTGATCAATTTACCAAAATTAGATTAATTGGAAATAGTTTTATGAGATTGATTTGAATAGTAGTTATAAAGGACCAATTGCCAAATAACAATTAATTGCAAAGAAAAAGAATTCAAATTAAATGTTGGGTTGAAAATCAATAATGAAACATGCACTTAGCGTTTCGATTTCTTCCAATTTTCTCTTAACTTATCTATTTCCCTTTTCAAATAATATTTAAACTTATTGTCGTCGAACAATTCATCCTTAAATTAATTGAAACTCAATTCCTTAGTATTTTAATTCTTTGATCTATTAAGAATTCTAATTCCTTAATAATCCCACTTAGATCAAATATTAAGAGCAATGAATTAACAACCTTGCATATTCTATTCTTAGATCAAACAAAACCTGGCAATATATACGGTCACTTTACAAATTATTTTGCCTATATGTATATAGTTCATTTGGTGTCCAGTCACTAGATATAAGATTTTGTTCAGTCATCACATTCTAACTATGTACTTTGAAAAATACATTGTTGTAACATTAAAGTTATATATATTTTTTTTTCATTTTCCACGTCAATTGACAAGTTTATGAAGGAATAAAAAAAGTATAACTTTAACATTAAAATTATATATTTTTTGGAGTATATAATTATAGTGTGGTGACTGGAAAAAATCTTATATATAGTGATTGGACACTCAATTTTCCCATATATATATATATATATATTTAATATTAAAGGAAAAAATAAATCTTATGTTGTAGGAGAATTCTAATCTCATATTATAAATACATCAAGTGTGGGACCCACCTATTTTAAAAAAAAGAAAAAAACAAAAAAAAATAAGTGGCATACCTTTTTATGGTGTATGTAGGAAGGATTTGTTTTCTCGATAAAAATAAACCCCAATATTAAATTGGGTTCAGATTTACACCATTAACTTAAGTAAACACGTTTAATTAATTTATTTATCACAAGTAGGTGACCAACAGATATCAAATTTTTTTAATTTCTCTCACTTGCCTTCTCATTCAAATCCCTAAGTGGTGGACCATAAATATTGCCTCCTGTATATGGAGCACCCATTGGGAACCTTTCAACTAACTGATGCACCATGAGGTCATCAAAAACATGCTTTTCATAGCTCATAAATGCACCCAAAGCTCCCAGAAATCCTTCATGCCGCAAGAACATTGCTTGTGCAGCCCCTTTAGACCTGAATGAGAAATAAACACATTATAATAATTAAATTAAAAAGCAAACATATATAAATATTTGTCAGGTGCAATCATTAGGCAATTTATGTACCAGAAATTAATTGCAAAAGAAATAGCGTCCATGGTATAGGCATGACCCCTTATAAAAAATCCTCCAAAAAAGATACGCTTCAACCCAAATCGCAGCGCATTTAAGTAAGATATCTACGCAGAAGAGATAAAAAGAACACAATTGGTCACGTACACATTGGAAGAACAAATAGTGGAACAGAGCATAAAGGACATATTCCTTCATTCGTATACATGTGTACTTAAAAGTGAAATTTAATAAGGAGAATAATCAGTTTACAATTTTTTTTTATAAATTACACTAAGTATGACCGGTAATACATTTTTGATTAGTATATGTCCGATTAAACATAGACATAATATAATTTGTAATAATTTGTAAACAAAAAGTTTTGTAAATATAACCTTTCCTATTTAACAATATTCAATTAACTAAACTCAGAGATAACTGCAGATTTTTTACAAGTCTAATTTATCCAACAGGTACTTTAGAGATTTCAAATAATGAATTGAGTAACATGAATAAGCTGAATGAAACAGTAGAATCATTAACCAATATGTATACAAAAGAGTTGGATTAAATCACAATTGTCCGCTCACCTGGGCAATATTGTATGAAATCATTCTTAGAAGAGAGAGTGATATATCTTCAGGTCTGTAATCTTCAAGCTCCATTTTTTCTGATGTAGCCTTGCCAAAACTTGAAGCAATGGTAGAAGCCGATAAGCCAATCTAGGGTTATTTAATGCCAGCGAATACTAAGTCATCATTGATAAAATAAAAAATAAAAGATAAAAAAGATCATAGTTATAAAGTTAATTGGTAGCTTTTTTTTTTTTTTTGTCTGTAGGGTGAATATCATATATATAGTTATATGATAAACAGCAAAATTACCTTAGAATAGTCCATACCACCATAAATGTCCCCAACAAGCATGTCAGTGTTTCTATTATCTCCTTTCTGACTCAGTTCAAGTAACTCATCGAAGCTGTAATTCATTTCAACAAATCCTTTGACAATAGTTCAAATATAGCAGCATGTAAAGAAAAATAAAAAATAGAAAATGACCTCTGGCACTTTGTTAACAGCCTTCCTAAGCCCCAATAAGTACCACCACCAACATTTGTCCCACTAACCCTCTCAAATTTTCCGTCTCCATCAACCTATGTTATCCCAGATTAAAATTATAGATTACCACCCATGTGTTTTTATGAAACATAAACCAAAGAGATAAGCAAGTTTAATAAAAATAGGAAGCTAGAGAAATATACCTTGATCATACTAACACCAGATCCAATATTAACTAGAAGATAAGGAAACAAATTATTAGGATCAATTTGAACAAACTGTTTCTGGCCCACCATGTGTGTAAAAGCTTCATGACGAATTGCCTACCAAGAAGTCACACAACATCTAATTAGCAATTATCGATGGTGAAAAATAAAAATTCTAGATAAACTCAGCAAGAATGAATTAATGGCTTAGTCACATGTTGCGAAGCATAGAATTTGCTTTAACAGAGAAGGGCTAACATAGATCTCAGTCAAATCTCGGTTAACAGTAAGAAAAATATAATGCGAGAAGGAAACAAAAAAAGCAGAAAATGTCAGCTATGGCTATATAAAAATTATGTAATGCATTAAACTTTAATCATATTCCTGCAACCAATTCACCAATTAAACATAGCATCAATGAGTATGTATAAACTTTATATAATGGCTGTCCAGCACCGTAATGGAAGTAATAGCATGCCAATCTTGGCAATTAATTGGCTCTTTACCTTCTTAAACAAAGGGATAACCCTATCATCTGACTAAAAAAGAAAATTCAAACAAATACTTTTATTTTCTTTAATTATTTATTGGGATAAATAATAAGTATCTAGTTGTAATTGTTCTTATCTTTATGATAACTATCATGTAAGGAAAGGGAGATCATGCATGAGAAATAGACTTGCACATACATTTCATCTCAAAAGATGCATGGATTTTTCACTATATGGATGATTCTTAAACAAAATACAAGAGGAACATATAACTCCAAAAACTAGATCTACCTTAAGCAAGAAATTTGCTCCAGCTACAAGGCAATCCATTTCATCTTCTTTCTCAAGACTAAGCCCGAGTCTTTCTTTGAAAAGGTCAGCAAATTTGTATGCTCCACCACCAGTAGCCTTTGTCACAATGAATGTATTTCAACGGCATTAACACAGAACAAGCAGTGATGAGTTACAAACATACCAATAATCACAGCTTTCTAAAATAAATTGTTACAAACAATACCAATTATATACAAAACAAATGGAAACATCTTTGATGTTGTTTTTATACAGAAGGGAATAGGGTCTCCGCTAATTATCATTTTTGCAAATAACTACTTCCCAATATGATAAAGCAGGGCATTAATTATATAATCCTTGTAAAGAACCAATTCAACCCAAAAGTTTAAGCTGTTGGGTGAGGCTACATTAATGATTTTATATATCTCAACACGTCCCCTCACAAGAGAGCCCACTGGCTTGAAAGGTGGACAATGCACAGACTCACCTACCTGTGCGAACAAAGAAATTCCACTTGAAAGAAAGTGGGAGGCAGCGAGGATCGAACCCGGGACACGAGACTCTGATACCATGTAAAGAACTAATTCAACCCAAAAGCTTAAACTTTTGGGTGAAGCTACATTAATGGTTTTATATATCTCAACAATCCTGATGCATGCAAGCTAAAATAAAATAACTTGTAATTTGGATATTTATATAACCCTAAACCCGGCTTCTGAAGAAGGTAAAAATAGTCAGAACCATAGTTACCTTAATTATGGCATTCTGATCAGCCACAGCATCAGAATAATCTGATTCCCATCCTAAAAGTAAGAAAAAGTCCATAATCATGAATTCATCAAGTTCAGAATGTGGTTATATTAACACATAGGAAACAACAAAATTAGAAAATGACATTCAATTCAATTCATGCAGTACGGTTTTAGGAATCCAATGTGGTAGAGAAGAGACTGATCAAAAGAAGTAAATAGAACTAGACAGTAATAATACCCCCACAGTGAAGCTGCTTTGAATAAATGAAGTCTAAGCAGTCATTAATCTTGCTTGTCTCAAACTTCACAAAATGAAGCCTCCCACCAAGAATAGGATGGCTTCTCCTGTTACCATTGGTAAATCCCAGTTGATCCTTCGCATTTCTCATCCTTTTATCATTGGTTGATTGGTCTTCGTGTCTTGAAAAGTACACCAACTTTATCAGAGACCCTGCCCATATAATTTTATTAGTCTTAAGTTTCAGGCATATTTCAAATGCTACCACCCTTTTCTCTGAAATTTAATATACTATTGAAGAGTCCCACATCATTGAATACATGAAATTAATGAAAAAACAACATAATAAGGGAATAACTGCTATAGGGGTTCATGTAAGAAATATAAACTTAATTATTCAATCCTCTTTTCTTTAGTTTTCTCTCATATAAGAATGATACAACACTGGAAAAAAAGAGAGACAAATAGCACGAAGAACCACTTTTTGGGTTGAAAGAGGAAGTTCCCACACAACTTATCTTTTATTTTTATAGATTTTTTCACTGATTTATCTATTAATTGACTAATTCAGTTTGAGTGAGCAAGTATAATAAGAACAACAAAGCTCTTCATACTATGTTTCTCGTATCAATTGACCCACGTACTTTGTGATTTTTTTATACATTTCATATAATAATTTCAGAAAAAAGAAAAAGAATGGTTATAAAACTTAGTTAGCCTTTGACAAATAAATTTATAAAATAATTGTAAGGGTTGCAAAGCTAAAATCTAGAAACTAGTTTCATACCACTATCCTGCTTCCACCACCATCAATGAGAATTAGTAAAAGTAAAATGGAACAACAAACTTAGAACTGAAAAATAAAAAAAAAAATACAAAATAGACAGCAGGACATAGTAATATGAAGTATGAGATATGAATGTGAATTATTATACCTCCAATGTCAAGAGCCAGATGAGAAATATCATCAGATTGATTAGGTAACAAAATTGTGGGATACTTCTCCTCCACGTTTCCTTGAATTTCTGCTTTGCTGAGATCCAGCTGAGGCCGTGAACTCGACCTATGAATCGAATTGCTTGGTGTGGTTGCCATATCTCTCTCCCCTTCACCAAAGTCCTCTCTTACTCTTCCCCTCACTCTCCTTCTCTTTTCAACTTTCAACGTCAATTCTGTTGGAGAACAAACAGATAAATTTGTTACGTTATAGGACAGGATTCTATTCTATGTTAAACATAGACAGTTAATTTTTTTTTATGTAATCATAGATTTCTTTCTACTAATAAACTCCAATAACTGTATTCTCGTCTACCAAGCCTGACACTCACTATACCCAAATAGTCAACTACCTCACTAACCCCACCATACTAACTACCACAATCAGAAGCTTATGTATTGACTGGTCCAGTGGTCCAATCTTGCATTGATGGAACAAACACAATTTTTACCCCTTCCTTGTTTCTGCCAATTAAGTTATTATTAATTAACAAGCAACAAATGAGTTAATTGAATTCGTTTTACTTTGAAAGGTTATAAATTTCTCTGGTCGAACAACTTACTCAATCCATGGAATAAATCTTTAGTGCATCAGATGAACTGAAGATTGAATGCATCTGTCCATTCATTTTATGACACGTAGATAAAAATAACATCATTTACTTTTTTCAGATAACATAATGTTTTTTGTTCACTTATCATAAAATAAATGAGAATATCAATGCATTAAAGATTTATTCCAACGCATGAAACATGCATTTTAAAAATTGTCAACGTGATTTTGACCCTTGGATGTTGAAATAAATAAGCATCATTGTGCCAAAGGCAGATTATCCTAGGATCTAGGGCGAGATCATAGAATACACCCACCCGTGAAAGGAAAGTCCTAATACAAGACAACCATAATGACGAAACAAATTAAATATAATAATAATATATGAAATTAAAGGATGGAGAGATAGAAGATATTTTAGTGAAGTGGTGAAAAGGACTTGATGAAGCGAACATGAACATGCGACAACCTTAGAAACAAAAGCAGTACTAGAAAGGCTGATAAATTTGGGAGAGGAGAAAGTATATTCTTTTGTTCATTGATAAGAGATCGTTTTCGTTTATATATAAAGCCGCAATAGTACACAGCATTCTTATCTGAGATAACTAACCTGCTTAACCCAATGTGTCCATTTATTTAGAGCACTTCTAGAAAAAAGTAACTTTTTTAGTTTAGAAGTATTTTTTATAAAATTTAAAACTATTTATATTTTTATAAAAATATTTAGCTTTTGACTTTTGTTTTTTTTAAAGGGATAAATGTGTCATTTTAAATGACACACCTTACATCATTTCTCTCACAAAGAGATGAGACTCACATATTTAAAACTTTTTCCTTCCACTCTCTTTCCCCCATGATTTATCTTTTTCTCTCACTTGAAATGACACAACTTTGTGTCATTTAAAACGATACACATTTTCCCTTTTTTTAAAGCTAAAATATTTAGCTTTCTAAATTCTTTTTTTGACTTGTTTATGAGCTATGACTTTTGCTTTTTGTAAATCAGACATTCAAATAAATTTAAACTACGAAAAAATAGCTTTTGGAGGGGGAAATAAAGCCCATCCAATTGGGCTATCAGAGATAAATAGATGAGGATATAATCTTATCTATATATCTATCTCGGATAGGATATTGTTACTACCAAATAATGTTACTATTAATATTACTATCATATCTTAATCGTTGATTTTCTCCAATCAAAGGTTATCATTTATTGCAAATTAATAATTAATTAAAGAATTTGATTTGTGAAAATAATAACCACTAATTGATAGAAATCAATGGTTAAGATATGATAGTAATATTGATAGTAGCATTATTTGATACTAATAATATCTTATCCTTATCTATCTTATTATTTAATTTTGAATCTATAGATAGCTAATAAATGCAAATCGTATTGTGGTACAATGTATGATGGGTGCTTGGTGGCAAAGCTCCTGCTAAAATCTCATTCCTATTTACCCAATTCTAAGAGTAGCTCAATTGGTAACTGATCTTTTAAAAATTTGGACGCTAGAGGAGAGGTGTCTCTCTCCTCCAATGAGAGATTAGTTTTATTCTTCTTCTGTGACGAAGCTTAATGCACCTCTAATGACAAAGCTTAATGTATCCACTATTTCAATGAAGGGATAGCCTTCAGGATCGTATTTCGAGAACAAGGTGACCGAAGGAGATTAAATGGGATAGCTCCAAATTATACCAAAAAAAAAAAATATATTTGACACCAATTCTTTTAATAAAAAGACGGATAATATATATAAAAAAAAATCATATGATTGCAGGTGCACTTTAATGAAGTTTTACAAATTTATTAAAATGTATTCTCTTAATTTTATTAAAGGAATATGTTATACTTATCATCGTTTTTTCTAACCACTTCTTACAATCAAATTTTAACTATTGATTTCTGTTAATTTAACGATTATAATTTGTTAGATCACACTTATTAATTAAAACCCTTATTATTTTTTGGCTAAAATACAATTTATCCCCTTAAACTCTGTTCATGTTTTAAATTATCACCTTATACTTTCCATTTGTTTGAATTAACTCCTTTGTTTTTTGCGATGGTAACAATTAATATATCTGTTCAAATTTTGAATAACTGTGTCAACACTCACATCTTTAATTTTATTATTCTTCCCAAATTTGAATTTCACACAGACGCGGTGATGCATGGGACCAGGCCAAACACTGAATGTTATTGTCTCTGCTGATCAACATGTAGGAAAATACTCCATGGCTATGGCACCTTAAAGTCTGGCAGGATTGTAAATTATCAAAAGCGTTTCAGCCATTGCCTGCTTCGACTATATAGGCGCTGTATCTGATAGCATATATTTACCAGTTAAATTGCCTACTAATCTTGGTGATAAACTGGCTATTAAGACAGTCATGGACGGATTAAGGAGTCTAAATCAATTCATTGTTTCCAAAAAAAAATTGATAGAAACCTATTCATCACCATTGGATTGAATGTTCAAAAGTGTCATTCAATGACACTAAAGCAAAGCTACCAAGCCATGAATACTAGGGTGATGGCAGCTTCAATGAACAATATGTTTCCTTCACCCCAATATTCTCAATCCTGGAAGCTTATTATAAGAAAATAGAAGGATCATATATTGAAGATTTTCCTGATGTGCCCCCTAAAGTTCTATGACTTTGTTGATGGTGCCCTTAATAACGTTACACAGTGATGAACTCAGAAAATTTTATTTAGGTATCCATATTTAATCAGAATATTTAATGGAGGGGTTCGGGGTCAGTGCCTCCGAAAAAAAATATTTACACAAAGTTTTAAATGCATTAAAAAATAAAAGAATATAAACAAAAAAGGAATTTATATCCCTTAGGTTACTTGAACAAATTTTTTTGTCATGTTAAGAAAAAGATAAGACCAATTTATTGAATAATGTGTCATTTCACTTTCTTTAATATTATATAACTTATCCTTTTCTTAATATGACAAAAAATTTCTCATATAATATGAGGAATATAATCCTCAAACAACAAAAGAAAAAAAAAATTCGACTTAACATAAAAAATATAATTAACTTAATGACATAAAATCAATAAAATATAAGCAGTAAATAAAATGTGTTTCTTTCTTAGTTCATGTGCTTGCAATGCAGCTACTAAAATCACTCCTTGAATGACATTCCTAATTAATTAAAATATATATATCTTCTTTACTAAAAAAAGTGTATACCAAATTTATGTGTGCACTTGCACACATTGACAACCAAATAGGTCCGCCAATGACGTTACATATGACACACAATCATTGAATGGGACTCGAACAAAGGTACTTGAATATGGTAGCAAGGTGAATTTCATTCTACAGGACAATGGGACAGTCAACACTGAAAACCACCTGATTCACTTCGATTGGCTACCGCTTTTATGTTGTAGGGTACGGCACAGGCAACTATAACCTATTAACTGCATGATGCATTTACAGTTCGCTCATTATACATGGTCCAACTATTGATTCAAGAAGCTCGTAGTCGATTAGGGTTATGGCCCCCCAATTGTTGAAAAGAGCAATGATTTGAAATATAACAAATTTAAATCGAATCCAAGTCCCAATAAAGCAGCAGATGTGACTGTGATTTGTTTGGAAGAAAAGGAAAGCAACACATTTGGCGTGATTTGAGATTAAAGATTTGGGATGTATTTTGAATGATTTAATTGTAATTATTTATTTATTTTTAGAATCTAATTACTGTTATATTTATTTTAGGAACTTTCTTATTTTTAGGATTTTAGATTTTTGAATTTTGAATCAATTTGTAATTAGTCTATAAAAGAGTGCTTATGACCCTTCTTCTAGGAGTTGAATTTTGTTATTTGTTAATTGAAATTGAGAATCAGAGGGCTACTCTTTTATAAAAATCTCAACTTTCTGTTTAGCCACTTTTCTATGCGCTTTCGGCATCATTTGGTATCAGAGCACTAGGTTGCCTTCAACAAATGGCTGAACAGAATCGAGGATGTCGACGACGGCGGAGTTACAAGGGTAGAGAACGTGGATTCGTTCCTGAAGAATATAGACAACTGCGTCAGATTGACCCGCGAGATATAGAAAATGAAGAGCTCGGAAGGCGGATCCATGATTTTAAGCAACAACTTGAGCAAGCGTTGGACAAGAAAATCCAAGTTTTGAAGCGACTATGTGTGCAGGCACAGAGAAAAAGAATTCAAGATTTGGAGCGATGACTCGTGCGTGAAAATCCAAATTTTGAAGCAAACTCTTGTGGAGGTGCAGAGCATGGAAATTCAATATTTGGAGTAGCGACTTACGCGGACAAAGTTGGCCATTCAATCCGAAGAAAGAATGGAATTAGATTACGCATCTGATGACGAAGATGAGAACCTCAATCCCTTGAGGATTCTAAACCAGGGACAAAATTGGGAAGTACGACCTGGAAATCAATCCACTTTTCAAGATATCGAGATGCAAATCAGCATTCCTGACTTTGATGTCTATGATCATAATCCAGTTTGTGATGATGATCCGATCTATGATGATGAGCCGATCTATGATGATAATCCAATTTATGATGATTATCCGATTGTTGATAATTATCCCATTTACGATGATTATCCATCTTATGATAAAGATTCAGTTTATGGTGATAATTCGGTCTATAATAAATCTGATGGTGAATCATATTATGAAGATTTAATAGAGGAAAATTTATCATTTGAATTTTTGTCTAAAGAAATTGAGATCAGTGGAGATAAACAAGATTCAAGGACGAATCTTTTCCTAGCAGGAGAGAATGATGAACTTACAGTTGACCCATTGTGCATGGCCCAACTATTGATTCAAGAAGCTCATAGTTGACTAGAGTTATGGCCCAATAAGTATGACTCAATTGTTGAAAAGAGCAATGATTTGAAATAGAACAAATTACAATTGATTCCAAGATCCAATAAAGCAGCAGATGTGACTGTGATTTGTTTGGGAAGAAGATGAAAGCAACACATTTGGCGTGATTTGAGGTTAAAGATTTGGGACGTATTTTGAATGATTTAATTATAATTATTTATTTATTTTTAGAATCTAATTACTGTTATATTTATTTTAGGAAGCTTTCTTATTTTTAAGATTTTAGATTTTTGAATTTTGAATCAATTTGTAATTAGTCTATAAAAGGGTGCTTATGACCCTTATTCTAGGAGTTGAATTTTGTTATTTGTTAATTGAAATTGAGAACCTGTAATATCCCAAGAGCTGGCAAGGGCAGGGAGTGATCGTCGGTGCGAAAGGGCACGGACAATGAGCGGCTTATGCCAAATCTTGCAGCTTGGGGGTTTATGAATGAATCGAATCAACACCCGAAAGAGAGGGATTACAGAGACTGTGCTGGTATGGGACGGTACAGTTAGGAATGACTTATAAGAATTGATTGGTACTACCTATACTAACAAGATGCATCTACTTTTTGGTAGCCCGGATCGGAAGAACTCCACAGTTAAGCGTGCTTGACTTGGAGCAATTCTGGGATGGGTGACCTCCTGGGAAGTTTTCCTGGGAAGTATGCGAGTGAGGACAAAGCACACTGAAAAGTCTTGTGTTAGTGTGTGGGGACAGTCATTGATTCTTGCAAGTGGCCGGGCGTTACAAGTGGTATCAGAGCAGGGCCTCTCTTCCAGTACGGTGTGGTTCGAGGACGAACCAGGCGGAAGCTGGTGGGCATGTAACATCCCAAGAGCTGGCAAAGGCAGGGAGTGATCGCTGGTGCGAAAGGGCACAGACAATGAGCGGCTCATGCCAAATCTTGCAGCTTGGGGGTTCATGAATGAATCGAATCAACACTCGAAAAAGAGGGATTCCAGAGACTGTGCTGGTATGGGACGGTACAGTTAGGAATGCCTTATAAGAATTGATTGGTACTACCTATACTAACAAGATGCATCTACTTTTCGGTAGCCCGGATCGGAAGAACTCCACAATTAAGCGTGCTTGACTTGGAGCAATTCTGGGATAGGTGACCTCCTGGGAAGTTTTCCCGAGAAGTGTGCGAGTGAGGACAAAGCACACTGAAAAGTCTCGTGTTAGTGTGTGAGGACAGTCATTGATTCTTGCAAGTGGCCGGGCGTTACAGAACCGGAGGGCTACTCTTTTATAAAAATCTCAACTTTTTATTTAGTCACTTTTCTATGCGCTTTCGGCACCAGTGCTGATCCCCATACATACATGAACACAATTGAAGTTTCGATTGGTGGATGGACAACAATACATTTTGTTTCTGTTGTTTCAGTTATCAATCAAATCAGTAGAAATATTAATATAAATAAACAAAAAAATATTTTTGCAGTTACTGCAGATAAGTTATCTACATTTACTCTCAAAACAACGTCGTTTTAGGATTAAAATATTAAAAAATTATAATTATAAAGACTATAATAATCCTGAAATAAATTAAAATTACAAAAATATCATGATTTTCGTCCCAAAACGACGTCGTATTGGGCTTACTGCAGATAACTTATCTGCAATAACTGCAGAAAAAATAAACCCATAAATAAATTAAGAACGTGGAAGAGAATGAAAAGAAATTCTGCAAAAAAAGTGTAGAATGCATAGAAAAATTAGAGATTTGGAAGATTAATACCGTTAGTTAAAATTTTAAATTTTAATTGTTAATTTGTTGTCATTATAAAATATAAGGATGTTAATTTGTTGTCATTATAAAATACAAGGAAATAAATTGAAATAACTAAAAATACAAAGTGATAATTCAAAACATAACAAAGTTTTAAAGAGGCTAAATTATATTCTAGCCTTATTTTATTATTATTAAGCAAACTTCTCTCTTTATAAGAACATTGAAAATAAGGAAGAGTGGGACTGATCACAATAAAATGAATAAAATTTTCACCCAAAAAAGGAAGAAGTAGAGAGAATAACAAAAAAATAAAAAAATAAAAAGCAAAACCCTGGTCCTTAAAGGCTTAAACCCTAACTGATATTGCTTCACGGTTGCGGTAAGCCGGTAATACCCAATGGAACCCTTTCGATTGAAAGCAAACTATCGCTGCGTTCCGATTCTGCAGCAGTTCTACACCGGCGGGCCCTTCGTCGTCTCATCGGACGGCTCCTTCATCGCATGTGCATGTGGCGACTCCATCAAGATCGTCGATTCCGCCAATGCATCCATTAGGTCGACCATCGACGGCGACTCCGAAACAGTAACCGCCTTGGCTCTCAGCCCAAACGATACCCTACTATTCTCTTCCAGCCACAGCCGCCAAATCAGGGTTTGGGACTTGTCCACACTCAAATGCGTGCGCTCGTGGAAGGTACGACTTTCAAAATCAGATTCAATGTTTGTGTGTATTTGTGTAACTAACAGCGTTTGGTTCGGTTAGGGTCATGATGGTCCCGTTATGTGTATGGCGTGTCACCCTTCTGGGGGGTTGCTTGCTACTGGGGGAGCTGATAGGAAGGTCCTCGTATGGGATGTGGATGGTGGCTATTGTACTCATTACTTTAAAGGTCACGGTGGAGTTGTTTCTTGTGTTATGTTCCATCCCGATCCGGAGAAACAACTTGTAAGTTCCATGCTTAATAATGGTTTGATTTTTTCTGCAGTGTAATTGAATGCCTTGGTACTGTTTGTGCCAGTTGATGGGTTTGTTCAAAAGTGAATTAAATCAGAATATGGACACAATGTTTTGTGAGTTACACGTTAACGTTAATTGAAGGAGGAGCAAATTTTCCCTTCTGTATGGAACAGAGTGGTTGAGGATGGCAGGGACAGGAGGAGTGTTATTTTGATTAATGTTGATGCAATTTTGGTTTTTGTTATTTGGTTATATGTTTTTCATTTTGGATTACAACTCATGAATTTTTTTAATTTGTTTTTTTGGTACTAAAAATAATCATGAATTGTAATCTGAAATGAAACATTATAATTCAGAAGATGGAAGTTAGTGTAACAACTTATGAATTTTGAATAGCAAGAAGATGGAAGTTAATGTAACATCAGAATTCACAAGGAGGGATGGGCTTAATAACATAACACTCTAGTAACGGAATTGATATGATTGTTTGTTTCTAATCCTTTAAATGCATGTGTGAATTTTGTTTATCCCTACCCTATTCCTTGTTTTCAACAATTCCAAAGTGTTGATTCCCCCTTTCTTCTTATATTCAACTGATCATGATGAGATTGGTGTCCACAGCTTTTTTCTGGCAGTGATGATGGTGGAGAGAATGCAACTGTTAGGGTTTGGGATGTTTCCAAGACCAAGAAAAAGAACTGCATTGCAACACTGGATAATCATCGCTCGGCCGTTACTTCTATGTCAGTATCTGAAGATGGATGGACATTGCTTAGTGCTGGAAGAGATAAGGCAGGCTCCATAACGCTCTGTCTGACTTTTTGTTTCAATTTACTTGTGACACATGTTTTGCATCATGAGCTTATTCTTTACTTTCTTCTCTTTAATTAATTTATTTATTCATATCTGGATTTTCAAGTTTGTGCCTTTATCTTTTTGCTGGAGCGAAAGCAGCAGAGTCTCCATTAAATTTTTTAATACACCTTCTGAGTGTTAAGTTCTCTAAGCATTTATCTTTTTTTCTTGGAATTTTGAGTGAAATGAATCCTTAATTTACATTTTGCAAGATTTCTCAGGAAGAAATTTTTAATGAATATGCCAACTTTAATGGATTTAGTCTACTAAATTGATAAATTGGTATGCGGATTATTGACAGGTTGTAACATTGTGGGATCTTCATGATTATAGCAACAAGAAGACTGTCATCACAAATGAGGCAGTTGAAGCTGTTTGTGTAATTGGTGCTGGAAGTCCTTTTGCTTCATCTCTTGATTCATATCGTCAAAATGCAAAAAAAGGAGCTGGCTCGCAAGCATTCTATTTTGTTACAGTTGGTGAACGAGGCATTGTGCGCATATGGAGTTCTGAAGGGTAATATATGATGATTTCTAATTAGTTTAAATATTTATAGTTCAACAACATTTTGCATTAGTTATACTTAGTTAATGAAAGACTTCTAAATTTTGGGAGGTATGCAAGGACTTGGGTTAACAACATGGTAACTGAATTCTGTTTGTTGCTGGGGATTCATTCTAATGGGGCAGCTTGTATATAATTTGGCACACTTAAATTTGTTATGTAAATATTCTATACTTAAAAAAATGAAGGACCTCAAAATTTGAAAGCTGTGTTTATCAGGATGGATCTGTGTGCTGCCTCATTAGTTTTTTTGTATTGACGTGAAGGACCTCAAAATTTAAATGCTGTGTTTATCAGAATGGATCTGTGTGCCGCCTCATTAGTTTTTTTGTATTGACAGTGCAGTTAGCATGTTTGAGCAAAAGGCCTCAGATGTCACAGCCAACATAGATGAAGATGGGTCACGTAGGGGCTTTACTTCTGCTGTTATGCTTGCCTCAGATCAAGGATTGCTTTGTGTGACTGCAGATCAGCAGTTTCTGTTTTATTCTCTGGAATGCACTGAAGAGTTGTTGCAATTAAGTCTAACCAAAAGACTTGTGGGATATAATGAAGAGGTTGTGGATATGAAGTTTATTGGGGATGATGAAAAATTCCTTGCTCTTGCTACAAATATTGAACAGGTATGTAGATGTGTATTTGTACCTAGTAATGTATAAACTGTTGTGGTTCAAGTAGAGTTTTACTTTTTAGCAATTCAGTCAATTTTAACATATCTATGCTGAATATAATGCCAACTTTTCCTTGACTGCAGGATATTTTTTTCATTCAGTTGTTTATTTTTGTAATTTTTTTTTTCTCGTCACTGCTCTCAAAATTTGATTTAGTGTGTTCTTGAAATAAATGTAACTAGTGCTGAATATGGCATTTATTCATGACCCATGTCTCTATTTATAAGGATGGAAAATAATGTTATGCATTCAAGACGGATAATATAAGAACTTTAACAATATTTTTATTTATATAAATTTGGGAATGGGATTTCATTTGTAGAGATTTTTCATTTTGTAATTGATTAATAAGACCATTTTAAAATCTTCAATTCACAAGGAAAATGTGTTGCATTCATATCCAAGATAATTTTGCAATGTTGTCTTATTTATGCTTTAATGAGTGGTGACATATCAAAATCTCATTTGATTTTTTATGAAAGCCATATATTTAGAGCAAGCAGGATTAAAAAGCTTTTCTGGGTATTTGAAAAGCCCATTTCTAGTTTTGCTGTTGTCATTGAAGTCGAGAATAGTTAAAATATCTCATAACCTTGTATTTGGATAAAGTGATAGACATGTTTTATCTTTGTCTAAATGTTATCTAATAGCTTCTTAGTGAGTCTAATCTAAGTGATTCAGCAAGTCATTGGAAAAAGTAAAGAATAATAACACGAAAACAGAAAAAGAAATGAAATCTTAGTCAATAGTATGTTGCAACTTGCAAAAACTTGCTTAATATCACACAAGCAAACTAATGTCCTAATTTTTTAACAATTTTTGTTAATCAAAAGTGCACTATTGTTATAACAAAAAGGATAAAGGAAACATTGACACCCAGTTATTTGGATTTGAATGATTGATGAATGTAAAAATTTCAGTTTTGGATTCACAACCCTTCAATATACTTTGTATATTCCATTTTTTAGTCTAGCAAGAATAATGTTTACGGTTTAATGTGCCTGGAGCTCTGCAGGTTCGAGTTTATGAACTTGCATCCATGTCTTGTTCCTATGTCTTAGCTGGTCATACTGAAATTGTTCTATGCCTTGACACCTGTGTATCAAGTTCTGGAAGAACACTAATTGTGACTGGAAGTAAAGACAACACTGTAAGTTTTCTCCTCTTTGGTTTAAAGATTGTTGCAAAGACTTTGAATTTCTTCAATGGGAACTAGTGCTTGAGGTGCTCTTGTTTAAATGTTACAATTGGTGCTCTAGTATGTTTATAACATGCTTGTAGTGCACTGTGTTCAGGTCTTTTACATAGGAATCTGACATTACATAACAAATGTTCTTTCTCTGTATAGGTTAGGTTATGGGAATCAGGAAGCACAAGCTGCATTGGAGTTGGTATAGGTCACATGGGAGCTGTTGGAGCCATTGCCTTTTCAAAAAGAAAGCGAGACTTCTTTGTCAGTGGCAGTAGGTGAGTGTTGATGCATTTTTTTCTATTTATTCTTCATAGCAAGAATTTCTTTACTTTTTTACTTTCCATAATTTCCTGCATTTTGGATTCCCTTTATCTGGGTTTTTGTTATGTTCAATCTTTTAATATGAATTAATTAGTATAAAATGAAAGAGCATTGAAGTTGTAACAAGAAATGTTATGCCATGGGGTTTATATTATATCTATTCTCAAGTGATAATGTTATAAAGGAGGAAAAGAATAAGCAATCTTATTGCTGTTTTTGCTACTACTTTGGTTCTCACAAATATTGACTTCAACTAGTTAAAAAACTGTATTTTCAAGAACATTTTCGTGTTGAGGTTTATTTCTGTCTATTGTCCTGTTTACTTCAAGTCAAAATCCTTTTGTGTCGCTGCAACGGTGATAATTTGATTTTACATGTTAAAAAATGTAATGGTTGGCCTTACATGTGGTGTTTTCTCTCTTTAAAGACAATGCAAATGAAAAATGCCAGCAAACTTCCTCCTGTCATTCGTAAAATTGAATCACCTCAACTTGTTTCAAGTTTCAACATTTGAATCATTAAAAGAAAATGGTGTTGAATTTAATCTTCTGTTCCTTCCCTTTATATGTTCTTCACTCAATCATGACAGACAGCTGCATTTATCTCTTATCAAGGTATTCTGCTACCAATGGATCATTTTACCCAAACATCAAAATTTGACTTTCCTGTTCTTTCTGCTATATGAACCAAATGTTGTAGTATTTTACTAAGTTTACTGTTGAATCCTTTGGTTTTAAACGTGTAAGCTTTTGGATGGTACTATATTGTTCAAATTTCTCTCTTATCAATCTGTGTCAATGTTTCTCAGTGATCATACTCTTAAGGTGTGGAGTATGGATGGTCTCTCTGACAATATGACAGCACCGATTAATTTAAAAGCAAAAGCTGTTGTCGCAGCTCATGATAAAGATATTAATTCTGTAGCTGTTGCTCCAAATGATAGTTTAGTATGTAGTGGTTCTCAGGTTGGTATTATATCTTCTTGCAGCTTTCTTTGACCTTCTAAATTAAGTGTTTTTATTCATTTGCAGAAAAAAGGACTTCCCCCTTAGTTGTCTATTTCTTATTATGGTTTCTATTGAGTGAAGAAATTTGAAGTCAATAGCTACTCATACTGGCTTCCTTCCTTTTTACTTTTCCTTTTTATTTTTTGAAGATATTATGGTTTTTCCACTGTAATTACCATTGATTTTCTTTTACTTGTCTCCCATTAGGATCGTACAGCTTGTGTTTGGAGACTTCCAGATTTAGTATCGGTAGTTGTATTTAAAGGGCATAAAAGGGGAATTTGGTCTGTAGAATTTTCTCCTGTTGATCAATGTGTCATAACAGCATCTGGCGATAAGACAATAAGGATATGGGCTATATCTGATGGCTCATGTTTGAAGACATTTGAAGGACACACTTCAAGTGTGTTAAGAGCATTTTTTGTTACTCGTGGAACACAAATTGTTTCCTCTGGTATGAGGCTCTCTGTAGCTAATTTTGTTCTTTTTAACATATTGATTGCATGTGTGATCAACTTAAATTAATGTTTCAGGTGCTGATGGCTTAGTAAAGCTGTGGACTGTAAAAACTAGTGAATGTGTTGCCACTTATGATCATCATGAAGACAAGGTGCCAGTTGATCCTTTGTTATATTCCATATATTCTGCTTTTTTTTTTTTTTAATTTTTAATGTCATAAATAATATATTTCTGTTTCTAGATTTATATACCCTGGAAATTGTGGTTCTGATGTGTAGCATGCTTAATGTTCTTGGAAGGAGAGCGTTGAAATTTTTTACAGTAAGAAACTTAAGCTTTGGCCTATTTAGGTCTCAGCCAGCAAATTATATAAATGCTGCCAAATTCTATGCGGAGCTGAACATTCAAATTATGCTTTCCTTGGTTACCCATTATTTCTGAAGCTTAGAGAAAAGTTTGAATCAAACTCACTAGTTTATATATATATATATATATATATATATATATATATATATATATATATTCCTTTAAGGGTTTATAGATTATATTTTGACAGTGACACATCTCTGGTTTTCTTCTTGATCCCTAACTAAGATAGTATATATATAATAGATGTTATCACTTATTTAAATACTTGGTCAATCATTAATGTCTTTCTAAATTCCAGCCGGAATAGATCTTAAGAATTAGTTAATTTGAGTAAGTAGCCCAATAGAGGCTGGGCTGCTATATACCTAAGTGCTTTGTTTTATTCATGATTTTTATTACAATGCAGTTGCAACCATAAGTTCTGTATGTAGCTACTTCTTTCCACTTTTCCTGCATTAAATTTTCCCTGACGCATGAAAGAATTCTAGGCTCTGTTTGATAACTGTTTTTAAAAATAGTTTTTTGGTTTTTAGAACAAAAACCAAAAAAACTCGTTTGGTAAGACTTGTTTTGTAAAAAATAATAATTAAAAACTGTAACTTTTTTTGTTTTTAGAATTAAATTTAGAGAACATGTCAGAGTTGTTTTTGTTTTCTGTTTTGGTTTTTAACTTTCAAAACAAAAAAAACATAGAAAACACTTGTTTTCATAACTATTCTACAAAATAGTTTTAAGAACAAAAAAATCAGAACACAATCAAACAGATCCCTAGTTTCTGTCCTTTTCTTTTTCTGACAAAATTTGGCTGCAGGTTTGGGCCTTGGCTGTAGGTAGGAAAACAGAAATGCTTGCAACTGGTGGCAGTGATGCTGTTGTCAATCTATGGTTTGATTCCACTGCAGCTGACAAAGAAGAAGCTTTCCTTAAAGAGGTGAGTAAAACAGATTGTACATTTTTTTTTTACCGAATATAGCACGGATGTTAAATCAAGGTTCGTATTTCATGGTTGTTCATGATATATTGATTGCTAAGATTCATTCTACAATTACCCGTTACATCATGCTCAAGCTTTTTTGTTGCTGTTTATATGAAGTTAAGGACCAATATCGGTAACAATCTATGAAATAAACTATATATCAGTCAAAATCATTAAATCAATTGTTCAGTTGTCAAGTATTTGTGCATCTTTCTTGCCATGAACCAACTCTGCTAAAAGCTTAAGCTGTTAGTTGAAGGCACATGAATGATTTTATATTTATATTTCAAGCATGTCTTCTCACGCAAGATCCCTTTGAACTTAAATGATGGGCAATGTATAAGATTGAACTCTAGACCATTCAATCATAGAGGCTCCAGCACCATGTCATCAACCAACTTTCCTAAAAGCCTAAATTGTTAGGTGAAGGCACATAAATGATTTTCATATTTATATTTCTAACATTTCTCATTTTTTCCGATAATCTCACGTTTCTTGCAAAAAGTGGAACATGAGGATGTTTTGTCTTAGAAAATCAGCTGCAATACCTCAATACTGTCTTAATTGGATGATCGCAGTTGTCTGTACATTTTTTGTTGCAAAACTCGAATCATGTACTCTTATAAAAAAAAGTGGTAAAGGGTGGTGTGAGAAATCTCCAAAACTTTCCAACCATTTAGCAAATCATGTTTTGTACTCTGGGTTTTCTTTTCTCAATATAGCAATGTTAAGTTAATGGTTATTAATTTTCACGATATTCTCTTGCTGACTTAGTTTTACAGAGTCTATTATATACAGTCTTCCAAGTGAAATATCCTTGGCTTTAAATCAATAAATTACAATGCCAGAAAACTCCTGATGTAGGCATTATTATTCTAGATCATATTTTCAGTTAGGGATAACTTTGTTTTTCTTCATCATACAGTATCTTAAGCACAACCCACATGTTTTAATGACATGACTTATTGAAGAAATGTTGTCTACAAACATCTATTTCTTAATTTGAAATAGCTTAGATTATGGATGATTGCCCAGATATATAACCTGAGGCATATATGTAATTTTTAGGATATATTTCATAAGAAATTATCTTTCAAATCACGTGTGCCCTGTGTTAAAAAAGCAATGTGATTTCTAATGTTGATGCAGGAAGAGGGGGTTTTGAAAGGTCAAGAGCTAGAGAATGCCGTCTCAGATGCTGACTATACTAAAGCAATCCAAATTGCATTTGAACTGCGCAAACCCCATAGACTTTTTGCGTTATTTGCACAACTTTGCAGGTTAGCAATAGTTTATTTTGTTCTGTAAATCCTATTGGTATATACACTTGACTAATTTTTTCTGCAGGAAGAGAGGGACTGAAGATCATATTGACAAAGCACTTAAAGCCATGGGTAATGAAGAGCTTCGAATGCTATTTAACTATGTTCGAGAATGGAATACAAAACCAAAACTCTGTTATGTTTCACAGTTTGTGCTTTTCAGAGTTTTCAACATCTTTCCTCCAACAGATATTGTTCAGGTGCCTTTTTTTTTTCTTCTTTAAAAGGCTTCGTGCAAATGGTCATGCCTTTGTTACCTATTGTGTGCTTACTGACTAAATTGTTGGGGCTGATTATTGAATGCGGTTTTTGACTTCTTACATTTACTGGTTTTACTTTCTTTTTGAGAGCTGCATATGCTGCCTGAGGTATTTAGTTAGACTTCGATACTGAATACTGATCATTGTATGAGGTTGAGTCTGGAGTAGTGCTAAAGCTACTCCTTAGTGACTGAAAGGTCATGAGATTGAATACAGAAAGCAACCTTTTTCCAAAAATATAAAGCTATGAACAATGATTTCTTCACCCCTACCCTTGCAAGCCGGGTTTTCATTGGAGGTTTTTTTTTTTTTTTTTTTTTATATTGATTTTGTTTATTGCTGGTTAGGTTGTTCTTCACTTCAATGCAAATGAGAAAATCTAGAATATATGATAGTTGGCACTAGGACAAACTCTATGTTGATATATGATAAAATGATATCAATTGAATTCTGTATAATGAAAACTTTTAATCTAAATGTGGATTTTGGTGAAAGATATTTATATTACTGAGTTATCCATTGCTTTAACAAAGTTTAACACTGGTCTCAAGGGATTTTGGCCTATATACATTGACTAAATTTCTCAGAATTTTTTTTTTAATTACATCAGGATGTTTTTGTTATATCATATATTGATCGCAAGTTTTGGAGGAAAGAAACAAAAATTTCATGTTTGACGGACATTTTTTTGTGGGACATTTCAGATTAAAGGGATTGGTGAACTTCTTGAAGGTCTTATCCCATATAGTCAGAGGCACTTTGGCAGGATTGACAGACTTGTTAGAAGCACATTTTTATTAGACTACACACTCTCAGGAATGTCAGTTATTGAACCAGAAACTCAACAGATAGAATCAAAGACTGAGTTTCCATTGCAGTCTGAAATCGACATTCTAGACAAAGAAAATGGCATCGAGGAGGAAGATCACACTCATGAAAATGCTTCTTCTAAGAAAAGGAAATCAAACAAATCAAGACGTGGTTCCCATAAAAAAGTCAAGGATTTAACTTACAAAAAGGTCGAATCTATACAATTACAGGCATAGGATTGGTGCGGTGCTTTCATCCTCTCATGTATCAACATCAACAACACCTTTATCCCAAATTAATTGAGGTCGGTGGTAATCCTCTCATGTATACATATGTTTATTGATGGATGGAAGAGTTGTTTTGGTTCATTCATATTTTGAAATCTTGCTGTCATGAGAAATTATGTAAGCCAAAATGTTGCTGTCAATTGAGAAGATGTAAGCTTAGCCACTGCAATTGTATCTGTATTTTATTCATTCTTGTAGATTAGTTTTAAAGTCGTGCTCTCGATGTGACATAAAAATGTACCTTTAGCTGTCGAAAAAGAAAGAATTCAGAAGCGCTGTCAACTTTAGTATATGAATACAACAGTTTATTCTTACTCTAATTCGAGGCAGTCGCAGGCAGGCAGCACATTTGTCGCGGATTATTCTCACGATGTTCTGTTCCTTGTTCCATTTTGGTTCTTAAATTTATGGAAGCAAAAACCTTTTTATTCCAAATGAGAATAATATTTATTTCCCTTCTGCTCTGAATGTATTGTGTGCGCTAACATTATCATATTACTATATTTGTTTGCTATGCTGCTAAGAACTTGTGTCGAAGTACACATTCAGATATTTGTGCGTGATACAGAATTGTGGTTCGGATGCCAGGCAAAGATTATTATTATGGTCATGGTGCTCGTCGTGTTTCCTCAACATTGCAGTGATATATAGATATGGATTTAGGAAATTTAGAATATTATTGATAAACATTCTAACCACATTATACTATTAGATAAACATGTTTGTAAAGTGTATATTTTTTAGGGACAAGATATTATATTTATTTATTTTCATGTTTATTTTATCTATTATTTTTTAATATCATTAGATCATAATTTTAATTTTAATTAATTTTTTTTTTGGTTGAGATTCTTGGAAAAAAGTAAATAAAGTAGAGATAAAAATAAAGATAGATAGGCATAGTATTCTATCTTATCTTTTAATTTATTAGTGATTGAAAACACATTATATAATATAGTTACTGGTAACGTAACTTTCCTTGCATCGCCACAACCTCTGCAATTCCCAAAAAAAAAAGACATGTTTGAGCGTGAAGTAGCAGCTCAGAGTCAGAGGTATCGTGTGGGCTATGCTCTCGAACCCAAGAAAATCGAAAGCTTCCTTAAACAGTCCCTCCTCGATTACGCGAACCAACACGGCATCGATCTCGTACAAATCGATCCCACCACGCCCTTAGGGGAACAGGGCCCTTTCCACTGCATCATCCACAAATTGCGAACCCAACAATGGAAGAAACACCTGAACGAATTCTCAGCGAAACACCCCAACACCGTCATCATCGATCCTCCTGAGTTGGTGGATCGGCTTCACAATCGGGCTTCCATGCTCGAGGCGGTGACCCAGTTGCAAAATGTCACCGTCGGGGTTCCGAAGCAAGTGGTCGTGAACGAACCGAAAGCCTTCAATTTCGACGAAATCGAAGAATTGGGTTTGAGATTCCCCCTCATAGCAAAACCCTTGGTGGCCGACGGCACTTCCGGTTCTCACAAACTCTGTTTGGTTTTCGACCGTGACGGGCTCAACGCGTTGGAGAGTTCCGTAGTGCTGCAAGAGTTTGTGAATCACGGTGGAGTTGTGTTCAAGATTTACGTTGCTGGGCAGCACGTGAATTGCGTAAAGCGCAAGTCTTTGGGTGATATATCAGAGGAGGAGCTGAGAACGTTGAAGGGGTTGGTGCCATTTTCTCGAGTATCGCACTTGAGCGTCCAAGATGAGGAAATTGAGAAAGCTGAAATGCCTCCTCAGAGTCTGATAGGTGAGTTGGGAAGAGCATTGAGGGATGCCTTAGGACTTAACCTTTTCAACGTTGATGTGATTAGAGATTGTAAAGATCGGGGAAGCTACTTCGTTATTGATATCAATTACTTTCCGGGGTATGCAAAAATACCATCTTATGAACCCTTTATCACCAATTTTTTGTTGGATGTTGTACTCTCCAAGACTGAGTAGCTGACTAGTTTTTTTTTTTCCTTCTTATTTTCTAGTAAATTTTGTTATGTTTTTTTAAGTTACCTAATTTGGCCGCTTTCTTTTTGTATGTTGTTTTCGAAAATGATTGATATGGCTTGATATTGCACCTAATATATTTGATAGGGTGAGGTCGTTTGCTAGATGTTTGGAGAAATTTTTTTATGCATGGAAATTAATATTATCATGAATGTACTGTGAGAAAGTGAATTTTTTAGAAATATGATAAAAAAACTGTTTGGTAGATGAAAATATTATTAAAAATGTTGACTCAAGTTTCATAATTTTATATTTGGTTGATTGTCAAATATCATTAGGAACATAGGATGATTTAAAAAACTACACTTGTGCCATCACTGCGCTATTGGTGCGGAAATAAAATATTGCTTAAAGACTCGGTGCTAATGGCTCGAGATCAAAATATTTTTTCATTTTTTGGAAATCTAAAAATACCATCACCCTTTGAATGACATTTTGCCTTAAAAAATATTCACAAATCAAAATTAGGAGAAAATCAGATTTTTTCCGAAATTTTTTCGCAATCTTTCTAACAAACTTGGAAAATCCCAGTATCAAACGTTCCCTTCAAGTTCCGGAACGTGAACCTGGTTTAATATTATGATGTTAAATGCATTGCATTCATTTGCTCGCATAACAGGAATGGTATGAATCCTTCACTTTTGAATGCTCCGAAAACCCACTCTTTTTTCATGTGTCATTTTTTTTAAGAAACCGAAGAATTAAAAAAACGTCGAATATGGATAGGGCCCGTGCTCATCTTCTAGGTCGTGTCTTTCTTGATAAGACCATCAATTTTCAATTCAGAGTTGCTTTAGAATCTGATTCTATGCTTTTGTACCTTGTGAATAAGCTTTATTCTACAAAACATCAACATTCACCGTGAAAATTTGTTCGACCATAATAAAAAAAGAGAACAAATTTTATGCCATGTTGAGTGCGCTTAATTGAAGAACAATTCCACATACCTCGTGGCTGTTGTGATTTTGTAGCTTTCTTTTCTCCAGTTCTAGTCACAAGCCGTCCTAGGGCAGAATATGTTTCCTCCCACATAAAAACACTTTAATGTCGTTCCCTTAGCATACATACTACGCTTGAGCACTTCTTATTCTTAATAATTACCCTGCCAAATCTATGACGCATCATATTTTCATAGTAAGATGCAAATTAAAATGAGGATTTTATCTAAAATAGATAGGAGGATAAAATATCGTAAAACGTGAAATCCTAAAATAAAAAAATCATAAAAAATCGTACAAGCGTTTGATATTTTGATGAAATCGTTTTGATTAAAAATAAATCATAAAATTATAAAAGCACAGATTTAAATCAGAATTTTAAGGCTTTAATGTTTCTAAAGTGAATGTAGATAAGTTATCTACATTCGCTCTCAAAATGACGTCGTTTTGAGTTGAAAAATTAAAAAATTATAATAAAAAAGACTTTTATAACCCTGAAATAAATTATAATTACAAAAATATCTTGATTTTCACCTCAAAACGACGTCGTTTTAGGTTCAATGTAGATAAGTTATCTACATTGACTGTAGAAAAATCGAACCCGAATTTTAATTACCATAAGTCTAATTACAAATGAATTGACCGAAAATAAAATATATTACAAATTCGATTGGTTTGGCCCATTGATTCTTTTCCTTTTAACTCAATCTTTGATTCAGCCCACTCTGGGCTGGCCCACACCCTAATTTATCTTAGTGGGCCTATTCATAGCTGATTTTGCTTATACACTGCTTGGAATATTGGAACCTCTAAGATCGAACCAACACGATACTGCACGGGTATGGATATGGATCTGGCCTATATATAGTATAGTGTCAACATATCCACCAAAATTAAGCCCAATGTAACGCAGAAGGGGAAAATAGGGGAAAAAGAAAAAAAGAAGCAGAAGCTTATTGAAGAAATACAAATTATTGCTTACTATCCTTAAGAAATTCTGTTGTTCTAAATAAAGAAAAAAGGGTATTAGAATTAGGTATATTTTTAAGAGAGAGAGAGAATGGTGAATAAGGAATCACATTTGAATTTTGATCATACACTTACTTTAGATAAAATTATACTGAGGAGACCAACGTGTAACATTGGGCATACTCGTTATAAGAGACAAGTTTTGCACTAAACCAACTTGATATTTTTCCTTTTGAATTGTTACACACAAACACATATATAAATATATTAAGAGTAAATACCCTTTTTAGTCCCTGACAATATTCACGAAGTCTTTTTTGGTCCCCAACAATAAAAAAGGCTCATTTTGATCCTTAATTTTACAAAAATAAGGCCACGTTAGTCCTTCAGTTAGCACTAACGTGTCTAACGTGTACCGTTAAGTGGCTGACTCACATTCCACGTAGGACCAAAATCGACGTCGTTGAGTCCCTTTTTTTTTCTTCTCTCCCACTTGCAGTACCAAAAGCGACATCGTTTAGGTACCTTTTAATATTTTTTTGTTTTTCCCTTTCTCTCTTCTTCTTCTCTCCAACATAAATCCCTACCACCCCCATCCCCTATTAAATTACAATTTACCACCACCACCATCTCCTGTAATGACTGTAGCCGCCATTATCATAACTGTCCGTTCCTGATGCCACCAGCGGACCCACCACCCCACTGCCCACAACTTGTCCTAGAGCTCCGCCGATGTATGCAGAACCCTTGCACCTGTGGGACTCATCTTCTAAAGTTCTCGCAAATCTCACCACTAGTTTCACATTCATCATCGACAAGGTGAATGATACCTCATATGGTGATGGCTTTGCCTTTTACTTGGCACCTCTTGGGTACCAGATTCCTCCAAACTCAGCAGGTGGCACTTTGGACTATTCAACGCCACCGCCAATAGCAACTTATCCAAAACTATGTTTTTGCTGTTGAGTTTGATACCTTCATAGGTTCAACTGACCCACCAATGAAACATGTGGGGATTGATGATAACTCTCTCACATCTGTGGCTTTTGCCATGTTTGATATTGACAACAACATTGGGAACCCTTGTCATGCTTTGATTACTTACACTGCATCCACCAATACTCTTGTTGTGTCTTGGTACTTCCATGGAAACACAAGCAAAAACACAAGCATAAATTCTTCTCTTTCTTATCAGGTTGACTTCACGAAGATTCTACCAGAGTGGGTGAATGTTGGGTTTTCAGCTTCAACTAGCCTTGCCACATAACGAAATGTTATACAGTCTTGGAAGTTTAGCTCAACTTTGAACTCCATTGGTGTGAACAGAACAAACAAGAAGTCCAACACAGTTGTGCTAGTTGTTGCTGGGATTTGTCCAGTGATTTTGGTGCTCTTAGTGGCTAGTTTTTCTTATTGGTAATTCACGACCTCAGTGATTTTTGATTTGGATAAAGCAACTACACCTTGATGAGTATGGCTTTGTAAAATCATTTTCACATCCTCCTCAAACCCAACAGCAAGCATCTGATTTGCTTCATCAAAGACCAAATACTGAACTTCACTCAGTCTAAGGTTGTTCCCTTTTAATGCAGGCACTAATACAACTCTCTACACCCAAAAAAAAATGATACAAGTTAGACAATCAACACTATGAGACATGGTAAAGGCATAGCGCATAATTTTGGAATAAAAGTAGTTCAAATGCATACTTACAAGAATGAAGTTGAAAAAACACGAAATTAACCAAAAGCAATAAGCATATGCAAGATATTAGTAAATTCACATTTCATAAAAAAAAAAAAGCATCTGTACATTTGAGAGATAAGTGAAAGCATAGAAAAACACATGTTATCATGAAGCAATAAGTAGTTATATTATAACATTATCTACACATGTTGTTGTTGAAAAGTTAGAAAATAATAATAATAATAATAATAATAATGGAGACCTGAATGGGGAAAAAGCTAGTGATTCCATGCTTCTGGAGGGAATCGACAAGGTGCGAAGGCAAACTAAGCTTGGAAATGTCAAGCTCGTCGACACTGACGCTAACAGGGGTCTCTGGTTCATAACCATAGCCAAATTAGTCGTCACCAGTAACATTATCCAAAAGCTCCAACGCTTCTTCGGTGAGGATGGAAGAGTTGGGAGTGGCAATGGCGGAAGGAACAAAACAAAGTGTGGGTTTGTTGGTGTTTGCACGGAGGACGGTGTTGAAGCAACAAAACTTGTTGTCCAACGACGATTGCAAAGAAACGGAGGGTGTTGGCGTTGCCCTTTTATGCAGTTCAAAGAGGGGGATTGGTATATGGAAGAAACACCTAAAATGGAAGAGAGAATAAGAAGAAGAAAAAAAGTACCCAACGACGTCGTTTTGGTCCTACGTGGAATGTGAGTCAGCCACTTAACGGTACACGTCAGACACGTTAGTGACGCCGTCATAGCTCAACTAACATAAGGACTAACGTGACCTTATTTTTGTAAAATTAAGGACCAAAATGAGCATTTTTTATTGTTGGGGACCAAAAGGGACCTCGTGAAAATTGTCAGGGATGAAAAAGGGTATTTACTCATATATTAATTACACAAAGCAAAAATTTTGCAAATGGGAAAGGGACATGTCGGAGATAAAAAAAGGATTCGTACTTGCAAATTTAGATTCTTCATTAACTTTCTAATGTTGTAGTATATCCATGTGGACCACTTCAATCATATCAAGCCCAAGAAGACACTAGTAATATCAAGACCAAAAGGAATACTTGCACGCCGAAGCGTTTTGAAGATTTCATATTGGGTTGATTTTTATTTCATTGTAAACAATTTACAATTTTCCTTATTTGTTAAATTTCAGAATATATAACAAAAATGAAAAGATAGAAAAAGCAGAAAATTATTGGACAATTATATCTCTTTACTTTTCTCTCATATATTCTCTCTTCTTCTTATTTCTAAACCCTCAACCTTATAATTTGCTGCTTTTATTGTTGTCTCTCCTCTTATAGTAGAGAATATTTGGATGAGAGATATGCAACAACAAATCAATGATATCGCCAATAGCTTCAGGCTGTGAAATTAAGACTAGAAGCAGCTGAACAAACAATCGCACAACAAATCACTACATGGAAGGTGGCTTATGATCATCAATTTGATGCTATGGAGAACCAACAAAATAAATGATTTAATGAAATGAGGGCAGGTTTGCAACGATCTATGCAAAAGAACCCTAACACTGGTGTTATTCAGAGTCTCAGTTGTCAACATGGGATATTGGGTCCAAGCCCTAGAGGACGATCCGTAAGGTTAGATTTACCCAGATTTGAATATGGAGATCCAACTCGTTGGCTTTTTGCAATAGAACGTTACTTTACTTATTATCAAACACTTGAGGGTAATAAACTCTTATTGTCTTCTTTTCACTTGGATGATCCAACGGCTAATTAGTTCCAAGGCATATCCAGGGATGGTTTAATCCCTACTTGGAATGCCTTTGTTCTAGCCATCAAATAAAGGTTTGGTCAACAGAATTTGAAGACCCAGCTTCCCTTTTTACAAAATTGTAGTAAACAACTACCGCTCAGGAGTATCATATGTCCTTTGAATGCATTTCCAATTGAGTACCAGGATTATCATCTGCCCTCACTAAGAGTATGTTCTTTTTTGGGTTGAAGCTCAAAATTTATAGCTCAATAACTCCTCATTATACGATTGATGTTCACCAAGCTTTTACTCTGGTAAGGGTTTATAAAGACCAACTGAATCTAAATAAGACTCTGAAACCATGGTCTCTTAAGCCTAACATATCAATGCAACCCTAGCACTGACATCAGAACATGTTCAGGTAAAACAAACTAACCTCATTGCAGCCATTGCAATTAAACATCTAACTCCTATGGATATGCAATCTAGGAGAGAGAAAGGACTTTGTTTCAATAGAGATGAGAAATATATTTTAGGCCACAAGTGTAAGGCTAAGGCTACTTTGCTATATATGGTTGGTATTGAGGGAGAAATTGAGGAAGGCAAGACCATGGACACTTCCACACCCTAAATTGAATTTCTAGAGGAAACTAATTCTCATCCAAAAATTAGTTACAATTCTCTTTTTGGCCATCGTAATTATAGGTTCTTTCGTTTGCAAGTGGCCCACTCACTACAAGTTCTAATTGATGGGGGAAGTGCCCACAACTTCATTACCTTACATATGGCCTCATATCTAAATCTCACATTACATGTCATTTCCCCTTTCATAGTTCAAGTTGGGAATGGTAATACATTGCTTTACTCTACTAAATGTTTAGAAGTACCACTATTAATGCAATCTGAGTTCTTCTCTGTTGATTTGTTTGTTATTGAACTCAAAAGAGCTGACATTGTTCCTGGGGTACAATGGTTAGCTACATTAGGTCCTATTATGACAAATTATCAAAAGCTTACAATGTCCTTCACGTGAGGTAATTCTAATGTTATGTTTCAAGGTTACCTCCATTTGGATCCTGCTACAATTTCACTATCACAATTAAATAGGTTGTGGTTCAAAATTCCGTTTACTCTTGCTTTATGTGCTTTACTACAAGTAATATTGCCAACATTGAATCTAGAGCTGCAATTCTGGTTCCAGTTGCATAGACTTCTACTGTTCCTGACCAAGCCATTCAACAATTATTGCACGACTTTGTAGACATTTTTGCTACACCCCCTTCACTCCCCCTGATAAAGATACTAATCGTAGAATTGTCCTCAAATATGATGCTAAACTTATTCAGGAAAAACACTATTGTTATCCTTATTTCCAAAAAAGTAAAATTGAACAATTAGTTAAGGAAATGTTGGCAGCAAGACTTATTAAAGCAAGTTAGTCCTCCTTCAGTTCTCCTGTTCTGTTGGTTAAAAAAAGGATGACACTTGGAGCTTTCGCGTCAATTACAGGGCAATGAACGCAGTCACCATTAGGGATAAGTTTCTAATACCTACAATTGATGAGCCGTGGATGGACTATATGGTGATACCATTTTTTTGAAGTTCGACTTGCATTCGGTTATCATTAGATTCGTACGGAAGCTGCGGACATCCACAAGACCTCATTCAAGACGCATCGTGGACACTTTGAATTAGTGGTGATGCCCTTTGGGCTATTGAATACCCCCTATACATTTCAAGCCACAATTGTAACACCCCGTTCTAGAACCGGTTTGTTAACATCGCATTATGATATTAAGCGCAGTTACAATCACATGGGTTCAATTAAAATCCGGTTAAATTTTTCATTTTAAAACATGCCGAATTTATAATGCCCAATTGCGTGATCATAACCATATTACTTTGCGGAATCAGATAAACCAAGCTTAACATCATGTTCTTATTCCATTTTTAAACCATTAATTTACTTCTTATTTATTTCCCAACTTCTACTATGTTGTAGATCTCTTCGTTAGCTACTCGTGGTTTCAAACCGCTCCTCATTTGGAGCCCTGTAGCTCAAGTTATGACAATTTTACTAACTTAGGGGTATGCTGAAAAACTACGCGGGCAGGGCGCTTAAGCGCGCTCCAGGGAGCTTAAGCGCCCACAGACAGAGGGAATTTACATTTTTAGCCACCAAGGGCGCTTAAGCTCGCTCCAGGGCGCTTAAGCGCGCTACCTGGGCGCTTAAGCCCCCATTTTGGGCGCTAAAGCCCCAGGCGGCAGAAAGCTTTTGGTCTTCACAGGTGCATCAGGGCGCTTAAGCCCCCTGAGCAGGCTTAAGCCTCCATTTGCAGGCTTAAGCCCCCTCTTCTGGGCAATTTCCTATACTCATATTTTTCATGTATCTTTCTTGGGGAATCAATCCTACACATTTTACAACCTATTTAACAAGCTTGTGATATCCCTATATCATTGCTTAACTCTCATCCTCTCATCATTGATTTAACGGAAATTGGGCAGCATAACCTTTGTTTTCTCAACGTTTCCCAATCTAACAGCTTAGCTCCTAATAGACAATTCAGTTCAACATTTCCAATATTCATCATGCATCCATAACCTTGAAGTAAATAACATTACACAAGTTTAATTACATAACGGGGAACTTAGCTACAAAAGGCTATGACCATCCCTTGGCTCTCATCAACAAAAGAGATATCCAAAGGCATGATCATAGGCTAAGTCCATCAAATATAACGAGATATACATACGTCAATGCTATCAATGATCAATCCTATACATGTAAATCTACAAAATATCATGTATGACCTCAAAACATCGTTTTCTTCATGCATGATCTACTGCAAATAAGGCCACTTGCCATCAGAGGCTCCTGCAGCTTCCTTACCTGAAAGGGGGTCCCCATAACACGGGGTGAGATATACGAATATATCACAGTAAACCAGAGGTCCTTGGAGATCACTCCACCCTAAGGTTCACTTTCGATGTACACATAATCATAATAGCTTAACACATTCTTATCAGCAAGCATCACATGGACTTCCAAGAGAGATCCACTAAGGGTTGTTTCTCTTAGGCTCTTACCACATGGAGATCCACATAGGGCTGTTTCCAAGGGAAGTCCTTTCCTCAATCTATTCAAAGAGAGATCCTCAAAGGGCTGTTTCTCTTAGGCTCTAACCACATGGAGATCCACATAGGGCTGTTTCCAAGGGAAGTCCTTTCCTCAATCTAGGAACCTCCAAGAGGGATCCACATAGGGCTGTTCCTCTTAGGCTCTAACCACATGGAGATCCACATAGGGCTGTTTCCAAGGGAAGTTCCTACCAATCATCCTCATCATAATACTATCACTCATAACCTCAATCACAATCCTCAACCATTACCTCATTCATTATTGCTACTTCTATAATCATTCCTCAATTACTCTTAAACAATCAAACATCAACCAATAATCATCAATCAATCATAACATGTATCAATGCATGAATCAATGTATGAGCATACAATTACTATCATAATTACATATCACATCTCATAAACCATTTCTCCTCAACGGAGTATGGTGGAACACTTAATGGGATCAACCACAAGGTCCAAAGGTTTACCTTGCTCTTTGAGCTTTCCTCAATTGCACACAACCCCAAGGGTTGGTCACTCCACTTGGTCCTCTTGCCTCAATCCTATCAACACAAGGAATACAATCAAACAATGCTAACAATGCAAGGAAATCCATAGTTCCAAGCCTAGATTTCTCCAAACATCAAAGCATACTAAAATAACACTATAAACTCATTTCTACCGATTAAATGTCATTCCTAGCATTTTTCACAACATACTCTAAGCCTCATTCTTCCTTGAACATAGCCAATCTACTCAACATTTCATAAAAACCCTAAAACACTATTCATTAACCCTAAACTCATGCAAATCTCCAAGAATCATGTGAAAGAGAGTGGAAACTTACCACCAATGATCACACAATAGAGGAATGAGTGTTCCTCAAGCTTCCATGGAGGTAGAAACTCTCAAACACCTCAATTTCTCCAATGGCCGAATTTTTGGAGGAGGATATCTCACAACACAACACTCCCCACTCAAAACTAAGCTTGGATTATGAAAGAGGGGAAGAATCTAAGTGGTTTAGGCTTTGGAATCATCCAATTTGGTTGAGGGATGATGGTTCTTTGGATTTCTCCCTTTCTCCCTTTCTCTCTTCCTTCTCTCTTCTTTCCTCTCTTCTTTCCCTTCTTTTTTTCTTCTCTGGAGCACGACGGGAAAATGGGGGGAATGGGGCTTCTCTTTGTGTTTTTAAGTCACTTACTAGTTAAGTGGCTTATGTGGGTATTGGTTCATCTATCTATTCAACTCCATTAGTTACCAAACTTTACCCAAAAGTCTGGAATATTATTCTAGGAATATTTCCACTTTTATTTTTATATTTTGGGCACTTTCACCAGTACCCATTTATACCCCTTAATTTTCACTGAGTACACTTTTTAACTCCAAGTGACCCAGATTCATTAATTAAGCCTACTTAATTTTACTCACTAAAACATGCTTAATTATTTAATTAAAATTAATCAATTAAATGCTTAAGTTTGGGGTATTATATTCACCCCACCTTTTTAACGATTTTGTCCTCAAAATCGACAAAACCACTCATTCAATCATCTATGGATTTATCGGAGAACTCTTCTTGTGTTCCCGAAGTTACCCTATTAATCAGTTCCTCTTTTCCTCATCATCTTATCCTAAGATGAAATGTTTCATTCATGATTCAATCTATGTTTTATAATTAGGTGATAGTATTATGTTCAAGCACTTTTATCTTTCATTTTCCTCAAGGGTCATACCTATTCACTTGATATTTAACCTTGACCTTCTGCGGTCCTACTAATAACCTCATACAAAATCTCATCTAATGGAACTTCCAAGAGAGATCCGCTATGGGCTGTTTCTCTTAGGTATCTGACCACAAGGAGGTCCCGAAGGCTAACTCCAAGGGAAGTTCCCCTCAATCTAGACCTTTCATGAGAATTCTCTATCTCATAGGATACTATCCTCATGGAGGTAATACCACTACATCCATGGAAAGGTCATTGCATACAATTTACCATCTTTTAGCAATCAATACATAGTCTAGTCTTTAATTACTAGACATAACGAGTCACACAATCATAATTGAGTCCACAGTCTAAGCATGTGTGGCTCCAACCTCAATAAACTATGCATGTCATATTAATCTACATGCGTCATACCTCCCGTCAAGTATGGGAACCTCTCTAGCTGGGGTTGGGTCGAAGTGCTAACATGTGCCGCTGCTGGAAGACCAGAGACCACTTGCACATGAGCAACTCGTCCCACGATTTGGGGACAATCCCTCGCATAGTGACCAGGTCTAGCACACTTGAAACATACGTTTTGACCCATCAAACAAACGCCCTTGTGATGCCTCCCACAGTTGTCACACTGGGGCACAAGAGGTCTTTCATTGTCCCAACTCTGTTGACTCCCGCTTCTCTTAAACTTTTCCTCAGATTGTTTAGCTTGTAATCTTTCTTTAATATTCCTGTCATCCATCTTCTTACCCTTTTCTGAAGTAGAGCCAATTGCTCCACTAGCACCAGATGCTTGTGCCTCGGAAGACTTCTTACTTTTCGGCACACCATAAACTTCTTCCACCTTCCGGCATTGGTTCACGAATCTACTAAACTCTCGGATGTCACAATTTGACATCTTCCGAGACATCTTCTCATTTAGACCCCATTGAAATTTAGAGGTCATCTCGGCCGGAATGGGTAAGGCTCTCCCATAGTTAGCATATTTCACCAATTCATTGAACTTGGCGAAATATTGGTCAATTGTCATCGACCCTTGCTTGAGATCGTTATACTCATTCTGTTTCTGTTCCCTAGCCTCCCTAGGGAAGTAGTTATCCAAGAACAACGTCTCGAACAACCGCCAGGTGATTTCCCGGCCTTCAGCTTCTAATGGCTGCACGGTATTGGTCCACCAATCTTCCGCTTCCTCTTCCAGCATATAAACACAGTAGGCCAACTTCATTGCATCAGGGCATCTCATCACCCTGAATATCTTCTCCATAGCTTGGAGCCATTTCGCAGCCGCCATTGGCTCATAACCTCCCTTAAATGAAGGAGGTTTGTGTTTTCGGAAAGCCATCAATCTTCTTTCTTCAGCTTCATGCTCGTCAACACGCTCAACACGTGGTTGACGGACCTCAATGTGATGGCTATGACTATCAGAATGGTGGCTAGCCTCACCTTTATTGTTACCCGCTACACCTTCTTCCTGTGAAGGATGTGGAGAAGGCGTAGCAGTGTGAGGAGGAGGAGTGGGTTGCCGGTTCACGGGCCTAGGACCCCTCAACGTCCTCAACTCGGTCATCATCGCGGCCATAGCAGTCCGCGAGTCTTCATTTGTCTTTAACAAATTTTCATTGGCTTGCCTGCTAGCAGCCAACTCTCTCTGAACGGCTGCAAGAGCTTCAGCCACGGGATCAGGCGATACGCCCGTTGCCCCACGGCCACTTCTGGGCCTCACAAGAGCAGCCAAAACAGGTTCTGGCTGAGCATTGGTGTTTGATGGTCCGAGGTTGTTTCGGTGCCTCGTCATGTCATTACACATGTTACACAAAGAAGTGAGTTGATCAGGCCCACACTTAGTGATCACAAATGCAATAATCATCAAGAGTACTAAAACAACTATAAAGCATCAAACACTAAGCATACTCAACAATAGCTAACAGTTATTCCCGACGAAACTGCTCTGATACCACTTGTAACGCCTGACAACCTGCAAGAATCAACGACTATCCTCACACACTAACACGAGACTTTTCAGCATGCTTTGTCCTCACTCGCACACTTCCCGAGAAAACTTCCCAGGAGGTCACCCATCCCTGAATTGCTCCAAGTCAAGCACGCTTAACTGTGGAGTTCTTCCGATCCGGGCTACCGAAAAGTAGATGCATCTTGTTAGTATAGGTAGTACCAATTAATTCTTATAAGTCATTCCCAACTGTACTGTCCCATACCAGCACAGTCTCTGGAATCCCTCTCTTTCGGGTGTTGATTCGATTCATTCATGTACCCCCGTCCCTAGAAGCCTGCCAGGAGCCGCTCCTTGTCCGTGCCCTTACGCACCGGCGATCACTCCCCGCCCTCGTCAGCGCCCGGGATGTTACATGCCCACCAGCTTCCGCCTGGTTCGTCCTCGAACCACACCGTACTGGATGAGAGGCCCTGCTCTGATACCACTTGAATGAATGATGTTTTTTTTCTTATTTTCTTTGTTGCTTCGTAGTTATTTTTTGATGATATCTTGGTCTAAAGTGCTAACTTACGAGATCATATTCATCATTTATCCCAAGTGTTGCAAACACTGCGAAGCCACTCATTTTATGTGAAATTGTCCAAATGTTCTTTCTCCTTACCTTTAATATAATTTCTTGGTCATATCATCTTTGGCAGTAGAGTAGCGCCAGATCCAAGCAAAGTCCAAGCATTGTTGATTGGCCCTTTTCCACTTCACAAATGCAAGTTAGAGCATTCTTGGTTCTCTCATGCTATTACAGGAGATTTATCAAATACTATGCTGTGTCTGGTTTTCATAGGTCAACAACTGCGATAGAAGCTTTAAATAAATTAAAATCCTTAATAACAAATGCTCCAAATCTGGCTCTCCCAAATTTTTCTCTTCCTTTTGTTTGGAGACAGATGCATCAGGAATTGGCGTGTGAGCTGTTCTTCTACAAAACAATCACCCGATTGTATTCTTCAGTAAGAAATTGTCTCTCACTATGAGAAGCAAATCTACATATGTAAGGGAGATGTTTGTCATCTCTACCTCAGTTGCAAAATGTGACAGTATTTACTGGGTTCTCATTTTATAATCCGAACAGATCATCGAAGTTTACACCACCTTATGTATCAAGCGGTCCAAACTCTGGAACAACAACTCGTCCTTGCAAAGCTAATGGGATTTAATTTCATTATTCAATACAAATCAAGCAAAACCAAACATTGTTGCATATGCCCTTTTCATGCATCTAGAGGGGATCACAGATAATGTTTCTCCCCCATCCTATCAAGACCCGCTTCCAATTATGTTGACGTATTACATGTGGAGTTACAAAATGATGCCTATTCTACTCAAATTTTATAAGAACTATAGAAAACTCCTAGCTTATAGCATATGGAGAGTCCAAGGAAGCTACTGTTTTGCAACAATCGCATATATCTTCATGTTGGTTCAACTATAATCTCTAAGCTGTTATAGGATATGCATTCTTGGGTTCAGGGGGTGATTTAGGCTTCAATGCCACACTTCATTGCATTATCAGCTCATTTACCTCGAAAGGAATCAGAAATGATGTCAAAACCTTTGCTAAAAATTATTTTGTCTGTTAGAAAATTAAACCTCGGAATCATGCACCTTATAAGTTACTGCAACCTATCACCCTTTGATTTCCTTTGGACTTATCTATCCATGGATTTCATAACTCATTTACCACAATCCAATGGTTTCAGTGCAATTCTAGTAGTGGTAGATAAATTCTCAAAAGAGGGACATTTTACTACATTACCTTCTCGTTACATAGCTTCTTAGGTAGCAAAAAAATTTGGGAGTCAGTGGGCAAACTGCATGATTTCCCCACACGACTATTTCAAATCGAGACCCCCTCTTCTTGAATAACTTCTGGCGAACCTTATTCCAGTTTTGAGGTACATCCCTGAGATATAGCACAACATATCACCCACAATCAGATGGGAAAACTAAGAGAGATAATAACTGCAATGAACAATATCTCAGAGCCTTTCCCCACACCCACCCTAAGTTGTGGTCAAGATACTTGACTTTAGCGGAATACCACTTCAATACTTCTTTCAACAGATCAACGAGATTGACGCCTTTAAAGACCACCTTCGACCACAAATCGCCAAACTTGCTAAGCTTACACCTTGGGGTCATCATCGGTGGAATCTATTGACTCAGATTTAGTAACTAGTTCCAGTATTTTGGCCACATTAAAAGAAAACTTGTTTAGATCCCAAAACTCAATGAAGGCATATGCAGATAGAAAATGAAAAAAGAAGACTTTTACTATGAGAGATTGGGTCTTGCTTCAGCTGCAACCTCACAGATAGTTGTCTGTTGTCCGCCACTCGTCCCAGAAGCTAGCACAACAATTTTATAGATCACGTCAGATCATTAAAAGGGTTGGTAAAGTCTCGTACTATCTTCAATTAATTGAGACTTCTTGAATCCATAATGTGTTATGTGTCTCCCTTTTAAGACATTTCCATGCTGCCAAAACCCTACCCCATCAGCTGCTACCAAAAACTTTAACAAAAAGAGCACTTGTTTATCATCTTGTGGCCATTATGGGTCAATGTGTGATCTGGCGACAAAGACAAGAAGTTCCTCAGGTATTACTATATTAGTTCAATGTGAGGGCTTATATCCTGACGACTATACATGGGAAGATGATTTTGCAGTGGTGGACTTATTTTCTGGTCACACAAATAGCAGCAGAAAAGACAATACTCAAGAAATCTTTGATATTTCATATAGGTCAACATTAAAAGAAGAATTTTTGAAGCACATTACCCAAAAATAAGACTTAGAACCGGGTGGTGATGAGATGCATACTGAAGGACTTAAGACAAAAATTGAGGACAAGACACTTGTTTCAAACTCCGACATGAGGGAAGAAAGAATTGGAGGGAAACCAAGCCTAAGAGGGCATTCAGAGGGAAGACCTTTGGACTTCTATTATGAAGGAACAACCTAAAGTTTCTATTTTCGCAAAAGAAGTTTCTAAAGAGACACATGGTGAAGGGATATTTCCCACATCAAACTCTAATAACCACTATCCTTCACTTAGGGGCAAGTTATGAGGACAAGATAGTGGCGTTCCAATTGCGCGTTGCCACGTGGATAGCCTGCAAACCACTGCTCAGTCCCAAGGCATAGACCACTTGAACACTCCTGACATCTCAACAGTTGAAAACTCAAAGTGTCTTCCAACTGTTAAGCAATCACTTCTGCATTTTCCCAAAATTCTAACTGTGGATCTTCATTCATCCAACGACTCAATTGGCAAACATTGTAATACATCACCTAGTTCTTTGATTGGTTCACTTGTCTGTTGCAGCATCCCTTCATCGAGGACAATGCTGATTTTCAAGGAGGGAGGGATGTAGTGTACTCATGTGAACCACTTCAACCATATTAAGCCCAAGAAGACACTAGTTATATCAAGACCAAAAGGAACACTTGCAGACCCAAGCATTTTGAAGATTTTATATTGGGATGACTTTCATTTCATTATAAACAATTTACAATTTGCCTTGTTTGTTAAATTCTAGAATTATAACATAAATGAAAAGATAGAAAAAAAAGAAAATTGTTGGATAGTTATATCTCTCTAATTTTCTCTCTCATCCATTCTCTCTTCTTTTTGTTTCTAAACCATTTCCCCTACAAATATGTTGTTGGGGTTAGTTAACACATTATGAAATCCTAATAAAAACCTTGATTGTAGAGGCATGAATTCGTTTAAGATATTTTGTTACATACAAAAAGGCTTGGAAGGCAAAACACATAACACCTGACAATAGGTGTTTGGTGATTAGGAGCAATCACAGAGTTACTTAGATGAATGGATGATGTCTAGCACTTTTTATAAGGCACAATTGTGAGATATATATCAAATATCTTCAAATATTGTAAATGATATGGAGCAATCCACAAGATTAAATTGGTCTTCAACAATATGTTAAGTGTCTTAGAAAAGATCCATTCATTATAGTATTTCAAGAAAACCCTCAAATACGAAGACAAGAGAAAACACATGTAGAAGCAAATGTTAAACATTATATACCTCACCTCAACCTCAAGTTCGAAGCTTCTAAGCATATATGTCTTGATATTCCTTCTAGCATGTTCCTTCCACTTCTCAATTTTTTGAGTCAATACCATCAATGTTTGTCACTCATTCAACCACTATCGTTAGCACTCGTGCAAGCATCGATGGCATTAGATTATCATCTCACTATGCCTTCACAAAATGATGTAGGGAATGATGATACTGACAACACAAATGATAGTAACAAAGGTGATAAAGAATGTGCACCATTGATACAATAAAGGACAACAAGGAATACAGTAAAAACAATAAGAGAAAAAACACAAATGGTTTAGCAATAATGAAATATTCAACCACCACGAATTAGGGGTATGGTTCAATTTGGTTTGATTTTTTTATACCAAATCAAACTAGAAAAATGGTTTGGTTTGAGCGCACCACACTGATTTTAAAAAGTGGTTCGATTTTTGAATCAGTTCGAAGAAATGTGGTGTGGTTCAATTTGATTCATTTGATTTTTTTACACTTCAAAAAATGAGTATGGTTCAATTCTGTTTAATTTTTAGTCCAAACCGAACCGAATTGGTAAAGTATTTTGGTTCTTGAACCAGTTCAAATAAAATGATTAAACGATTTAGATTAATTCACAATTAAATTCAATTGATTTGATTTTTTTTTTTTTTTTGAAAACTCTTACCATGGATAAAAAACAAAACCTCTTTGTAACACATTGTCTCACTAAAACGTTGGACGCTAACTTTTTTTTGAAAAAAAAAAAACATGCAATCTTTTCAATTTTCCCCATTAGACATAAAAAATGAAAAATTATGTTATTGTATTATTATTGAGTGAAAATACTATACTGAACTGAAATCATGGCCTAGTGGTATCATCGACGAGGCTCACTACACTGCAAATTGACATGCACAATATGATGTGGTATGGTAATATACCTTCTTCTCCATATACCTACACAAGCATGTGTGATTCTGCATCTAAGAAGTCTTCTCTCACGTATTTTTGCAAAAGCTCATGCCCTTAATTTCTCCAAAAATTGCGACTCATGGGTTTCGAGGGAGTTTTAAAACTTGCATTCAAATATGGGATCAAAACCCTTATGTATACACCTTCTATTCTTTAATTTTTTTTGGTAAAGTGTATACACCTTCTTACTTTGCGAATTCCACCTCTTTCACAAAAAATGATTTAAGAATCAAAGTCCTTACAATTGCACATATCACCCCCTACACAACGAAAATGAAAGAGGGACATATATAATTAATGATGATAATTATATTGACAAATATTTTTTTTTATAAATTTATAAACTATATTATGTTTTATCGGTAAGACTTCACTTAAGAGTATCTTACTGGTGAAATATTGTGTAGTTTTTAAGAATTTGTAAACAGAAAGTTTGTAAATATAACATTCTCATAATTAATTTAAGGTTTAATAAACTTTGCTTCAGCTTTGGAACGAGATACTCTTCATCCTGCTTGAAGATAGAACAAAAAACATATATGCTTGTAAGCACAAGTTTAAAATTTGACCAAACAACTTGCGTAAATAAAAAATTACATAAATTGTATTGGAATTTTTTTTATAAAAAAAAGTAATACCTATTCTTCAAATTCGAATTACTTATTTAAAAAATAAAATTAGATAAATCATATATTTAGGGAATATGACTTAAAAAAATAAGTAAATCATTTGCCATAAATATGACTTACCTAAGTTGTATTGTGACCTACGGCTTTACGCAAAATAATATTTAAGAAATTATTGCGTAACTAGTCGTATACATCATATATATAGGACTTCAATGAAAATAAATATTTAAAAATTATCGTATTTATTAGTTATAAGTTATAACTTCACATCTCTCTACAGAAGCATTTATTCTTTTTGCATATGACATATAATATTTTAAGAGTATGATTATATTGACAATTTTTTTTTATAAATTTACAAATTATATTATATTCGACCAGTAATATATTACTTAAGAGTGTATTATCGGTCAGACATAATATAATTTGTAAATAAAAAATTTGTAAATATAACTTTTTTCATATTTTAAATTTTTAAAAAAACTTATATAATGTAGAAAGTAAATTTTTGGATAAGAAATCCTCGTTTTGCCTTATCCAAATGTTAGGATTAGCAAGCAAGCAATGTTTACGTGTATGGTTTTACCAATACATTAGTGATTGCTGTTTCGTTACAGTGTTTGCTGCTTCGATGTAGCTTTCTCTCTCAAGTCTAGTATAGTTAGTTATTCGAGCGTTCGAGTATTTTTTTTTAATGGATTTAGTAATATATTTTTTAGTATATCAACTCTAATTATTTTTTTTAAAGCAAGTCGACGCCATATCCTCACAAACTTTAAGTCTTTGGTGATATCACTTTCGTATATTCAATAATCACTCATAATTTTTAATAACTTTCGATCAAATATTTTAAAAATTCTTCTACTTGTGCAATATTTCTCATTACGTACGATGCTAGAATAACCAACGCGTTAAAATTAAAACATATCGCGGCAGATAAGCTGAAATCTCCTCTCCGGTTGTGAGGAAGAAAAAATAAAATTCACACGTGACGTGTGCATGAAAAGTAAGGAATAGAGGGAGAAATAAAATAAAATATCTTTTAGAAAAAAGAGTTAAATTAAACTGAGCAAATAGTGTGGATAAGGATACCGAGAAAATTAGAAAATATTAAAAATAAATAGCTATTATTATTTACAAATGAGGGGTACCGTATGGTATGAGGAGGAAGATAAGCTAAAACGTAAAGTGGAAGGATGGTGATTTTAGTAGTATTTTGACTATAACGCTCAAAGAAACAGCCAAGAAGATAGTATACGTTGGTTCCTCGCATAAATGAGAAGTTATAAGATTCAAGATATTGTTTGTTATTTCTATATATCCTACAATCTTCAAATAATGAAAGATCAAATCCCTTTGCTTAATATGCTTTTTATATTTTCATTGCCGCCCAAATATTTTTATCATCATTGACCTTCCCTATTTCTCTAGATTTTTATTTTTATTTTTTTAATGTTCCCATTTGTTTGTTTTATACCCATCACCAGACAGAAGTAGAATTTATACTAGAATATATTTTTTACTGTGCAAAATTCCGTTAGAATGTTTTATATTAGAATACTTTAATTAACATTTTTTATTTCTTGTCTGATCGATGGATTTATAGATTATATATAGTTTCATAAATATTGCGTTGTACTGGCTGATCTATTTGGGATGGGTTAAGCTCAGATCACTCATTCTTTATGTTGGATCTAAGCATATTCATTTGATGAAGAGATATACCAGAAGCTTTTTGACCCTACCCTTAGGTCACTAACAAAAATAAAAAAGAACGAGAATAAGAGAGAACAAATACATTACTTGTTAATTAATTTTATTAATTAAGGCAATGTTTTGGGACAAGCAAATTTCTTTTCATACACAATTTTAGAAACAAGAAGTTCTTTATTCAATAAAACTTGGAAATGAATACATTTACTTTTATATATATATATATATATATATATATATATATATATATATATATCATTGTTAATATTATTGTATCTGGCTTTTCTGGACAACTCAAAGGTTGGTGGGATAATTATCTTTTTGAAGATGAAAAAAATTCTGTTCTTGATGCCATTAAAGTTGATCATATATATATATATATATATATGGCAGGTTACATTTACAACTTTTTTTGTTTACAACTCTTACAATCTCAACTACGTTCTCCCGGGAGAACATTAATGGAGAGTGTTCTCCCGAGAGAACATAGTTAAGGTTGTAAGAGTTGTAAACAAAAAAAAGTTGTAAACGTAACCCTCTCCTATATATATATATATATATATATGATAAAATATTTATACAGCCACTTTAGATAAGTTTATCTACAACTACCCATTTATGTTCTTCTGGGAGAACATAGTTATAACATTAAAGTTACTTTTTTTTTCTCTCTCCACGTTAGCAGACAGGTTCTGAAAAGTAAATGAGGAGAGAAAAAAACAACTTTTAACGTTATAACTATGTTCTCCCAAGAGAACATAGTTCTACAGAATAGCTGTAGATAAGCTTATCTAAAGTGGCTACAGAATTGTTTACCCCATCTATATCTATATATATATATATATATATTTATTTAAATAATATTAATTTTTTTCTTTTGAATCCTATTAGATGTTGTTTTATTTATTTTTGTATTTTTCATAATTATAAGAAGATCTTTGGGACCTGAAATTTAGGCAAGAGTCGGGAGTTGGATCCTCTGCTTCCAAATTTGGTGGGACCGGATGCTTATACGTCGTTAAGTTGAGTTTTTTTTTTTTTTTTTTTTTTTGCGTGTGTGTGATAAATATGTAATTGTTGAATTTTTTATTGTGAATATAAAGACTGGAGAATCAAACCCGAATATTCTGTGAGTAAGAGGGATCACGTAATTAATATGAATGTGTGTTCTAATCACTGGCATAGTCACATTGAAATCAACAAGGTGTTGTTTGGTTTGAAGCTTTTTAAAAGATATTTATGTTTTTCAAGTATGGCTTTTAGAAACACCATGTTTGTTTCAACATATTTTCACCAAAAATTCATTTATGCAATTTGTATGGATTTATGAGAAACATAGATATCCGCACTATTTAGAAACCCAATTTGAAAGTGAGATTTTTTGGAAAACCGGTTATCTCACTTTTAATGCATTGTTGATTTCATAAAGTTACCTAATTTTCCCAGTAAAGTTTTTCCCCACCAAACAACTTTTTTTTACATTTTTCTACCTATCTCATTTTATCTCACTTTCCAATCATTTCTCTATCTATTACATTTCTCTACTATTTCAAAAAAATTTCCTCAACCAAACGCCCTCTGAGTGTTTTAGTACTGGCTGGTTTATAATTTTTTTTTTTTTATCTTTAGTTATTGTAAATGATTTGTTTTCTTCATAATTGCTGATTTTGACACTAATTTCCTTCATGGTGAACTGATTTTTAACACCAACTCTCTAATTTTTCTCTTTCCGCCACTGATTCTAACGTCTCTTAGTTGCGTTTAAAGTTACGGATATTTTAATCCAAAAGAAAAATATCTGCTTGGTGGCTTTCCCAAATTACTGATATGCCTTTTCATAGATATATATTGGATTCGGGGCTTCACTTTCACGATCTCATTTTCGTACGGCATACCTAATTTTGATGGCAACCACCTATTATCTAACCTAACTTTGCATGACTCTTTCAATCGAACATAGAAATAATAATGAGAATAATATTTTTCATGATATAGAAGATAATTTTATCTCTTATACATATATAAAAGTATGTGGATCTTATATTATTATTTTTTCCTTTTTTTTTCTCTTCATACACGTGGATCTCACATACTTTTATGTGTGGGAGATAAAATTATATTTTATAACATGACCAACTATAATCCAAATAATAATTTATATTTCCAATAGTGTTCTTAATAAAAAATATTTTTTATCATGCTACACTCCAATTGAAATAATAAGAATGATATCAAGTTTAAATACTTCTGAATATGCACTTGTGTAAAAGATAAATAAATAATAATAAGTAGAGATTTACCGCTCTTTTAACTCTACTTGTTTTGATTAGATTAATAAAAAATCGATGAACAAGAGAAGAAATCTAATAAAAAAAGAATATTGATATTTATATTCTCTTATTATTATTTAATAAATTTTGATTCAACACCTACAATTTTTCATTCACATCCTTTATAAATCTAACCATAATAGAGACAATGGTAAGAGGTGGTAAATATTAACCAGCCTTATTTTTAAAAAAATTTCATACAATTTTTAATAAATTATTACTATAACATTTTTTCATTATTTTAATTACTTAAATATTAATTACACAAACGTTCATAGAAACTGTGGTGGGAGAGGACCTCGGTTCGAATCCCACCAACACCATCTGGGGAGGGGCATAAGTATCGTAATCTTTGGACTCGCACCCGAACTCTGGATTAGTCCCATAGGTGGCTCAAAGAGTCGAACCCGTAGGAAAATCGGAGGTTCTGATTCGCCTCAAAGAGATAATTAAAATCAGTTAAAAAAAAACTGTAATATCGAACCTTCAAAACCTACATTATATTTTTGGTTTTTTTTTTTTTTTTGCCCTTTCTGTCACTATTTTGCATACTTCACCTAACATACTTTATGTCCAGGAGATGTTTTTGTATTTTTTTTAATTAAATGAGATATTTGGATCGTAAAAACAATTAATAAGTTTCAGCTTATCTTCTATTTAATCAAACCAGTGGTGGACCCAGGATATTTTCTTTATGTCTGCACAATTTTTTTATTTTTTATTTTAAAGATCATAATCATGATTCAATTTTTGCTTTCACTTCAAAAGTAAAGCTTTGGTGAATCAACCAAAGTTTTAAGGAAATAATAGATAATGATAATTTAAAAAAAAATAAACACCAAAAAAAGGCATTTGTAAAATATAGTATAATTATAAGAGTTAATCGATCAAAAACCAACCTTTGTTGATGTCTATTTGATCCAAAGTTGGTCACTTTTGTTTCACAAAAAACGTGAAAAACCCCGTGAGATTCTCCTCCACTTGATGAAGATTGAATTTCAGGAATGTTGATGTTTATTAAGATTTTGAGCTAATAAGATTTATAAAAAAAAAAAGAGACAAAGCAATGGGCTAGGGTTTAAACTTTAAGCTTTTAATTATAGGAGTTGGTTGGGTTGAACATATTTTTACCTTTTTCCTTTAATCTCCTTATTTTTTTTTTCTTTTTATTTTACTTGACTTGAAGCACCCATCTAATGTGAAGAAAAAAAAATTCACAACTTTGTGTCTGCAAGTGCAGACACTTGCACTAAGGTGCGTCCGCCATTGAATCAAACAATTCATATTGAACCAATTAAACAAAGTTAAAATTTATTAAGAAAAAACTAGAAACTACTTGGGGTGTTGTTCGCGTTATGGATTGGATCAGTTTTAAAAGCAAAAATCATCTAATCTAATCCTTTCGGTTTGATAATGTAATCATCCATTCGGTTTGATGTTTTTTTCAAATCTGATCCGATCCGATACAATCCAATTTTTTTATATTTGAATTGGATCGGTTTTCGGTTTTTTGAAAATCCTAAAATTTGTTTCATCATTATTGTGCAAATAACATCTTTTGTATATATTGGCTTCGTAATTTTTTTTTTGAAATACAAGAGCATCAGTAAACGATAATATAGTTTTTTTTTTTGGCAATGAGATATGAAACTCTACATAGATGAAATTTTATTGATGAGATGTGACTAAGTTTTTCTTGGGTTTAGTTGATGGGTTAATGGATCTAGGGTTTAGAAATTTTTGGGCAATGATTGGGGAAATGTCCAAGTAGGTAGAAGGGAATTAATATATTGGATCGGTTTTCATCAACCAATTCGAAAACCGATCCAATCCAATTAAAATTTACGATTTTTTTTCGGTTCTCAATTTAATCGGTTATCGATTTTTCGATTCGGTCACCGCGGTTTAAATCGGTTTGGATCGGTTGATGAACATCCCTAAAATCTACTTCAAAAAATGCAAATAAACGTTTCCCATATTTTTGTTTTTGTGCTTCAGTTCGACTGAAATATTTCCTAGTATTTAACATTTTCCAAATATTTCTTTATTGATTAGAGTTAAAGATGTTTTTCAACTTTTTTAAGCAATGTTATTAAAATCGGCCCGCTCAATGACCGATCGAGGTACTGGATTATTGGTTCAATCAGTGGGTCACTGGTTGAACCGCATGGCCCGATGATTATATATAAATCTATAATTTATATTAAAAAATTATAAATATACTCAAATAGCTGAAAAATAATATAAATTCTAAATATTTTAATATAAAAATAATAAATTATACATTATTGTCCAATAAAAGATCAAACAAACACATAATGCTTGTTATATTGGTGTTTCAGGTTGGGTAAACCACATCTCTAACTATCAAATCAAAATTCCATGCATAGTGCATAATCGAGATAATATTAAAATTGTAGGTACATAATTTATGTAAGTCAATAAGTAACAGATCACTCAAATATGTTAATTATGATTTATTTATTTTTGGAAAACTTTTTTTTTTGAATTTTTTTTTTTAAAAACCCGGGCCGAGTCACCAGTTTTTCACCAAAACTGGCCGCGTTATACCGAGTCTGATACTTGACTGATCTAATGTGATAACCGGACTAGTTAGATGACCGGTTCACCGAGTTCCGAGTTGACCCGGCCGGTCCGATCCGATTTTCACCACAATATTTTTAAGTTTCGGAATAATTGCTTTTGAAGTGTTGTTTAGTCCAAATTACAAAGGGTTTACCGTGAATTTCAATTAGTGCACTATATATGTAAATTTTATTCTGATATTGCTTAATTTGTTAATTGAAGCAAATTGAATCACATATCGGGGTTCTAGTTTTTTTTTTTTTAATCTTATATTAATCTTAGGTCTAAGAATTAAATAAAAAGGGAAGAAGTAAAATTTCTTATTTTATGTTAATTCCATTTCAAATAAGTAAAAGTAAAAATATAAACTAACAGAAAAATATTTCTGCAGTTACTGCAGATAAGTTATCTGCATTTATTCCTAAAATAATGTTATTTTGGGATTGAAATATTAAAAAATTATAATTATAAAGACTATAATAACTTTGAAATAAATTAAAATTACAAAAATACTATGATTTTCACTCTAAAACAGCGTTATATTCAACTTACTATATATAACTTGAGGAAGGTTATACTTACAACCTCTTACAACCATATATCATAACCGTTGATTTCCGCCAAACAACGGTTGTCATTTATTATGAATTACTAATTAATAAATGAGTTTAATTTGCGAAATCATAACCGTTGATTGGCAGAAATCAACGGTTATGATATATGGTTGTAAGAGGTTGTAAAAAAAAAAGTTGTAACTATAGCTTCTCCCATATAACTTATGAGTTTTATAAGAGTTATGTTGTAGGAAAAGTGATTGTGTAATGTTATAGAGATTCGTTTTGCGTGTCGTAGTTTTTTTTTCTTCAAAAAAGTGTGGGCCCTACAAAATGTTGTGTGTGTAGGAAAATTTGTTGTGTCATGTTAAATGACAAATGCAAACCCCATAACTTATATCTAATAACACTAAAAAAAGCAAACCCATAAACTAAAGCCTCTCATCATAAACTAGACTTAATATCATATCATATTTCTTGCTCTTAGGGCATGTTTGGTGCATAGTATAGGATAAGACCTGATAGTATAAGGCCTGATTGTATAAGACCTGATTGAATTTTAATACTATCCAGTGTTTGGCACGGTATTGTATAAAATAATATATCTTATAAGATAATATCATCTAGTATTTAGTAATGCACGGTATAATACTATATATGATAAAAATAAATATTTTTAATAAAAATATCCTTTAATAAAGAATTTATATAATTCTTCAAAAAATGTCATTAATTTTTATAAAAACTTATTGATCAGTGTGTTCAAAACATAAATTAATTTTTATAAAAAAAATATCCAATATTTTTAAATTAATATATTGAAAAATTAATTTTATTTTAATAGATTAATATTAAAATAATATATTAATTTTTGAGAATTACATTGGTCAACGATGTTAATACATCAATCTCTTATCAGGCCTTATCCCTCACTCTTAGGCCGGATTAAGTTATACATCATTTTGATGTATTAAGAGATTATGTTGTATAAGTTTATACTATATAATGGTCACACCAAACAACTAAAAATGTCATAACATATAGTATAAACTTATACTATCATGCCTTATACGTGATACCGAAACATGTCCTAATGTACATGTGTCTCGTGTCTGTGTTACACTCCCATTTACGGTTCCTATCGCTATTTCCACTTCAATCTTCACTCAGGAACGAGGACACTATATATATATATATATGCATGATTGGTTAATGCACATTCTCGCCACCACTCACACAAAAATCTTCTCAGTTCAGCGTTTCTTTGCTTCCTATATTCTCATGCTTTCCTCATTCATTCCCTCCGAAACCGTTACTTCTTCCTTTGCTAAAGTGGCTTTCAGGCTTTGCGTGTGTCTGAATCTCGTGTACCTTAGCGTTTTCACTTCTTTATTTGCACATCAATTTAATGTAACTGCAACCTCTTCTTCTTCCTGTTCCTCAGACTCTGGTCTGCTTCAATCTCCCTACAAAAAAAAAAAAAAGTATTTTTGATTTTTGATTAAGGTACCATTTCTGTTTTCAATTAATGCCCAACTCGTGACAAGTGTTCTGAATCATTCCCATCATGGAATCTCGTTAATCTTGCCAGCTAAACCCATCTGGGTCAAGCTTCTTCACATTTAAAGTCCCTTTATGTTCGTGTTCTGTCCAACCCATTCTTCTCAAGTGCTTCTAAAGTATATCTAATGCAGCTTGCATTGATGGGTTTCCGTTAATTTGGTTGGATGTTCCTCCAAGGTGATACCTTTAGAACTTGAATTCAGTTTGAGTGTGACAAGGGTATCATGTAACTGGAATGCTGCTGTTCTGCTTCTATTGGTCTCTCTGAATGATATATGGAAGGTTTATCTGTTAATATAGAGAAAGAGGTTTCGAAACCAGTCATGGTTGAACTCTAGTCTTAGTTTTAAGCTTATGGAGAGTGTTTATTCTTCTCGCTCGGTAGCTACAGTAAAATTCTCTCATACTCTAAATGGTTTTTATTAATTTACTAATTCATTCTTCGGTCACTCATAACAATGTATCCATACATTTTTCATTGTTATTTGTAATGTGAATTCTTCAACTGGATTCATTTATTCACTTTCTTTCATCAAGGGCCTGATGTAATACAACATCCGAAAAATGAACACATACATTTTTCCTGCTTTCTTATTTAGGAAGATTAAGATATGTAGTTCTTCCGTCTCCCTGTCCAAAGTTTTGTTGTAAATACTTTTACTAAGAATAAATTTGCCTCTAGAGTCCCGTGAAGCGATTCAGCATCTTCCAATCACATTTTCTGCTTCATTTTTCAATAAACCAAAACTTAAGATCAGTCTGAACCCCTTGGTATCCCAAGACATTTATGGAAGAAACATTTGTTCCCTTACGTGGGATCAAGAATGACCTCAAAGGAAGGATTATGTGCTACAAACAAGATTGGACCAGTGGATTCCAGGCGGGCATCAGGTTAGTCATGTAAATTTACAGATTCTGATATTACAATCTGACTAGCTGCCTCAAGTGTGGAACAAAAAGCCACCCCCTCCAAAAAAGAAATAATAATGATACATACCTTTAGCAAATGGTACAAATTAAAGTTTGCCTTATGAAACCAGCAAGAAGATTTGTCAAAAATTTAATTATGATGTTGTGTTACATAGGATCCTTGCCCCAACTACATATATATTTTTTGCTTCAGCAATTCCAGCTATCTCTTTTGGGGAGCAACTGGAGAGAAATACAGGTACAGGAATTTTGTCAGGTTCACAGTGTTGTTTTTGGTATTTTGGTGGTCTTTTATTAAATAATGCTTCATATGTTATATTGTATAGATGGAACTCTAACTGCAGTGCAGACCCTTGCATCAACTTCCCTATGTGGCATTATCCACTCAATCTTTGGAGGGCAGCCTCTCCTCATACTGGGTGTAGCCGAGCCAACAGTTCTGATGTATACATTCCTGTACAACTTTGCAAAGGGTCAAAAGGATTTGGGGCAACAACTATTCCTGCCTTGGATTGGGTGGTATCTTTCAATCTCCTTGAGTGGTTATTTATTATAAAGGTGTTAGAGATATATATAAAACCATTAAAGAGGCTCTTACCCAACCGCTTAAGCTTTTGGGTTGAATTGGTTCTTTACATGATATCAGAGCCTCGGTGTCACGGGTTCGATCTTCACCTCTCCCACTTTCTCTTATAGAATTTCTTAGCACAGGTAGCTAGCTAGGTCTGTGCATTGTTCACCCTCCAAGTCCAATGGACTCTCTTGTGAAGGGATGTATTAGAGACATATATAAAACCATTAAAGAGGTTTTCACCCAACAGTTTAAGTTTTTGGGTTGAATTGATTCTTTATAAAAGGAAATTACTGTTGACACGAAGTAACGTTCTCCACCTTGTTTACTTTTAGGGTGTGTGTTTGGACTGCCTTGTTGCTCTTCATGCTGGCCATTCTTGGTGCATGCTCCATAATCAACAGATTCACACGCCTTGCTGGTGAACTATTTGGTCTGCTAATTGCAATGCTCTTTATGCAGCAGGCTATAAGGGTGAGTATGCATCAACAATGAACCATTTTTCTTGAGTAATCTGAAAATTGTACATTTGGATCATATATAGGAGTCCTCTGTTAATAATCACCTAAATTGAAACTCCTGTTTAGTGATAAGGTTAATAATTTCCATCTTAAAGGGACTTGTGGAAGAGTTTGGTGTACCCCAGATCCAGAGAGACAGTGCCAATCAGATTGCACTCCAATCCTCTTGGCTCTTTGGCAATGGAATGTTTGCTTTGGTTTTGTCATTTGGCCTTCTGTTTACTGCACTAGGAAGCCGTAAGGCTAGATCCTGGCGTTATGGGACAGGTAATGATTATACTTTTGAATCCTGATATAAAGATTCAATAAAGAGTTTGATGCATTACAAGATATACTTCAAGTTTGATGTGACGTACTTCATTCTGTTATCATTTTTTCCCATTAATTCTAAATTGCCTTCCTTAATGTAATCTGCTTAGTTTTTGCAATTAAAGTTGTTTGCGTCATCTGCATTTTCATTCTAATAATATGGTTATGTTATAGGTTGGCTGCGGGGATTTATAGCTGATTATGGAGTCCCACTAATGGTTCTTGTGTGGACTTCTGTGTCTTATATGCCAGCCAATAAGGTTCCAAGGGGAATCCCAAGGCGACTTTTCAGTCCAAATCCATGGTCTCCTGGCGCATACTCAAATTGGACGGTAATCAAGGTATCTCTGATTATTTAATGTGGATATTATTCTCATAGTAAACAATGGATAATGTCACTTTATGGAAAGCCGAATTTTAGCTTTTTCCCCTGAAAAGCATGGTTCTTTGCTCATTTTTATTGGATTATGCAGGAAATGTTGAATGTGCCTCTTATCTATATTATTGGAGCATTTATACCAGCAACTATGATTGCTGTGCTTTATTACTTTGATCACAGTGTTGCATCACAACTTGCCCAGCAGAAAGAGTTCAATCTAAGAAAACCCTCTTCTTATCATTATGACCTTCTTCTCTTAGGCTTCTTAGTAAGTAATTCTTTGAAATACTTCGCACATTCAATTGCAATACCAGTGAATAACAACAGATATCCTTGTGTAGACATCTAGCAAATAGTTTCCTTTTAAAATCTTATCCATGTTGCTTGCCAGACCTTATTATGTGGGCTTATTGGAATCCCTCCCTCAAACGGTGTCATTCCACAATCTCCAATGCATACTAAAAGCTTAGCTACTCTAAAACATCAGGTAATATAATTTTTACTTACCTCTGAATACTACCATAGCTTAGCTGTTAATCATGAATCCATTTTTCCTGCTAATTTCTTTGTTTCATTTTGGTAGACAAATATTTTATTTATTTTTTGCAGACTTACCAGAATCTAACCAAGTAACCATCTCTTAGTTTTTCTTTGGGTTCATTCAGATTTGTGGTTGAGTGATTATAACTGTCTTGGATACTGTTTTTATTGGTTTTGCTCATCTGATTATGCGTGCAACTAATGAAATTATCTATCCGTATTCTTGTTCACCTTACCTATTTTCCAACTTCATTCTGAAACTAAAGCTATCTGACTCTTTCATTCTGTCATCTTGCAGTATTCCTGTCTGTCATGGTTTAATTTAACTAGTTTATATGAACAGTAAACTTGTATTGCCCATTTTTCCAAGTTTTACTTTTATATTTAAGCTAATTGACTATCATTGATATTTGTTTTGTTTGGAATAGCTTTTGCGGAATAAGCTTGTATCTACTGCTCGTAAAAGCATGCAAAAAAACCTGAACCTGAGTCAGTTATACCAAAGTATGCAAGATGCATATTTTCAAATGCAGACTCCATTAGCCAACCAAATACCACCTGCCTTGGTAAACAGAATCCTATGGTTTCCAATTGTTTTGAAATTTGTGATCTTCCTCGTCTTTATCCTTTATTTTGTTCTTCTAGCAGGGGCTAAAAGAGATGAAGGAATCCACCATACAACTGGCTTCAAGTCATGGATACATTGATGCCCCAGTTGATGAGGTTGTTTTTGATGTAGATAAGGATGTTGATGACCTTTTGCCGGTTGAAGTTAAAGAACAGCGCCTGAGCAATCTGCTGCAGGCATTGATGGTTGGCGCTTGTGTTGCTGCTATGCCTCTTTTGAAGAAGATACCGACTTCAGTGCTTTGGGGTTACTTTGCTTTCATGGCAATTGAAAGCTTGCCTGGAAATCAGTTTTGGGAGAGAATATTGTATCTTTTCACTGCTCCCAGTCGAAGATACAAGTATATCTATGCTCATTATCAATTTTATCATTGCCATAGTCCTAGGATTCATGGATTCAAAAACTGTGAAAAATTCTTTTCTCTATCAACTTCCTTATTTTCTTTTCCAAGAGTTGTTAATAGGAAGTTGGTAACCTTTTGGGTTTGTGCTTACTAGTTTCTACATATAGATCCATGTTAAGATTACCATGTGTTTGTGTGCGCGCGCATGCATGTGCTTTCACGCATGCTTATATTTAGCCTTATCATTCCATTTGATTATGTTGAAGATGATGATCCTTTTTTTTTTTTCTTTTTTTTTTTTCACTTTACTAGGGTGCTGGAGCAATACCATGCAACCTTTTTTGAGATTGTACCCTTCAAAACAGTTGCCGTGTTTACCTTGTTCCAGACAGCTTACTTGCTTCTCTGCTTTGGTCTAACCTGGATACCAATTGCTGGGGTCCTTTTCCCATTGGTAATCATGCTTCTTATACCAGTACGGCAATATTTCCTTCCTAAACTTTTTAAAGGAGCCCATCTTCAAGATTTGGACACTGCAACATACGAGGAAGCGGCTGCTAATGCTTTCAACTTGTCATTCGAAGTAGGTAGTTTGAACCATTATCAAACTAGAATAAAAGTCTTTCTAGAATTCGTTCATTCTAAACAGTATGTATTGGTGATCGCATAATGCCTTCCAATTATAAGTAAGAATGCATAAAACATGCTCAAGTTTAATCCTTATAATTAAGTTTATGCATGGATTTTTTTTCTTTTTCAAACATGGTCATTTTCTGCCTTGCAAATGGCTTTCTTTGGGCTTTTGTTGGGTGGAGTATAAACTCAACCAGCTCAGACCACAAAATATCCATATTCTGCCTAGCACTATATTACATATATCTGTCAAAGCTCTAGTGCAGAGATTAATGTTTATATACCTGACAGGATTCAGGTGGTAAGGAAACAACTGTCAGTATTAATGGTGGGGAAATTCTTGATGAATTTATTACAAGAAGCCGAGGAGAGATCCGTCTCACTCGAAGCCCAAAAACGAGTTCAACTCCAACATCATTTGAAGATATTATACCTGCTTATGGAAATATCTCAAAGGATTCACAATCCTCAATTAAATGAATTAAGAGGGGAAAGCAGCCTAGGATCAATAATGAAGGAGATCACAAACTACTAATCCACAGCCATCACTTCTTGGACAAGATACCAATGGTTCACCTTCAAGCTAAAATGGTAACCTTAAGTCTGATGAAAATAGTTTTTAAGTGATGCTCTAGAGGTCATGAGCTTGATTTATGTAACAGAAGTCATCTTGTATACGTCTATCTCTCTTCTTCCTTTCAACCTTTTACCATAGAGTTTGTTGTTTGACTACATTATTCCTTAATACAACATGAGCAGGTATATTTCATGTTAATGGATAGATGTTATTGGCTCTAACTGTCTGGGGTTTAGTTTTTATGTAGTTTCCGTGATTTAAAGAGAGTCTGATAATATTTATGTTACTGTCCTTGGCTAAATAAGGCTTTGCATAAATGTATAGTTGGCTTGGCTGTGAATCATTAACCCTGCCTTTCTGCTGATTTGTTGCTAAACTTACTGTATAATGTTCTGGAACATATCTAAAATTCTAAAACCAAATTGAGAGACCATTTTAATTTCAAAGGGCTTCCAGCAATTTTGTTAGCCTTTTGTTTTTCCTTTCATTATTTTCTGGCAAAAGAAGGTTGATATTGGGAATTGTTGCATAATTTCAAGCATGCATTTATTCATTCTTTGACTATAACTTTCAAAAGAAATGGGGTGATTTCAGATGTCTATATAATTGTTGAGATAGATAGTCCTACATTGGTTATATGTCCAACTAATGTGGAGTTTATAAGGTCTTAGGCATTTCCACTCTTTGAGCTAGCTTTTGGGGTAATGACCTCAAGGTTCTTTACATGGTATCAAAGCCTAACAAGAAGAATCCTAATTCGCGGTTTTTCGGTGGACCACTGTCCGCTGAGTAATATATTTTTTTTTACCTGGTATCAGAGCCTCGCCGCCCCCCGCTTTCTCTTGTGGCGTTTCTTAGCGCAGGTAGGCTGGGCCTGTTGCATTGTCCACTCTTCAAGCCCAACGGGCTCTTGTGTGAGGGAGCGTGTTGAGATAAATAGTCCCACATTGGTTGTATGTCCAACTAATGTGAAGTTTATAATGTCTTGAGCACTTCTATTATTTGAGCTAGCTTTTTTGAGATAGTGCCCTCAAGATTCTTTATAATAATATTTATGCTAAAGATTCTCTGAAGAAGTAATGATTTCAACGTAACGATCAAAGCATACATATGCGTGCCTGCTTTTAGCTACGCTTTTGCTTTTCCTAGTTGGAGAACAAAAATGTTAACAGTATGAGTTTCCTACATCTGTCATCCAACTCATCTCAAGTTAAGCCCTTTTCCTTAGAAACAAAAAGCACTGCTTTGAAAGCTATAGACAGACAGACATCTCGTTCTGCTTTTCAATAATGGCTTGAGTACGGTAAATGGGCTAGCCGGCTAGGTTCATTACAAATCTTGTAGCGTATCCAAGAAAATAAAATCAAAAACAAAAAGAAAAAACTATTTGTGCATGTAAGTTGCGTTTTTTTATTTTTTCACTTTATGTAATTTTGGTAGTATATAATCATAACATATGATTTTTTTTTTCTTTTCTTCTCAGTCACATCAGTTGACATAAAAAGTAAAAAAATAAATAACTTTTCATGTTATGACTATGTATTACTAGAAATATATAAAGTAAAAAACTAAAAGTATACAATTTATGTCCTTTAAAAGTATGTACACTGAACCATAAAAAAAATGGGATTGTCTTTTCTCATGTTGCATAAGAGGAGAGTTATCTCCTACACACACATAGAGAAAAGAGAGGAGAGAGAATAAGGAAGAAAAAAAAAATTTAAAATGGGTCCCACGTTTACTTTATGTCTTATGCATAAGATAACAATCTTATGTAACATAAGATTATTATTTCCCAAAAAAAATCTTGTAGCTAATAAACTGAACTGAATTCTGTAGTACTTAATATTATCTTTGGGTTGGTAGGCAAGTGATTTCATCTCACTTGCCCTCCATGTTGGACATATTGATTATCCTCAAACTAAATAGATATTCCACAAATCTAACTTCATTATAATGTCTACCTCACCGGTAGTTCTTTTTACTTTTCTTTCCTAATATAAAATTTGAATATCTTTAAAGTATCCTCTCTAATATCTTTAGTGGAAATCTTACACTCGTTGCACTGTCTCTGATATGCACTAGTATTATCATTAGCAAAGATACTTAAATCGTATTCTATCATATTCTAATGGCGCCATTACCCACTAGTTCAAGGAAGTTATATATAGACGCTGCTGTAACACATGTTGCCATCACTTTCTTATAATTTGGTTATGAAATAGTTCATTAAATTCATAACTTCTGGCATGTTTTAAACAATAGTTTTCCATACTTTTTTTAGGTACAATTGCGATAGTTCAAAAGGATAGGAGCACAACATACCTGCAAACTCCAACCAAACCAAAACCTTAGGAGAAACATAAAAATCACAGCCGACTTTGTAACCGAACATTATAATGACATGAGCATAACCAACAACCGTTGGTTTGTGACAACTAGTTTGTTCCTTTAATCAAAGGTCTTATTTTTTATTTTTTTATTTTTTGAAGATATTCTAATCGGTTCATTGCTTCGCGATTAATCCAATTTGAGACGGGTCACAGGATTAAGGTTTTAAACCTCATCTAAAGATGATATCGGAGAGGATCGAACACATACTCTCATCCCAAAACTACCATGATTTGGCAAAGGTCTTGAGTCAGTGATGGAAAGAAAATACTATCGGGACAACTGAAAAATAAAAAAACCAACTGTGAAAAATAAATAAATAAATAAAAAACTATAAAAAAAAGCCTCTTTCACATCTTTAACTCTCAGATTTAAGTAAAAAAAAAAAGACCGAAGAGGGTATCAGTAAAAAGTAATTTATGACAGTTTAGTTAGTGTAAGCTAGCTAAGTAAGGAAGAAATACAGTTCGATTCCTATCAATTTTATTTTTAGAAGGAATATAAAATTTTAATTCTTAACCTATCTCGCACTCAGGTTTAGTCTCAACGACCCAAAGATCCGAAATTTCTGGGGATATTTGGAAAATCATACTCGCCTCAAAAGATAATTAGAATTGGTATAAAAATAATTTATCCTATAACAAATAAAAAAGTTATAAATATTATTTTTAAGAATTGATATAAATATTTTTTTTCCCACTCTTCTTTTCACACGGCTCATCTATTTTTATGTGTTTATAAGATAGAATTATCTACTTACAATATACATTAACATTCATTCCTTATTTTTATATTATAAACTTATGTTGCACCGATGCCAATAAGGGATACGAGATACGACACTTCGACACGTTAATTTTAAAATATATTAAATTTTGACACGTTAGGACACGATTTGATATTATATAATATTTTTAATTTATGTAATGTATATTATATTTAATTTCAATAATTTAATAAAAAATAAAGTTAAACTTATAATACCTATCAATTTTGCAAAGAAACATAAGATATCCGAAATGTTTATATTAAACTCAATAAAATGGTAATCATAATCTAACGAATCTAATAATTGGAATTCAAAATGCAATGCAACATAACCTTTGAATCTTTTTTGAGTCTTTGCAAGGAGTATTTGAGTGTCGGGAAGTGTTGGAGTGTCAGACACGACATAAGGGTTTTTGAAGTGTCGGTTAAACTGTCGAACCAGTAATCACAAATCTGCCTTGTTGCAGATTTTCTTTTAAGGGAAATGCATTTGTTAGGCTTTTTTACCCTTATAACCTTTAATTAATAATTAATTACCAATTTGACCTTCATTTGAAACTAATTCGAAAATTTAACCCCTTCAGAAAACATAACACCAATCTGCCCCTGTTTGACCGTTGACCATGAAGCCTACCCGGGTACACCCCTCCCTACCCTGGTATTTTTTGAAATTTTTTATCTACCCGGGTAGAGAGGGGTGTACCCGGGTAGAGTTCTTGAATCTGGAAAAATGGTTGAATTAGTTACCCGGGTAAGAAGGGTTGTACCCGGGTAAACATCCAAAGTAGCGTTTTTATATAAATGAAAAAAACTGTGACAGGCATAGTTCATGGACGATAGCAACGAAGATCCAAGGCTTCCTCGTCATGGCAGCCCTAATGAATTTGTTTCCATCAACCAATTAGCAGATCATTACTCTATCTCTATCTATCTATGTATAGTTTTACTTAGTTGTGACGTTGCAGAAAAATGGTGAGTTTTGCAGAATTGGGACTCTTATACTGGAAGCTGAATCCAAATGATGTTGAGGAAGATTAGAGAAACTAGGGGATACAATTACATGGTAATGTTGTATTAATTTCAATTTTTTGCATTTTCATTAACCTGATAGAAATATAAATCCGAGGAGAATATGAATTGGAAAAAGAAACTTTTTAGCATCTCGGTTATATAAAAATGCTACTCTGGATGTTTACCCGGGTACAACCCTTCTTACCCGGGTAACTAATTCAACCATTTTTCCAGATTCAAGAACTCTACCCGGGTACACCCCTCTCTACCCGGGTAGATAAAAAATTTCAAAAAATACCAGGGTAGGGAGGGGTGTACCCGGGTAGGCTTCATGGTCAACGGTCAAACAGGGGCAGATTGGTGTTATGTTTTTGAAGGGGTTAAATTTTCGAATTAGTTTCAAATGAAGGTCAAATTGGTAATTAATTATTAATTAAAGGTTATAAGGGTAAAAAAGCCGCATTTGTTATGTTACATGTTACATGTTACATGATAAATAAATAGTTGTTATGTTAAAAAGAGACAAGTTAAATTCATTGAATAATGTGTCCTCTCACTCTTTTAATATTATATAATTTGTCTTTTTTTTAACATAACTATTTATTTGTCATGTAACATGACAAATGTATTTTTTTTTTAATTAAAAACGATTTAAATTCGTAAAAAAAAATTATGTGAGACACGCGATATATGATCACGTATCATGATATCAACATTTAAAATAATAATAATAATAATAATAATATGAGTGTTAGTATGAGTGAGGTTTTTGTGAGGAGCATCGAATCATTGCGTTGGCGCGAGGATGAGGGAAAATATAGTGTTGTTTGGAGATTCGTTAACGGAGCAATCGTTTCGAGAGAATGGATGGGGTGCTGCACTCGCCGATGCCTATTCTCGCAAGGTAAGCTTAGATTATATTAGATCCATTTTAATCTGTTCTGTTATGAAGTTATTTCATATTATTAATAAATTGAATGTTCATGTTCATGTTCATGTTCATGTTCATGTTCATGTTCATGTTCAGGCTGATGTACTCGTTCGTGGTTATGGTGGATACAACACTAGGTGGGCTTTGTTCCTACTGCATCAACTCTTCCCTCTGGTATCCTTTCCTTTCCTTTTCTGTTTCTTCCACTTTTTTATTTCTGCTTTCATTTCAACCATCATAAATAACTTATCTCATTAAATGTTTCGGAATTTTCATGCTTTGAAACTCAATTGAGGCAAGCTCAAATTGTGGTATGTGGATCAAAGGACTAAGAATTTAATTTATTTATTTTTTTAAAAATAGTGTTTCCTTTAATGTGCACAAACCTTATTAACAAAGTCCTTAAATCTACAAGTTAGACGAGGTTTTGTATTACTTGAAAAGACCAAAATGTTTCAATGGTTGTTCTACTTTTCATCTTGAATTTGAAAGTAATGGTGTTACTGAAAGATTGAGTGGTCAAATATAGTTCGCAATTTTGTTTATGTCAAATAGGTGTCTGCATAAAATTGAAGGATATAAGGTCAAAATTGCTTTCGACAATAACTTACATATGCATTTAGTTGAAATTTTGGAATCTGTAACTTACGAATTTGTTTTTGCATTTTGTGAGGGCCAAACTAGATGATAGAGGAAACCAAATGTAATTAGACTAAGATTTTCATACACTTAATTAACAGTTTTGATATCCTCTGCTGCCCCCGCCCCCCAATCCTTCCTTACCTAGATATAGGGTCTTTGTTTATTTTTTGCAAATTGCTCTATCAATCTTGAGTTCCAAGTGTTTAGCTGTGCGGATTGCTTCATTTTCAGGATTCAACTAAACCGCCTATTGCTACCACAATTTTCTTTGGTGCTAATGATGCAGCTTTGTCGGGAAGAAGCAGTGAAAGACAATATGTACCAATTGAAGAGTACAAAGAAAACCTCAGAAAAATTGTTCTACACTTGAAGGTTAAATTTCTTTCATTTAATGTCTTAACATTTAAATTTGACCAGTTTCTTAATTACCTTTCCAAACATTTTAACTCTAATTTTTATTTGCATTATCTGCTAGATTGTGTCCCTTGGTTGGGTTCGTCCATGATACTGGATGACATTTTTTAATTGGGGTACAGCCTTTGGTCCACATTTGATTTTTTCTTATCTACCCATCCCATTTATTAATTTATATTTCCCAGCTGATGGCTGGTTGAACCACCTATCCAAGGAAAATATTTTGGATAATTGCTGGGCCTGCTGGCTCAAATTCACTACAATAGCCTGAAAAATATTAAGAATATCAGGATTGGTTCAAAGCTCAGTTTTGGATAGGTAAAGTATTTTTATTTCATATATTGTAATGTTACAGACACTATCTTCTTTTGTTTGATTTAGTCTTGATCATGTGAAATGTTCTGTGAATAAAATTTGATTACTTTAAGCAACTTTATCTATTATTCTCTAATCTTAGTCGAATGATTTATGATTCCCATGATTTTCTATTGTGTTACTTGTGCTTTCAAAGGCACATGATTTCTTCTAGCTTTGTTGTTTTGCTTCTGGGTTAACCACTGCATTGGGTTAAGGAGAAACCTATTGTTTTGTTGCTTGTTTTAATATTTCCTGTTGGTCAAAACTCTGGGCATAGCATGAATTAAAACCCTTATACCATTGAGTGCCAGTTATATTATATGTTATCGGTCATTAGTGATAATTTGGTTTCAGGAATGCTCACCAACTATGCAAATTGTGCTTATTACTCCACCTCCAGTTTGTGAGGAAGGGCGTCAAGCATATGCACAGTATGATAAATTCCTCCCTCTTGTTAGATTCAGTATTTATAATCTGCATTCCTTTGTGGACATCTTCTTACTGCACCATTATGTATTTGTCTATTTATGACATTTTACTGATATCATCAAATGAAACAGTTCTTTGCTGTCTCTTTTATATATGTGTTTTTTATTTTAATGCAATAATTGCTACATTCACCACAACCATTGTAATTTCTATTATTAGCACCAGTGCTGCATCCATCTTTTCCAAACCACCATTTGACTATTTATCCTCCAATCATACACATCTAAAGTCCATGACATCACTATTGTACTCTCTTGCTATACCACTCACCCTCTCAGTGTGCAATTGTTACTATCAATATCTAATCAAAATTTTTTTTGCTGCAGTTAAACCTCCATTGATGTGTGGTTATTCCCAGCCTGATTAATGCTTCAATATTCAAACCTTGTGCCATATTACTGTATCACATTACTGCCTTTGTGTTCTCTGATTATTTTTCTGGTTTTGGATTTGTCAGTCCATGAAATTTTAATGTTCTTGCACAGCTAGAGAGTGCTAACATACATTAACTTCTAATTATTCAACAGTTGTTGATTTTCATGTTTGAGAAGTTCTCGTTGGGTCTTGCAGATCCTTATATGGTGAGAATGCTAGAAAATTGCCGGAAAGAACAAATGAAGTAACTGGTCAATATGCAAACGCATGTGTTGAGGTAGCTAAGGAAATGGGTGTTCGGTATATCAATCTGTGGTCCAAGATGCAAGAAACAGATGGCTGGCGAAAGAAATTTTTATGGTTTGTTACAACCTGGACTTGAGAAATATTGACTGTGACACCAGTTTGACAGTTTTTTCTTGTTAAAGGCATCATGATTAGCTTTGACAAGTCTAGTTATGATGTGATCCTGTTCTCTTGTTAAGTACATCATGGATTAGCATTTTATTAGTCCAATTAGTGACAAAATAAACTGCTTTCTTCTATCTATTTATGAAAATTGAAAGTTATAGAAGAGAGAGGACAGGTTTGGGATTTATTGTGTCTGGCTTCATTTCATGGCTATTTAATTTATGCATTGGTTATCTGCAATAAAATCAACACTGTTGAGAAATATAGTCCCACATTGGTTGTATGGATAACTAATGTGAGGTTTATAAGGCCTTGGGCACTCCCACCTTTTGAGCTAGCTTTTGGGGTGGTGACTTCAAGGTTCTTAACATGGTATCAGAGCGCTCGAAATCTCACCGCCTCCTACTTTTTTTGTAGTGGAATTTCCACATGTAGGTGGGGCTTGTATGTTGTCCACCCTTCAAGCCCAGTGGGCTCTCGTGTGAGGGGGCGTGTTGAGAAATATAGTCCCACATTGGTTGTATGGATAACTAATGTGAGGTTTATAAAGCCTTGGGCACTCCCACCCTTTGAGCTTTTTTGGGTGGTGAGTTCAAGGTTCTTAACAAACACCACTGCCTTTTTTTAAAAAAATTATGAGAGATTCCACCTATTAATGATCATGTAACATTGATGTTTTAACTGTTACAGGGATGGGTTGCACCTGACACCAGAAGGAAATGCAGTGGTCTACCAAGAAGTGATAAAGGTGTTCAATGAAGCAGGGCTTTCTGCTGATAAAATGCGATATGATTGCCCTCATCACTCAAAAATTGATGACAAAAATCCTGAAAGCGCTTTCCAGCAGAATGTTTGTGATGCCTCATTGTGACAGGGCTTTGGTCTAGTCTTGCAATGGTATACTCTGTTCTATTTGATGACCTATGATTTTCTTCCTGAACTATATACAAGTTTCTCGGTGCTTGTACCATCAAGAAGCATATGTTCATTTACCTGTTAATTTGGTATTTCCATATGTACATTGATGCCCTGAACTTTTGGCTAACAAATTACAATCACGTCTAATCACTAGTTTCTTCTATAGAGTATTGCAACTCTTTTAAAGTAAGTTTGTGTTTAAATTGAGCAATTAAGAGTGTATATACCATTAGCTTTTAGTGATTTAAGACTACGCTGCACTTTAAATTAAATTAATGATTGTTATACATTTACTTATTCACTTTGGAAATACAGGGGCGTCAGAAGAAGGTTTAGGGTCAATTTACCTAATTCCACACTACTATTTAAATAAATATTATGCTTATCTACTAATAGAGTCAGTTATGTTAATCAGTATTTAATAGTTTAACGCATACCTTCAATGGAACTTTTAGTTTATGAAATATAGATTAATTTTGATATTGTAATTAACTATTATATAAATTTTGTTTAAATTATTCATGAGTGCAGGATGTGGGTAAGAATAGGCTTTAATTTTATTAGATTTAATTTTTTATTTTTATTTATTTTTGTGAAACGAGTGTGAATTTTAATTCTTAAGGATGTAGGATAGGATTGATTTGAACAAATACCCACCTTTTACTTGCCCTTTTACCAGGCCTTATTGCTCGGGCATCAGTAGTTAGACTTGAGGATATATTATGTTCGTTTAAGTAAAGAATAAGACGAGCGAGATAAAAAAAAAAATGAACTTTAATCGTTGATGATTGATAGAAGAAAGAAATCGTAGGTATTAAAATTCGTGTAAATTTGAATACAATGGCAGCATTAAGGTTTGAATCTATAATATTATGCAGATTATTCAAATTCCTCGCCACTAGACCAATCCTAGTAGTTTAGAACTTGAATTAGAACTATTATTCATTGTTGACGTGTTATTGTTGCGAGCAAGCCAGGTTTTTTATACAGAGAATCAGCTATGGTCTCTTATGAATTACTATAGAGGTATAAAATTGAAATGAAAATAAAATAAAATTTGGAGGGTAATTCACAATCAAACCAAAGACGATACGATAGATATAACATTATATACGCACGCATTCTTGAATTATAGTCCTTAAGTTAATTTAATTTCGTATTGATCATAGGTTTTCATACATTGGTAATTTTAATATGGTTTTATTTTGAAAATAGACCAGCATACAAATCAAAACCGTAAACAATATTTTTTATGGTACTCACTATTCACCTTTCTCCTCAATATGGCAATTGACTGTCATTGTTCAACAGCATACATATTTTATTTTGTTCAGTAGAGATTTTTTTTTTTGGTATAATCTGGAAGGTATCTCCATTCAATCTCTTCTGATCACTTTGTCCTCGGAGTATGGCCGGCTACCCCTCATTGGAACAGCGGGTGCATTGAGCTTCACTATTGGAAAAAAGATGAGACTAATCCCCCTTCGATGACCCCCAAAATTTTTCCAAGAATTTGTTTGAGATTTGCGTATCATTGGAAGCTCAGCTGCAAACTGAGCTACCCTTGAAGGTTTGTTCATTAGACATTTGCGTGTACCTTATTTAAGCATTAACGTATTATTAATATACTAATAAATATAATATTTGTGTAATAAAAATTAATAATGTGTCAACATTTCATTGTTTTATTATCCTAAACTAATTAAGGGAATCTTAATTGCGTCCTTCAGACATGTTTCCTTATGCGGTTACACAAGTCATTTAAAATGAATCTATTGGTTAGGTTTTGTGTTACTAAGATTTTTTTTTGGAAATATTCCATCGGTTCATCGCTTCGCGATTAGTCCGATTCGGGGCGGGTCCAGGATTAAGACTTTAAACCCCTCTCAAAGGTGGTACTGAGGAGATTCGAACACATGCCCTCACCCCCACCTGCTCAGCTCTCATGCGCCAACTGAGCTACCACCATTTGATGTGTTGCTAAGATTTTAGTTTTTACGTTTAGCGTACAATACATATTTACTTGCATTAAGGTTGTAATAAAGTTTAATAACAAATACAATAAGTTTCTTAGTAAATATTAATTAAGGGAATCTTAATTGCGTCCTTTAGACATGTTTCACGCGGTTACACAAGTCATTTACTCTCGAAGACCAACATTCTTATAATTTACATTAGTAACTGACATGACACTTTATCCATTTGACTTAGTAAGTTACTTTACAATTTCACCATTTTACTGCTTCCCCCAACTTGCAAGAAGTTACGAAAAATGAAAACAAACAATCTCATTTCAGGGTGGTAATTTATAAATTTGTATTCAAGTTGATCCACTTTTAAATTTATGTAGTGTTTGTATTGACAAAAACTTGCATGATAAATTTTGTGTCATGTTATGTGTCAAGAGCGAATACCAAATTGATCTATATTAATCTTCTCACAAGTTATTTATCTAACATAATATTGGTGAAAACAACATTTAATATCCAAATTATTCGTGTGCAACAATCAATATATAGGTTATTCGTATTGTGTCAACCCGCATAACAAGCAATGCATTTTAAGATTGATTGTGTCATATAAACTTGCATAATTGTGTCGTGTAAACTCGCATAATACATGATGCACTTCGTGTCAACTCACAAAATAAACATATCATATTAGTATGAAATGTTTTTACCTGTTTTTAAATTTCTCATATTCATACTAAAGGTATTGGTGTTCATATTAAATTTATCTGTGTGTCAAATTTGAGTGCTTGTGTTGGTTGGTTGATAAGAAACATACATCATACATGTACCATGTCTTCTGAAACACTTAAAAACCCAAAAGTGCAAATATGTCACATTGTTGCATTTTCTAAGACTGTGTATATAAATATAATTTTAGAGAATCTATGGGATATAAAAAACTGACAAAAATGACATCTTTATTTAATGTTGTTTATGCTTATTGAAAACTTGAAATGTATTATCTTAACTCAAAACAAACAAGGACTGAGATTTATTACTATCTTTATTTATCATAAAATATAATATTACTAATATCATGTATTTCAATTTATTGTTTAATACTATTTCTTTCTTCTTCTTCTTCTTCTTTCATTTCTTTGTCCCTCCTTTTTCTGGATTGTATCAAATCTCTCCATTTCTCTTCCTTTATTGTGCTTGCAGGCATAATAGTAACAGAATGATAACTTGGTCCAACTTCCATCTCTGTATCATCTTTGTAAAAGTACTCCAAGAATAGGCACTTGAAATAAATAACTAAATATTTTAATGTCTCCCAAGGATTTACACATCAATATTATTATGAACCTGAGACATCATCTCCACCAAATCCAACTCCTTCTTAACTTCAATTCCCACCATAGGTGCCATCAGCTCATGAGGCATTGCTGTCTCAAAGTAATCCTCATCAAGAGTAACAACAGGACCACATTGCATGCCTCCATGATCAGATTGTTTTCTCTCCATAGTAGGAGCACATTGCATTTTTCCATCAAAATCCTTTTCATTCATAATAGGAGCACTGTGCATATCATCAAGCAGAGAATCAATACTGCAACCCTCTTCAAACAAATTATCATCCAAACAAAAATCTGGGACCTCATTGTTGAAGTCATAATTTGGCACCAAGCGATCACTGGGACAAAATTGATCAGTAGTATGATGGGACTGGGTTGCTGTTGGTGCTGCCTTGCTAGTGCTAGTGCTAGTGTTGTTTACCTTGGCATTAGCATTAGCATAAGCATTAGAAGCAGATCTTTTTCTATAGTCTATTGGTGGGTTTTGGTCCAAGTTCAAGCTCTTGATATATTCCTGCAGAAGAGAGCCTCTAGGGTACTTTGAGCGACATTTTCTTTTGGAATATTGCCTTCTCTTGGTTGCATTCCAATGGTTTTTGATTGAGTTTTCAGTTCTTCCTGGCAATCTTTTTGCAATCTCTGCCCACTTATTTCCTATATCTGCATGTGCTTGGATTAGTATCTTGTCCTCTTCATCAGTCCATATATCCTTCTGTGAAAAGGCACAAAAGTTGAATAGATTAATTGTAAGAGTATATATAAAAGTACCATATCAGGTGAAAGCATTGTATTATGTTATGAGAGATAACAAATTTCAACTATTGAATCACACATTTATCAGTGATGTGCTTTTATACATAGATTCAGCAGTGAGAAGTGTATATCTATATTAATTTATATTATATATGATAAATAAATTTTGGAACCTTAATGTCAGGCCTTAAATGGTTATGCCATCGTTCTCTGCACTGTTTCCCTATTCTTCCAGGCAAAGCTTGAGCGATATGAGACCACTTCCTCACTCCATATTGTTCGACCATTTGAATCAGCAACCTGTTTGTGGAAGCAATCAAAGCACATAGATGTGTTTTTTTAACCGAGTTAAGCAAAACAGTGAGCAAAAAAGTATGATGTAAAAAGATTAAATAGCCATGGAAAACAAAAGAAAAAATAAATTAATTGAAACTATATATTCCATAAAATTATGAACCTATCTTCCTCCACTGTCCATTGCCCCTTCACTATGTTGGACTTCTTCCGAACTTTGAATGTTCTTCTAGTGGTTGGAAATTCCCTATTATTTTTGTTCAAGCCAACCCTCTTGTAATAATTTGCTGTGGATATGCATGAGACTTCATCTGGTACAATAAAACTCAAAGACTTGGTTTCTGGAGGATTAATGGGCAAATAGCTTTGGTTTGCAACCATCATATCAAGTTGATTCCTCCTAGGCAGGTTCAAACCATAACCTTCGTATTGGAAATTATCCATAACATGAGCATGCACACTACCATTCTCAGCAAAAGGCTTGCACTCATAAACTTCCAATTCTGGTTGTACACCTGCAGAGGTTACATTACCAAAAGGATCAAAATTTGGAGTTTGAACCCCAAAAACTTGATTGGATGAGGAGCCATTCAAATGAAACTGATCAATATGGTGAAAATCTTGCAAGAAACCCTGTGATGAAGGAGCCCCAAAAGGAAGCGCATCTTTCATGTTGGGTTTCAAGTAGCTTTCTTGCAAATGCATTGGCTGTGAGACATAGTTTTCTCTGAGGTTTGTCTCATGATCCATGAGACTAGGAGTAACAGAAACTGAAGGAAACATCTGTGTTTCAAGCCATCTCCATTTGTGTCCCTTAATAGGAGAGAATGAAAATGCATTAATTATAGTGCAATTGATATGAAGTATCCAATGGCCAGGATTGGTTCATATCTTACACACCCTATTAAGATTTTCTTTTGATTGCTACGTTGCTAACTGTCATTAAGATTAATAGTTACAGTTTCAAGTATAATATTGCCGTTATGTTATTTGCATGGTTAACCATTATTATGATCAAACCTTCTTCTGGGGGTAGATTTTATGCAACAGTGGAGTCCAAGAAGGACAAAGAGGAAGAACAGTGACCATTTTGTCACGTTTGGATAAAAAAATTACCAGAATGCCACGCCAACAATAAATTTTGACAAAATGCCACGCGGCATAATTCGTTACACAGTGTAGCAAAATATGCCACGTCAGAACCAAAAATGTCACATGTCAAATTTTGAGAAATTCGCTACCCTATGTAGCAAATTTCTCAAAATTTGACATGTGTCATTTTTGGTTATGTGCATTCTGATGTGGCATATTTCACTACACTGTGTAGCGAATTACTTGCATGCATAATTCGCTACACTGTGTAACGAATTATGCCGCGTGGCATTTTGGCAAAATTTACTGTTAGCGTGGCAGTCTGATAATTTTTTTATCCAAGCGTGACACTTTGGTCACTATCTCGGACAAATACCCCACGAGAATACATTGATTTTTGGCTAATAATTTGTACATTAAGTTCTTTATTTTTATTTCCTTTTGTAGGGTATGTAATTGGTTTCACTAGTCCTGGGGCAAAGTTTCAAACTGTTGGTTTGATACAAAGAAGCCCAAAAAAATGCAAGCTTTTAATATTTATGATAAAAAAAAAGGTTTGACCATGTTTGAGAGTACTTATTACTAATGTAACATATTATTTACTTCTGTCAGTTGTAACCTACACATAGGAGGAAAGGTTAACTAAACCCAATTTGATGGCTGGTAAATAGGGGAGCACTTTCACTCCTCTGTTGGCTTGGCAAACTACTGTTCAATTTGTGCTTTCTACAATTCTACTATTACCTTCTTCGATTTTTATTTTTTTTAAGTAGCGTCAATAAGATTTTGACTAGAAGTTATTTTGAAAAAAAAAAAAGGTTAATCTAAATACGCAATGAGCATTTTGTTTGTTAATCTTGTAAACTTGGTGGAGGGGGGATAAATCCGTTACTTGAAATAGAGTTAGTTAATGAAATTCGTGTATAAAATTTACTTCATGAAATTTCAGGTTACATTTTTAATTAAGGTTGACTAGGTTGATTAACAATTGACTCCCTCCTCCCTTTGTCCATTTGCATTCAATATTTATTAAAATTCAAATTCACAACTTCACCTTAAAATTCAAATCTACAAAACTAGGATTTGCCTGATATTATCACTATGTTATAATTGTTATTTTGATTTAAGACTTTTATACTTCTGCTATCGCTAGGAAGAAAGTTAGAATACACACACAGATCCTAATTTATTTATTTTAAAAAAAAATGGTGGGGCCAAATTTTTCTGTGTCTGCTGCACCAGAAAAAGTTGTGCAGCTAGCCCAAAAGTTAGGGACCCTTGATTTAATGGCACAATTTCTAAAAATGTGTTTGGAAATTATAATTTAAATTTATATCTCAAATAAATTAGGTACAATTCTGTGTGTAATAAATAATTAGAAAATCTAAAGTCTAGCAATATAAAATTGACGTTTACAGAGCATTACTCAGCCATTACATTTCTGTTTATTCTATTTATTTGTGTAAAACGCGCATGCTACCCCAACTTAGACTCGTGTAATTTTTGTTCAGTTAAAAGGCAACAACCATGTACTAAAAAAAAAAAAAAAAGGCAACAAGAATGCGAGGGAAACTTGACTTTACAAACATCCTAACTTTAAATATTGGCAATTCCATTTTTTTATGCTCTCACTCGTCTTTGATAATTTCATTGTTAGTAGCAAGTTTTTTTATATATCTTTGGAGTGTTAGTTATATGCAAATTGTACTACTATACCAGAAAATACATGCCATGTGATGCAGCTGCATCCGATTAAACAGAAAAATAAAATAAAATAAAGATGATTCCAACTAGGATGCAAAATCATGAATAATTTATGCACAGGGTTGTGAAAAGAATATTGGGAAAGCGATATTACTGATAAATTATCAACTTGGAAGCTATTCCAAACAGTAAAATTAGCTCAGCATTTACTAAATCGAAAGGGCTAATAACATATATTTGCTTATAAACAAATTGATATTCTACATTTAAAAAACAAAAAACTGGATGGGATATTTAATCAAAGATTAAAAGATGATAAATTTTTCATAGAGCAGAACCATTAGGCCCCACAGGCTTATATCAACTAAAAAAGGGTATAGTAAGGGGGTCAATCCTATCTGACCTATAAAGAAATTCAGAATTGTAACTAGAGTGTGTGTTATGCACCTAGCAAAATTTTACTACTGAAAATTAAGCTGTCTTTGGCTTCATTCGCCTCACCCTTGAATAGAGGAAAACCCCAGCAAGAGCTATAGCAGTCCCTGCAGAGGAAAAGCGCATAAAACCTTAGCAAGAGATATATGTAAGGATGCGATTTAAAAAAAAAAAAACTTCAAAACAAAAAATCTTCAAATGATTCCAATTGGAGCCAGAACGAAGCAATTTTACCTAATGCGTTGATTGGTGAGACAGGTGTTTGGAAGAAGATGACAGAGCTCACAACGACCACGACCCGCTTGACACTATTTCCCACAGAGTGAGTTACAGGTGATACCCTCTGCAGTATCATATAAGAAACCTGCACACCCCATTCACAGAATATTATTCCCACATCATTAAGGAATACAAAACCTATCATAAAAAAAAAAAAACCATGCAGAAAAATATAATGACTTTCACTTAGGCGAATATAATATTTTTTTTGTTTACCGTAAGTAACAGTTGCTTATGTTTAAATCTAATGTTCACGAGATAACAGTAACTAACAATTATGCATAGAAGAGGAAAACTCACTTGCTGATATGCATGGAAACAGAGTGCAGCAAGAAGAGATCTTATGTAAACTTGTCTAACATCTAATCCCTGTCAAGAAAGATGATGTGATGACATGTTAGTAGCCTCAATACTATGTTGTACTTTGATTATGAGAAATCTAACAGAAATCCTCTATCAATTTCAACAATCAAGATACCCACAGCGGATTGCAGGTAAGCAGGGGTAAATTTGGCACCCTCCATGAAAATAGTTACAGGTGCTGACAACAAGAAGGACATAACTGTTATTATTGAGAAGAGGGTTATGTTGTCCATAGATTCCTGAGAAGAACAACATGCTTGTTATTTTCAGCTTGTTTATGAATGTCATAAAATGCTACTCTTACTCTGTACACACAAAAATTATTATCAATAATAAAATGAATGCAAAACTTTGGTACGTGTTTATACCTCCTCCTTAACCATGACCTTCTTGCTAAGAACATTACGATATTGGTTTGCCAAATTGGAAGCCATTGCACTCCAAAATCCAGCCCTATTGAGTATTCCAGATACATTAGAATTCAAATGACCACATATTTTCTTTTCAAATCATTCTATTCTCTTCCCGTGCAAGGAATAAGAGATGCAGAAGATCTTACCAATTGAAAGAGGCCTCCGTAACAGACGCCAGCGCCACCCCACCAACAATAGGCAAAAGGGTAGCAACCACCCATGCAGTAGGCATCTACAATAAAGTTAATAAAAATTGGAACAATGTATTAAATGTTGAAGCAACTAAGGAAATGCATGCCATACATAACTAGCCAGAGAGAACTTAGTGAGAAATATAACCATGAAACAGTGTTAAACTGATCATCAAAATTATCAAAAAGAAACAACAGCGACAACTTAGACCAAAGACAAATAATGTCTAGTCAATGTTATTAAACCCTAACTGTTCATTGACTCCATCGGTATATCGGGTTAATGAATTATTGATTTAACCAATAGTTACTAGTTGAATTATTTAAATTGAATTTATCTGAAAATATATAATAAATATATAAATAAAAATAATATGACAATCAAAGTAATTTGGAATATTGATTAGCATATCACTCCCCTTCCTTTAGGTGTCAAGTTCAAATCGCAAGATTGCAATTATAGGGTTGAATGCTAAATTGTTAATTGACTGAACCGGAGTGATTACGGGTCTGGTCGGTTTTAATAACATTGCTCAGATTGCAGCAATATATGGTGTTGTTACTTCTTACCTCTCCAAGGAACATAGCAGAGAGGATCACTGAAAAGAAAGGCTCCATTGCTTTTATTGTATGAGTGAAAGACACAGAGACCATTCCAAGACTCATATTAGTGAAAAGGTTCCCCAGAGTATGTACCAAAGCCAGTGGCAATATTGCTGCAAGCTGCAAACCAATAAATCAAACAATAAAAAAAACAGAGCAAATAAATAAAACAGTAACATAACATTAAATAATTAAACAAAGATGAAAATACCTGAGCACCAGTGACTTTTGGTCTCTTATAGAGATTAAATCCCCACATAAACAATATAAGGACAGTTCCCACTGCAAACTGAATTGCAGTGACAGTTAGTGGGAAATGGTACACCTTCAAAACCTGTGAACAGAAAGAAGAAGAACATCATAACATCACAGGTTAATTAAAAGAAAGAAGAAAAATGAGGTTTAAAGGGAATGGTTAGATTAATGACCTGTTTGTTATAGATGTTGAAGTAGATGTTGAAGATTAACCAGAAGCCAAACAAGGCTCCAAGTTCCAGAGTATTGAACAAACTGTTACTGCCGGAGGAATCATCTCTGCTCTCCGGCACGGAGGTTGCTTTGGCCTGAAAGAGCGTGAGTTTGGAAGAGGAAGAAGAGGCAAGAGAGAACGGTTGGCGCGGGAAGGAAGAAGAAGAGACATTGACGTTGGGTTTGGAAGTGGAAGAAGAGAGAGTAATAGAGTGGAAGCGCGTGCGAGGTTTGTTGAGAGAAAGAGAAAAAGAAGGGGAGAGAGTGAAAACCACGCTCTGCATTTTTGAGATCGGAAGCCTTCAGTTTTCAGACTCCGAAGGTGGCAGCAATGGAGGAAAGACACTTATAAAGCAGCGTTACAAACCTAAAAAAAAAAATAAAAAATAAAAAGAAAAAAAGAACCTGACTTCTGGATTCTAAAATGTCGGATATTCTATTATAGTGAGGGACATTTATGCTGCCCTGTCATAGGTATTCTTTAAAAGGAGCTTTGTCTTCTACCACAAACGGGTCAAATTTTATTTCTTAATTTTTATTTAAATTAAAAATATGAACAACATGCAGGAATAATTGATATGCAGGAGGACAGGAAGTTAACAGTGACTTTCGAGATCTTGTTTTGTATGGCTACTTTGTTTGCGAAAGCTGAGGTGGGCCAGATTTAATTTCTACCAATAGGCGGCTGCTTTAATTGGATATGCATATATCATGTGTATTCAACCATCCGTTCAAGGATTTTGATGGTATCATGTGAAAATTCACATTAGGTGAGAAATCATAACCATACAAAGATAAATCAATGGTAAAAAAAGATGAGAAAAAAAAATGATAAAATAGGTAGTTACGAAATCATAATCGTTGATTTACCTTTGTATGGTTGTGATTTTACCACATGATCATATCATGTTTTTTTAGCACACGAGAGGATCCATTTTCTCCCTTCAATGAAAATATTTTGGGTACATTAATGTACCAATCATTTAATATATCATTTATCAAATTTGGAAAAAAAATTATATATTTATATTATTTTTACTTTTATGATTATTTAATTTTATATTTTTATATATATTTTTTTGATAAGGGAATAGCTACTCCCGTTATACCAAAAATTTACTCTCATTCAATCCATTTATATTTAATATAATTTCAATTACCAGATTATACTAATATTATTTTGACTAAAGGTACATAGCCTTACCTAAATTGAGTTTTGAATCATAAATTATTGTTAATTAATAAGAAAAAAAATACTGTAACAATCAAGTAGTGTTACTACCAATGTTACTATGAATTAATTTCACTGTTAGATCGATTATGTTGATCCAACGGTTGTATTTATTTCTATCTTTGTATGATTATGATTTTTCATATTTAAAGAGAAAGCATTAAATATGAGAAATCACAACCATATAAAGGTGAAAATAAATATAAAGTATTAAATATGAAGAATCATAACCATATAAAGATGGAAATAAATATAATCGTTGAATCAACATAATCGATCTAACAGTGAAATTGATTGGTAATAATATTGATAGTAATACTACTTGATATCCTAATTAATAAACTATCAATTATTTATAATAGAATTATCAATAAAAATAAATTAACATGTTACTTTAGATGTAATATTTTAATAAAATACATCCTCTCGTATAATATAAAGATATATAAAAAAAATTAATTGTCCAGATACAAATCAAAGGTGATAAGATTTTAAACTTTTTTTATTTTAATGTATTTTATCACTATTGATTGTGTCCGGATAGCTAACATTTACCCTTACATAGACTCATATAACACAAGAGAAATCACTCCTTATTTTATTTGTATCATATCATAACAACTCCATTGTATATTTAATAAATTAGACGGATTAGATTAATTTTAGTAAGAAGATAATTAACGGATCAAGCAAAATATATAAATATTTAAGCTTACCAAATATATATATATATATATATTTATAGAATCTAGAGAGTGAAATGTATGTTGATGCACAAGTAGTCTAGATACATCTAGCTACAAAAGAGCATAATAAAATACACGTGGAAAAAGGAGCAAAAATACATTTATTTTAGTAGAATGAAATGCATTTAAAAATAAAAGAGAGAGTACACTGGATAGTGCCATTCCCTATAAACACAGCTCGACAATCTCGCCCACCCACCGGAGAGTGCACCTTTCTCCGGCCCATCTAGTCATCTCTTGGCTTCATCTTCATCCTTACCATCACTAGCTAATCATATGATATATAGTGCTCAAGATAGTAGTTTTCAATTATAGTGGTGAATATCTTATACAAAGGTTGCCCTTATTGGCGCGAGCAGGGGTGGAAAGGTATAGTCCATATATAATATTATATATACAATGGTCATTCCCCCTTTTTGTCCTCATTTCTTCTCATGTTTATTTTCATGGCTCATCATTCCTAAAGTGGAGTGGAGCTCAAAGTTTAATGGAGAAACCTAAGTCTCCTGAACCAGTTGATGATGAGGTTGAGATTCTGTAATCTGTTTTTTTGTAACAAATTGCATTATGTTTGTGGCATTTAATTAAGTATTTCCTGGGCACATTTGAACTGTTGGAAATAATCAAGTGACACTAATGATGAAGTTTCGCACCGATTAGAAGTATTTCAAGTGAGTACCATATAAATGCAAAAAAGACTCATACAACTTAAGCTTTAAAATTTTGAGTTGAGATGTGGTGTCGATATATTTATTGTAATTTGTCGCTTGGTTCATTGATGCATATATCTAAGAATCTTGTGTTACATGGAAGAAGCAAGCTCGTGGATGTGAAGTTTTTTTTTTTAAGAGATCTTTGTAATGATGGAGCTATTGATCGAATCTACTAGATGAATGAAGATTAGATTGCTTATATATACACTAAAGCTCTCAAGATGAAGTCATTTGTGAAGGTAAGAAGATTATTAGGTGTCTATACACTTTAAACAAATATAGGGAGGAAATGTTGAAATGTCTCTTTAATTTCTTGTGTCAGTTAGAATGTTGAAGAGTAAGTTGTCTTTTGATTTTCTTGTATTAGTTATGAAGTTAAATAATTATTATGCTTAATGGAGGGTGTTTATGAGTTGTTGATGATGTGGTGTAATGAGACTTTTGATTAGCATTGTAATAAGTCTTTTTATTGGTATTTTCAGTTTGTGTAATGAGACTCTTAATTAGCATTGTATTTCCTTTTAATAGGTTTGGTGTATTGGAGAAATATGAAGTGTAACAGAGGTTATCAGATATATATATATATGAAGTGTATTGGAGATTGTATTGTATTGTATTGCCTTTTAATAGGTTTGGTGTATTGGAGAAATATGAAGTGTAGCAGAGGTTATCGGAGATATATATATATATATATATATATATATATATATATATATATATATGGGGCAGGATATTCTTACACCGATGTAAGAGTTACAAGTCTTACACTCAATCTTGACCATTGATCCACTTGTATCTAATGGCTCACATTACTAAAAAATTTGAGCCCTTAGATATAAGTGGGATCATCGGACAAGATTGAGAGTGTAACTTACACTGGTGTAAAATGATCCTCACCCTATATATATATATATATATATATATGGATGGATCTTTTGACTCTAGAGTTCCTCATCTCACTACAAGAAAATGTGTATCTTGCGGCGGTCCAATTACCATTATGACGCGGTTCGAACCGTCGCTAAAATAGTAGTACGACGGTTAACCAACCGTCGCCAAATTAATCGTCGGGAAGGAATCAACGACGGTCGAAATCAACTACTGGAACGACCATCGAGATCAATATAACGACGCTTACGACGGCGGTGTGGCCGCCACATAATGATCATCGAATTTACTATGTATCACCTTTGGAGGCGGTTCTAAATCGCCCCTGTATAAGTAACGTCGTTTTGGAGTCGATTGGAAACCGCCTCTGAATTTTCTTTTTGAGGCGGTTTGTGACAGCCTCTAAATAAGTGATAAGGTATTTCGCGTTTGTTTGAAACCGCCTCTGAATTTTATTTTGGAGGCGGTTTGTTACAACCTATAAATAAGTGATAAGGCATTTCTCGTCTGTTTGTAACCGCCTCTGAATTTTCTTTTGAGGCGGTTTGTCACATCCTCTAAATAAGTAACGTGATTTGTTATTTCCTTTTGGAGGCGTTTATAACCACATCTAAATAATAATTTAAAAATTAATTTTAAATTTTTGATGATTTTATTAAAAAATTTATAAAATAAATTTGTATGATTGTATTCGATAATTTAAAAAAAAAATTAATCAATTTTTGTGTTTGAAATATTTCAAAAATCCTATTTTTATAAATTTGAATAATAGTGATTTGTTATTATTTTATAAATTTTTTTATTTTATAAATTTATTCAAATATAGAATATTATTGCTATACATAATTTATTGAAATATATCTTTGGACGATTTTTTTACTAGCAATGAAACTATGATGACATGTCATCCAAATTTAATTAAAATTATTAACAAAAAAGGATCATTCATAAAAATGTCATTGAATAAAAAAATAATTGGTAAACCATTTATCATAATATTCAAAAACATCAAACTTGATGTTTTGTACTATCATCTAAACAAAAAGTATAAATTTCAAAAGAGTGTAATAAAATATCATCCCAAAGTATTATAATCTAAACCAAGAGTAAATATCACACAAAAGTCCAACAAAATGTATTCTCATAGCGCTATAATCTAAACACAAAATAAAGATCCCAAAATCCCAAAGTACTGTAATCTAATTAACAGAAATTAAAGATCACAAAAAATATCCAATAAAATGTCATTCCAATGTTTTCAAAATATGTAGAATTTAAATTTCATCCATGAAAAAGTCATCAAGAGGAGTTGTTAATCCTTCATTTTGACCTTGCAGTGTGGATGATATGTTAATTAAGTCATCTTTAACCAACTTCCTAACGCTTTGGCCTGCAAATGGATCCAATAAAAGAATTAACAACTGATATTACAAACATATAAATAGTGTATGTTGTTTTGTCAATAATACAAATGTTGTATTATGGAACCCACAATTTGATACGCTCGTAATGAAACAACAATTACTGATATTAATTTCTCTAATTATTTTCATTTATTTAAGATTGATTTCCATAATTTTCTAAGTTACGCTAATTTCTGATATGAACAAATCTTTTTTTAAGAGACAATACAAATAAAAAGGGATTACCTTCCTTCTCGTAAAATGATAAAAAACCAATTTTAACTTAAAATACTAATTTCATCTCAACTATGTAGTGCAATAATATTTAATAAAGAAACTCCCTATTGAAAACACATAATAAAGCAAAATAATTTGCGTTTACATGTTTTTCTGATTTATGCTTGTAGAGCGTGTAAAAAGGGAAAAGCTTAATCAGAATAGTTGATTAAGTCTATAAACAAAACACAGAAAAAAGGTTAAGAAAATAAAAGAAAAGAAAAGTCCTTTCTTTCTATAAACTATATTTGAATTATCACAGAACAAATAACGAAAAAACTAAATAAATAACACCACAAGATGAAAAAAGAAAAACATACTTCAAAGGTTGAAGTATCTTTCAGCTCAAATAAACCAGCCAGCAACTATAGGTTTGCTCACCTTCAAGCGTTGAAAAATAGTCTGCAAAGGTTGAAACAAAATATGAATATAATCAATATAACTCTATCATTCAAAATGCTTTATATAGGCAAGAGGTCAAACTTACACGTTCAATTGCTTGGCGCTCCTCCCATATGTTACTGATTGTGGCATCCTGAAGCCAGCTGCCCGAATATGTTCCCAAGAGCATATTAACAACAAAAATTAAGCCAGGTACATAAATAGATAGGTAAAAAAACTACACATCCCCATCTAAACACAAAATAAAAGAATTTTTTTTTGCAAAGAACAGCTAAAGATGATATCTCACCTTTCACATGTTCATTAATCAGGCGAAGGAAGTCAGCCTGATGATCTCGAATCATTCTCATAAGAAGAAGAGAATATAGGATAGGCTATTGAGGCAAGCTCTTGGAGCATAGGCTGCAGCAAGAAAAAGAATAAGGGAACCCTGAAGAAGAGTATATAGGATACACTATTGAGGCAAAGAAGAAAACCTGCAATATTTTGTTATACTAGATGTTTAATGAGGTAATGTCTGAGAATGACAAATCTCAAGTGGACAAGGGGTGTTTTTACCTACTCAATATTATTTTTACCTACAAAAGGAAAGAAGCAGAAGACAACAACACTGGTTGATGGAATGAACTTTTGAAAGAGATAGAAACTTTTGATACCAAGAAGCTGCAGGTTACCCTCAAATCTCCATTGTTTCTCCTTTTAAATGGATGAAAGTAAAAGAACAAATGCTACCCTCAAATCTGCATAGCATAGGATCAATCATCCTATTAACACAAAGCTACCACTTTCATGATTAATCAATCAACCTATGATGAAACAACAAAAGAGGCTCTTTGTCAGATTTTCGATCAAAAGAGGGTCTCTGTCAAGCCTTTCAAATTTGGGTTTGCGGGTTTCGAACGGAAAATAAGGGGAGTAAACATTGTGCCTGTGATGAAACGATGATAGTGTGAAAAGGCAAGTGAGAGATTAGGGATGTCTATAGTGAAAGGGTTATGTGAAAAAGGAACAATAATTAGGGCGGGTAAAGGGAAAAGGGTTGGAGGGAACAGGTAGTGGATAAACGAAAAGTGATAAGAAGGTACTGATATATTTTAATAAATAATTTGATATGTAATACTTAAAGAAGTATCATTTTACATAAACGAAAAAGATATCCACTCCAAAGGTTCGGACCAAGTATACCACTATTTCCGTCAATGATTGAATTTGGGATTTTAACTCCTTAATTTCATTTTGTGTGGCTGTTGAGCTAGAACCCACAGAAGTAGAACCAAGAACTTGGGAAGGACAAACACCAAATAACATTCCTCGTACACGTCCTGGGTGCTCCTTCCCAAAAACATGTATATATGCTTCTTCTGGAGTCATATTTCCATCATTTTGAGCAGCTAATAATAGATCCTACAAAAAAGAGATCCTACAAAAAAGAAGGCATTGCTAATTTAATTACTTACTAACACACCACAAATTATAATCCAAGTAAAAAAATATATTGTACTTACATTTTTTTGTATAGCCTCTTGGTTCACAAGTGTACTGTCCTTCTTTTTATGAGATTCAGCATACATTTCAGCTCTTGATATAGGATGACCTAATGCGATCTCCTAAAAATGAAAAGAAGAAAAGTAGCAATAATCATGTGATTATAAGAAGAACGATGACATATAACACATGAATTATAGTAAATTAGAATTGTACCATCTCAGCTCTCTTCCTAGCAATTGATTTGGTCCTTAAAGTATGTGGGATAGACTGTTTAGCCCTATTTGCAATATTTTTTTGAGAAATTTTCTGCATTATGCCAAAAAAGTATTTATCAGTTATGACATTTCACATTTTCATTTTTATAGTTATGTGATGTTACCTCTGTTTCTCAATCCATTTTGTATTGCAAAAAAGAAGCCTACTGTTCTCTTGGAATTCCCTTTGGACGATGCTCAACACCTTGTTCAAAGGTCATGCTACTCTTTCTAAAAGTTATGAGGTTAACCTTTATTTCTTACTGTCTAATGCATTTTATATACCACACTATTGTCTCTGTTTTTTTTTAACCTCTTCTTCAATCAAGTTTCTATGTCGCGATTTCTCTCTTTGATTGCATAAGGAACCAAGTCAACAAAAGATACGAAGCGAATGAAATAAGAAGAGAGACTTATTGTAAGATTGATAATAATAAAGGAAACTTTTATATTGCCTGGCATAGACATTGAAATTAGTGGTTCAGTTTGAAAAAGCATTAAGTAACATTTACAACAAAGGGTTGTTCTCCAGATGTAAACATTACATTATTTGTTAGGTTGATATGGGCTCTAAAGCTGGTCCACAATGATCATCATGCTCTTTCGTTTCCTTGGGGATTCTAACTAAATGGTCATTCTTCACTGCTTATTTGATTAAATTAAGTGATGTTGACACAAAAATCTACTAAAGAGGTAGAATAGCCTAACCATCCAACTTCCTAGCTATGATGCTAAAGGGGTAAAATAGTTGACAAATATATTTCTCTTGTTTTATTAGTAAACAAATATTGATGCTAAACGGAGAATAAAGGCTTTACATCAGATCAACTTTTTTGCTAAGATGAATGGTACAATCCCTATAAATCAGTTACACATTAATTAGGAAAGAAATCAACATTAAAAAAGGGAAACAAAATTGTAACAGATTAGGAAGAAAATAAATACTAATTCAAAAATAAATAACTTCACAATAATTTCCAGAAATCAAGCAACGATGGAGCGTATTTATTGGGGCGCAATTAATGGGGATCAATTATTGTGGTGCATAACAACACATTGAGATGCCATAAATATTTGAAATAGTTGAGATAATATTCGAACGGTTTTGGGGTTTCTGTTCGAGATTTACCCGGGTACACCCCTCCCTACCCGGGTAAATAATTCAAGCAATTTTCCAGATGTCAAGAACTATACCCGGGTACACCCCTCCCTACCCGGGTAGGTAAAAAATTTCAAAATATATGTACCCGGGTAGGCTTGGTGGTCAACGGTCAAATATGGGCAGATTTGTGTTATGTTTTTTGGAGAGGTTAAATTTTTGAAATAGTTTATAATGAAGGTCAATTTGATAATTAATTATTAATAAAGGGTTATAAGGGTCAAAAAGCCGAACCAAATGAGTCCTGTTACTTCATGGTCAGCCGAAAATAGTGCACATAATTATTTAATTTCAGTTGAATTAATTTTAAGATATATATTTAAATATTTAATATACTTGGATGGTAGCAAGTCGATATTATGGAAGTCCAATAAAAAATGGATACATATGTGGCCATGAGTTTCAATCCTTACAAAAAAAAATATTCATTTAATAATTTTATTTTTATAATAAATCAGTTTTCATGTTAAACTTTATTTCTACACCATTGTTTTAAGAAATAAATTTATTTTCACCCCCTTATGGTTTCATGGCATATCATATAAGCTCCTTTGTTTTAAACTTATCAATCATATCTATTGTGATTAAATAAGTCTATCATTTAACTCCATGTGATCTAAAATTTTCATTCACACCTATTGTGGTTACAATTACAATATATCAATTAGACCTCTAATAGTCTTATAGATATAAAAATATTTATTTATTTCTAATTTTTTAAATATAATTATGATATAATCCACTAAAATTTTAATAAAATAAAATATTAAAATATTAAATTACAAAATATTTTATTATTTATTTTGATATTATTTTAGAAATAAATCTTAATTTTTTTTGTTTATCCATAAAATATATTTAAAATTAAAAACATTAAATTATATATTATAAATATAATTTTTGTTCAATTATTATAATATTTTTATTTGTATTACTATACAAATTTTAAAAATATTTTATAAAATATTATGAATATGTATCAAGACGAATAATACTATTATTTAAAGTATGAATTCCGAAGGTTATAAAGGCAAAATTTTAAATTTAATTTATTTTAAATTCAGATAAATTAAAGAGTATTAGCTAGATAAATTATTTATTTTAAATTTATTTTTTATTATATTATAACGATATCATATAAAAAAAATTGATCTAAATTTATTTTCATGATAAACGTATAAGACCACAGGATTCAAATGCTTATCATCTAATGAATTAAATTTAGAATAACTTACAATAAATTTTTTAAAAAGTTATTTATTTTTATTGTGAATCAAAAGTGATAAATTTAAATAAATGAATTTTCTATGTATATAAATACACACATGGATCTAAATCATACATTTTTATAACCACCATGGGTATACATGATACTTTGAAACAACAAAGGGGTTAAATGATATATTTTCGTAATCACAATGTATCTAAATGACAAGTTTAACACTACAGTGAGTCAAATGAGAAACTATGTAACTAGTAAAAATGAAGTTATCCCTTATTTTTTAAAAACATTTCAGTTTTTTTATAATTAAAATTTTTATTAATTAATAATTACTATATTTCCTATCATTTTATTTTTATCTGGTCACGGGGTCGCTGCCCCCACACCCTCGTAGGTTGGCTACCCCGAACCCCGCCTGCTCATTGGGAAGCAAGACTCCCGTTCGCTTTCTCTGCGCCCTATCAAAAAAAATCATCGTCTGATTATGTAGTATGAGCCAGAAACAACATACACACCCATATTGCACCCACGAGTACACACACGCGCACCCAAACACGAATGCACCCACATGCGCGCACACCCACCTATATACACAGAAGCATATGCACACCTACACCCACACACACAAGCGCACGCGCACACCCATACACACACATGGGCAATGCACACCCACACTTACAACACAATTGTAGTAATGAACATTATTTTGGAGTATGATTGCATAAGTCATGGATGCATATATATATATATATATAAACAAATTTTTATTAGTTGAGAAAAATAAATAAATAAAAACTTATATATATATATGTATATACTTATTGTGTTCTAACTGATCATGACCTCCTTCTTGCCACTATACATGTGTAGTTATCCTTCACTTTGTCCACCTCTCTTGTAATTTTTCTATTATATGAATAATCGTCAATTAGCATTAGGGGTGTTCGCGATCTGGATTAGATCGGTTTTAGAAGCAAAAATCATCTTATTGTGCAAATTCGATGCGATTAAATCCATCCAATTTTTGCGGTTTGGATTGAATTTATTTTTTGGTTTTTTGAAAATCCTAAGATTACTTTCATGATTATTGTGCAAATAACATCTTTTGTATATATTGGCTTTGTAGACTTCTTTTTTTAAATACAAAAACATCAGTAACGATAATATAATTTTTTTTTGGACAATGAGATATCAAGTTCTACACAGATGAAATTTTGTTGATGAGATGTGACTAGATTTTTTCTTGGATTTAGTTGATGGGTTAATAGGTCTTGCATTTAGAAATTTTTGAGCTATGATTGGAAAAATGACCAAGTAGGTAGAGGGGAATTAATATATTGTATCGGTTTGAATTGGATCGGTTTTCATCAACCCATCCGAAAACCGATATAATCCAATTAAAATTTGCGATTTTTCGATTTTCGATTTATTCGATTATCGATTTTTCGGTTCGGTCACCACGATTTGAATTGGTTGATGAACATCTCTAATTAGCATGTCTTGTACAAATGCAATGACATGAACAAACTCTCAAAATTGATATCCATGATCAATACTTACTACTCCTTATATTATATATATCATTGACATTCTAGATTTTGCTCGGGGCAATTAAGTTTTCATCATTCTAATTGCCCCGACCATATATTAATTAGGGCAATTACTATAGAAATTATACAACCAATATTTAATTTCAGTGCTTTATGTCCAAATTATAGCAAGGAGATTTTGGAGGGGGAGATACTCAACAAAATTAGGGTTCAGTGTTTCTCATATTGTAACAGATAAAATTATCTCCTACGCATATAAAAGTATATGAGGCTGATCATGTGAAAAGAAAAAATAAAATGAAAAGATGGGCCCAACACAATTTTATATGTGTAAAGGAGATAAATTCAACATGAGACATTAAAGCCAAAAAATTATGGTTGAACCAATATTATGAAGACTAGACCCGTCATTGACTCAGTTGAAAAGGTTGATTTAAATTTATGTCTAGGTATGTAATAAATATATTAATAATAGTAATAAAATATTACAATAAATTCAATGGCATAGTGGTTGTTGCCATTGAATTCCTCCAATGTATACTGTGTTCAAATCTCTCTAAGTGCTGTTGTTCATAAAAAAACACCTACCATCATGGAATTTATATTTTGCGACGGTTCATAACCGCCTTTAATATAGCATTCTGCGTCGGTTAGTAACCGTCGTCTTTCTGAGTCGGTTCCAACTAGGGGTGTTTGCGGTCTGGATTGGATCAGTTTTGGAAGCAAAAATCATCCGATCCAATTCCTTCGGTTTTGATTTTTTTTTCAAATTCGATCCGAACCAATTCAATTTTTTTCGGTTTGGATTGGATCGATTTTCGGTTTTTTGAAAATCTTAAAATTTATTTCATGATTATTGTGCAAATAACATCTTTTTTATATATTGGCTTTGTAAATTTATTTTTTTTGAAATACAAAAGCATTAATAAACTATAATATAGTTTTTTTTTTGCAATGAAATATGAAGCTCTACAAAGATAAAATTTTGTTGATGAGATGTGACTAGATTTTTTCTTGGGTTTAGTTGATGGGTTAATGGGTTTAGAAATTTTTAGGCTATGATTAGGTAAAGACCAAAGTAGGTAGAGAGGAATTAATATATTGGATCGGTTTGGATTGGATCGGTTTTTATCAACCCATCCAAAAACTGATCCAATCCAATTAAAATTTGCGGTTTTTAATCGGTTTTCGATTTTTCGGTTATCGGTTTTTCGGTTCGGTTACCGCGGTTTGAATCGGTTTGGATCGGTTGATGAACACCCCTAGTTCCAACCGTCGTTGAATATAGATATTCTGCGTCGTTTTATAACCGCCTCTGAAAGTCGTCGTGGAATTGTGATATTCAATTACGGGTCAGTAGGACGTCGTAGTAACCGTTGTTGTTAGTTATTCAACGACGGTGGGCCCTTGACCGACGCGAATTATCTATTGCAAAACACACATTTTCTTGTAGTGTCTCAACCATTGATTTCCGTCCATCTAACGATTATCTATAAATATTAATTATTTATTTATTTTAAATAAATAATAACAGTTAGATGGACGAAAATCAACGGTTGAGATAAGGAGTAAGAGTTGTAAGTCTTACTCTAAAGTCAAAAGATCCCTCCCCTATATATATATATATATATATATATATATATATATGAGAAAAACATTTCTCAAGCAGCTTGAGATAAGTTTATCTCCGGCTATCTTAAAACTACGTCGTTTTATTTATTTATTTTCTTATATTAATTGATTCACCTTTGAATGGTTATGATTCCCTTTTTTTCTCTCTTCCTTATCACCATTGATCCATCTTTATACGGTTATGATTTAGTAGGCGGAGATAAGATTATCTCAAGCAGCTAGAGAAAAGATAAGCCATATATATATATATATAAGAGGAATTTAAAGGGAGAAGAAAATTTTTAGAGAAAAGGAGAAGACTCAAGAGGGGATTGAGAAGAGAATTGTGGCATAAAGATTATGTGCCCTTTTCTGATAATCCATTCCTTTATATAACAAAGGGTTAAACTAATTTCATGTTATATGAGAGAGTATATCTCATGTTGTGAGTCAAAATTAATTAGGGTCCCACTAAAAAATAAAAATAATAATATGGGACCCAAGGGAACGAACTAGAGCAGTGGTAGAACTGTTCATTCATGACTGAAAGGTCATGGGTTCGAATTCAGGAAATAGCCTTTTTGCAATTATGCAAGGGTAAGACAGCGTATAAGGATTTCCTCCACCCCACACTCGCTAGATGGTTTTAAGGGGGAGTGGTTTAATAATATGGGACCCACTTTGATTTAAGGCTGTGTATAAGAGAAGTTACCTTCTTCAACATGAGATTAGTTTAGCCCTATAATAAATTACAACCTAATAAATTTCCCAAACAAAAGGAAATAAACTAATTAAGGGAAATAAACGATACAACAAACAAAAAGGAAATTAACTAAACAAAAGGAAATAAAGAAAACAAAGGAAATAAACAAAATAAAAAACGATATGAAATTCAAAAGGAAATAAGCGCTTAGGCCGTAAAATTCCGTTGAGATTATCTTTCAATACTGCTAGGATTCTATCTCTTACATTAGTAGATACCATTATGCACGCAAAATTATTTTTGAAAACTCCGTTGGAGGTGGGCGCACGACATTGAGATTGGGATAGGACATGAAATCGTATCAGGTTGTTCCACCTCTAAGGGGTCAGGGCCGACACGTCCACGACGGCATTTTTCTTTTGGCGACTCAGTATTCAATACAATACATTTTTGGGAGGTATGACGTAAAACTCCGTTGAGATTATCTTTCAATACTGCTAGGATTCTATCTCTTACATTTGTAGATACCATTATGCACACAAAATTATTTTTGAAAACTCCGTTGGAGGTGGGCGCACGACATTGAGATTGGGATAGGACATAAAATTGTATCAAGTTGTTCCACCTCTAAGGGGTTATGGTCGACACGTCCACGACGGCGTTTTTCTTTTGGCGACTCAGTATTCAATACAATACCTTTTTGGGAGGTATGACACCTTAATCCAACCTATAGGTAACCTTTTTCGTGATCTTAACTCTCAAGTAAAGTATCAATTGTTATGAACCTTGAGGTTATAAACATAAAAGCTAACTCTTTCTCAAAGAGTGAGAATGTCCAAAGTCTTATAAATCTCACATTATTTATATAAGCAACCAATGTGGGACTTGTAACATGAAGTATTCCCTTTTTAGTATTTTGTATGTTTTTTAATTTTCTATCATGAACTGTTTGTTTGTTTACAATGTAGTATTGAGAATTGAACTTATAACATTATACAAATTATTTAAACCCCTTATCATTAGATCAATTCTAGTACCTTAACTACGTGGTTGTTTAATTTCTATTTGAACTGCATTTTTAAATGATAGCTGTGTTTTGGCCTAGCTTTGTTTTTTTTTTTTTTTTGGTGCACAAAAGTGGCAAGGCCCCAAGCTTTGTTAAATAGCACTTGTCTGAATATTTGATCATCTGATCCACTTTTCTGTATTGTTGGTTTTAGAGGTCGTTTGGTTCAACTTTTTTTAAAAGTAACTTTTACTACTTTTTTATTTTAAAAGTATTTTTTACAAAAGTTAAAGTTATTTATATTTTTATAAAAATATTTAGTTTTTGAAAAAAATATTTGGCTTTTAACTTCTGCTTTTTTGAAAAGTTAAAATTTTTAGCTTATGAAAAAAGTAGGTTTTTGACTTTTTTTGTGACTTCTCCTTTTTTTTAAAAGCAGACATCCAAACGAACTAAAAACAAAAAGTGCTTTTATTTCTTGAAAAAAAGCAACTTTTGAAGAAAAAAAAGGTCATCCAAACGAACCTTTATTCTGCTCTCTTGCCTTGATTGATGCCAAAAAGGGACGAACAAGAGAAAGCATGTAAGGAAGCAAATAACAAATATATTTGCAATTTGTTCCGATTATAATATGTCGTTAACTCCTTTAAATAGAGGGAGCTTTATTTGAGGGGGAGATTTACTTATTGTCATTGCTTTGATTTTATTTTTATTTTTTTTCACAATTACTATGATAATTTACTACCCTAATATATATGGAAAAAATTACTCTTATATCATATGTGATAAATTTCTCTCCTACACATCCTTCGATAACTGTGCCACCTTTTTCTTTTTTATTTTTCAGGTGGTGGAGCCCACAAATTTATCTCTATGATATGAGATAACTTATCTTCTTTAACATGAGATTAATAAAATCCAATATATGTTCGGGTAAATCCTTTTTTAAATTCATATTATATTCGTTTTGATAAAAATTATATTGTATTGTGTGTCAAACCACATGTAAAATAAACAAATTGTATTCACCTTAAAAAATTTAATATAATTCTTATGCGTGTTGTGTTGATTTTAAATATATTCGTATTTGTAATTGCGTGAACTCGACCCAACACGTATTTGTGTAACCTCGACCCAACACAAACACACACACGGTAGCCCAAACTCTGGATACAAGGCAGAGATTGCGCCACGTCTGAGAATTCAGATTATCAAACATTCACATATCCCTTTTTATATTCCCCATCCACAAAAATATATTATGCAAGCTTGAAATCGCCACGTGTATCTTTGATCTTCTCATTTCCATAGACAACAAAATACTGATAGTGGTTCAGATACAATTCAATCCATAACCAGCGAGCTGGAACATTTTGCATATTTGCCTATTCTCCTCCATTATACCCTCAACACAAGGACTAGTTTAATTTACAATTTCTTAAAAAGTTTAATAATATATATAGATAGATACAGTTGAGAAATTATGTTTGTAATAATGTTACTTTTTTGTTGATGGATGGGAGCATGGTTAAGGTGCTACTGCGATAGGATTTATTGGAAGAGGAGAGCAAAGCAACGGAAAATGCAATCGTTATCGTTAAGTACGAGGAGTTTTGTGGATTTGAGGTTGCTAAGTCCGGAGGTGAGGGTGAGGAGTTGGAGGAGGAGGAGTGGGATCGTAGCGTGTGCTTCGGAGGGAGAGAGTGGGAGCGTGAGTAAAACCTCAAGCACGAGCTCGTTTCTCTCTCGGACCCAAACCTACGCACTCTTGAAGCAGCAAATGGAGGTAGCTGCCAAATCCGAGGTTAGTCACTCTTACTTTTACAATTTGAAATTTGAAAAACATCATCATCGTCGTCTTTATTATTATATATGGTTCTATTGTATAGGATTACAAGGAAGCAGCTAGAATTCGAGACTCGCTAAAGTTATTTGAAGAAGAGGAGCCTGTTTTGCGTCTAAGGAGACTAATGAACGAAGCAATTGCTGACGAGAGGTTCCAGGTATTTTCTGTTAGAGGCTCAAAGCCAGGAATAAATCTTCGGTGCTACTGTTGCACTTAGATTCAGTGCATCCCACAAATAAGAGTATTACATATCAGAGGAGAGAGAGAAAATTTAGCAAAGGAGAGAGAATTTTGGCTGACACGTAATGCTCATTTGTGAGATGTACTGAATCTTTGACGCTAAAGATTTATTCCAAAGCCAGAAACAAAACCAAAACTTATTGAAACAAACTATGGTAGTTCATTTGAGGTGTAATAACTTGGCAGTTGGGGTGAGAGCATATATTTAATCTTTCATAATATTATTTTTGGACGAGGTTTAAAGCTTTAATCTTATATAAGCTCGGAACACAATTGCTTGTATAGAGGATACATGTGATTTATTAAAAAAAAAAATCCTAATTTATTGGCTCTTGGGAGTAATACATTTATCTTGCTCTGTATTATTTAATGGAATTAAAATCAGGGACAATAAGGGTAAGGATAACTATGAGTTATGACCTATGAAGCTGACACGGTATTTTTGATACGTTCTCGATACGGAACTTCAATACGTCGATACGATATAATACGTTTTCAATAGGTTGAAAAAAAGATTGAGGTGTATGGTACATCATAGGTTATGACTAATGTGACAAATGAGGGACAATAAGGATAGCTATGACTCGTGTGGTAGATTATTAGTGTAATTTTTTTTATACTCTCACTAATGATGGGTTGCCGCATCATTAACTAACTTTGACTTATTAATTATGATAGCCAAACTATTTTGTGTGGGATCCTTGGGTGTCGTTTTTTGAATCGATGATGTCGAAGGCTTGAAAAGGTCTCGCTGACGAGAGCTTGAGTGCTTACTCGTTCTTCTGACGGCGACAGATGGCAAATTTACACTGCTTTCAAAATTTGTTGGACTATGCTCAACCATTAAATTTTGATAACTCCAAATTCATTATTTTTGTCACCCTATCAGATCAGCACACCTTATATCTTTCATCTCGAATTGGCAAAACATGACCTATATTTCCATGTTTTGTGTTCTGAAATGTGATTATCTTATAAATCTTATATCTTGACACCCTTTGTTCCCTTTTTCTTCTTCCCAGGATGCAGCTAGTTATCGTGATGAGCTGAAAAAAATTGCCCCACACTCTCTTTTAAAATGTTCCAGTGACGCTACAACATTGGTATGACCATTACTTGCAGTAAAATACTATTTGTTAGAGGAGAAATTTTTTTTATCTGAGAATCATTGATTTTCAGAATATGATTTTTACATTCAGTTTACGATAATATTCGAAAATTAAAAATTTAGAAAAATTCAGTTTTTCGAAAATCCTGAAGAATACCGCGTACCAAACACCTGTCTCCTAGGTAGTTCTTTCTTGATATAAGCTATCTCAAGAGAAATACAATTAACCAAGAAAGTAACTTTCCTTTTTTAAACTGTGTTTTAAAGTTGATTTCTTTGGTAGAATAATTAGTTCAATGCCATGTCTCCAGAAATGGAAATGTTGAGTATCTCTGTTGGAAAGTCAATCAGACTTTGTGTCGGTTGAGGCATTTGTCCTGGATAATTTGCCCCGAGTTTTAGAGCACCCCTCTTACAAAAATGTTCCACTTTTGTTTTCTTCTCTGGTAGAAACTGTTAGTCTACTTAAAAATTATTTATTTTCCTTTGAAGTTTTCAAAAAAAAAAAAATAGGAATCCCTAATTCATCTGAGATATCACGTACTTGTACACGAATAAAATCTGAAATCTTATAATTTAATTTCCAACTTATTCAGGGAATCAGGGTTCAAGTTAGGAGTGTATATATAGAGGGCAGAAGTCAGCCTTCAAGGGGCTTATACTTTTTTGCATACAGAATAAGAATTACCAATAACTCAGACCGGCCTGTTCAACTTCTTAGAAGGCATTGGATTGTAACTGACGCTAATGGGAGAACGGAAAATGTCTGGTGAGTTATTATTCTTCTCTTTATTATACTTTTGTGTTATCCTTCTAAGGTGGTTTTCTTTTTCCTTTTAAACACATGGGGCACTTAACTTATAGAAGATATTGGCGTTGTTTGATCCCCGTCTAATGAAAAAAGACTATTGTTGTTGTTTTAAATCCACGGGGATTCAAGTTTCAACATAACTTCTGTACTTTATTTTCGTATGACAGGGGGATTGGGGTTGTTGGTGAACAGCCAGCAATTCCTCCCAGGACTAGTTTTGAATACTCTTCAGCATGTCCATTAAGCACACCAAACGGTAGAATGGTAAGAATGTTTTTCTTTGTTAATTTTTTTTTTTTTTTTGCAATTTCCTTGTGTAATAAGAGTTGGTTTGAGTTTCTTAAGGTGATACCCTTATAATATTGTTGGTCGTATCCTGGTATTTGGTAATTGATAATAATGTTACTGTTACCTTTCTATCAAATAGATGTATTAGAGATTCGGATGGTATGGGTATCATGCAATAAAACAGAACTATAACTAGGGAGAAGGCTAAAAGCACAGGATATCCTCCTTCCCTTTATTTATATATTCTCTTAAGAATATTGATCAATTTGCTTCAATCATATGAATTGTATACTTAAACTGGCAACATGACACAGCTGAATTTCTGTAAAAGCTCTTATCTATAAAAACCCGTAGTAGATCTCCTTTGGAAATAAACATATGTGACATTAAGTTTGAGTAGGTTCCATGCTGACATGATTTCAAACCAAACAACCATGATTATTTGCATAATGACCATAACCATAGACCAAATAAATAAATAAATAACTAAAATCCTTATTGAAGCCCATGTTCTACATGCTTTCAATATGATTGATATGATTGGTTGCGTCCTATTTTTCATTATTTCATGAATACTTTTAGGATTACCACAGAATTACTAGCATTTTAACCATGCAACACTCCCAGTTTCTTCATCAAATTAGAAACTGGTGGATAATTGTAATAAATACCCTCAATGATTTAGATTCATTCATTGATTGTAACTGCTTGTTTGATTTGAGAATGATATCTACTTTCAAGGATTTCCAATTGTGTCTCAATCATATTGGACATAAGACCTGGCATTTGTATCATAATATGCAGGAAGGTGACTTTGAGATGATACATGTTGATAGAGCAGGCTCAAGATCATTCAACGTGGCCATTGCCCCGTTTTCTCTCTCTCTACTTGGAGACGAAGACAATCATACCATTTGAGATCGAACAGTAGCTCACATTTTCAGATCGTGTCGGATTAGCATCTGGAATATGTAAAGGATTATCATTCTCACAGCCATTCAGAGCAACTTAAAAACAGTCTTCTTTGCATTATTAAGTGTAAAATATCCCATTGTTGGGAATATATAAATGATCAGCGTACATATGTATTTTATTGAATTGATGTGTAGAAAACTCAAGAAAGAAATCAATATTTAGATATATGGATTATAGAGCTCAAATTGTGTTCTGTTACCAACCCAGGAGAAAATAGATAATTTAATCAATTGATGATGTAATTAACTTGGAGCAACCATGAAGCTGAAGTAGATGCTGCTTTTGCGTTGGGCTCGCATTGGCCCAATTGTGACGCTCTTGCATTAACACAACTCAAGTATTCCGAGGCACTTTGCCAGCTCCTGTTGTAGGGGTTTGGAATTTGGAAAAAGTCTAAATGATAATGATATCAACATGTAAATCTGGCTTGATCAATTTTGTTTATTTTTTATTTGGGCCATAACATATTGGTTATGTAGGGAAGATGGGGGATGGATCCATATATCAAGTTGTGTTAAATTGGAGATCAATATGTCATTTATAAGGAATTATAGTATGTTCCTCTCACTAGATTGTAGGGGTGTGAGATTGTAGGGGTGTTAATGAGCTGAGTCAGGCTGAGCTTTAGTCTTGAAATGTTAAGTCTATGTTTAAATATGTCAGACTGACCTAGCCTGTAACATGTTATGAATATAATTATCGTCTTGTAACTTGGCTTATTTATAAAAAATAAAAGTCTGACTTAGTATGTTAAAAAAAATAAAACAACAAAAATTTATATAAACAGAATATACGATCAATAGCACTAATAATTTCACAAAGATTTATAAATTCAATGTATATCCAAACAGCATAATATAAAACAAAATCATTCAAAAAGTCTGCTTAATCAATAAACTAAAGTAGTGCAAAGTTCTGCATATTCAAAAGAACAAAAGATTACAAATTATGCATAAATAATTTAATATACTCATATCAACATTTTAACATATTGTAATGTTGCCTCCTCTTATATTAAAAAAAAGTCAGATTATTTTTGACATTCAATTATAATATCATAAGATATAAAACAATTTAAATTAAGTAAATTAATACCTTATGTTTTTTCTTTATGTCATACTTATTACGTAACTAATCTGCACCGCAAATTAATGTTTGAACCGTATTTTTAGCCAAACTTGCCCAATAAGCGTCAATGACCCTTCCACTAGCACTAAATGATGATTCATCGGAGCAACGAATGTTGATGTTGACTCCGTCGGTGGCCTTAGGCTCCGTCGGATGGTGGAAGATAGAGGTCGTGTGAAGAGAATGATGACCTTCAACGGTGAAATTCGAGACCTTCAACTGTTGGGAACCACCGAGAGACGAAGAGAGACCTTCAACAAGAGATAAAAGTGAAATGCTCGGAGATTGCAGAAATCGAAAGGGAAATGATGGTGAAATGCTTGGAGATGGCTTCGTCGAAGAGAATGACGGAGAATGGTTGCTTGATGGTTTGAGTGGCCTGGGCGTAACGATGGGGAATGAAAATTAGGTTAGTATAAAAAATAAAAAATAGAGTTAGTAGGCCAGTCTGACGGGCTTTAAAATCGGCTTTTGAATTGGAGCTTGAGCTTTTTTTTATTAAATAAGCTTTTATACAAGTCTAAGTCTGGATCCAACAATCAAAACCCCTGAAAGGCCCCTGATGTGAGCCGTCAAACCCACGCAAATTAAGAGGTTATAAGATTTGTAGTAAAGGGCACAACCTGAATCGTCTCTCAAGGAACTTGCAAAGGGACTAAATCGCTCAATTAAAAATAGTAAATAAAAGGGGTTTTATGCGATTTAAAAGACAGAAAATAAATCAAGATTGTAAAAATGGAAACTTATCAAATTAAAGACAATCAACCCAAGAATTAGAATTCCAAAGTATCCATTATTGGACAAAGAATTACCAAATATCAAAGTTGATCCTAAACAAACCGGAATCTCTGCATTCATTTAGGAATTCCTCTCTACATGATCGCCTAGAGTTTGGTCAATATGGCACGTTAACTCACGCAATCGCGAAATATCAACGCGCTTGACTTAAGATCATTGGATTAATCAACCTAAATGTTAAATCTAACATTTAATCTCTTCCCTAAGATGCATTCGTAGACCTTAGATTCAACACCCGCAATCACACGATGTTCAATCTGAGTTAAGAGAAGAGAAACAAAATTGTTGCAAAAGGAGGCATAGGTCCTCATGACTCAAAGATGGAATCCTAAACCCTTGGATTGATTAAGGAACGCTTAGCACAGCATGGCTAAGTAGAAAACCATAATTAAAATTAAGAAAATAAAGAAGAACACGAAGAGCAGAGAAAGGAAAACAAAAATTATATTACATCATAAAACTATAAAACATAAGACAATTTAACGATAATGAAAAGTTACTGACAAGGTTTCCTAATCATGCCTTTATATAGGCTCTACAAAACTGACCCAGAATAAAAGGAAACAAAAGATAAATAATGGATTTGGGCCTCATAGACAATGGGTTCCTAATTACAAATTTAAGCTCAATTAATTACCTAAAATTCCTGCAACTCGCTTCTGACTTCAGCCCCAACTTTGACTATCTTCTTGTCCGAATTTGGCTTCCATGTCTTCATGACATTTGTAGATCTTTGAGTTATCTACAAAATGGGACAAATCCACATAAAAGACTTTGTGCTCGGGTTGTTCCATTAGATTAGGATATTGTTTGATTCACAGAAAGTTATATTTATCAGGTACACACCGGATTAATGTTATTCAATTCAGCCACCCTTTTTTTGTTCAAGTCAAATATTGGTTTAGAAAGTGTGGGGTTCATAAATAGGGTTCTACTGCATGTGTGGAACTAATCAATAGACCCAAAAGCTTGTAATAAGCACACGCACCCACCCCACATTTTCATCAAAAGCAATTAAAAAATTCATTGCTTACACTTTACTACCCTGCACAGTATAAGCGGATAATCCTGCAGAATTGGAATTGATGCCATCTGTTTTTGGTCGAAGACAAACATGGCCTTGAAACGGGATTAATCAAATAACTAGAGCAAAAGTTATGCTCAAAATACCAAAGCAGTATAAATTTGGAATTTTAGTACGAAAATTGAACTAAACCTAATTTAAAGCCCAACATCTAATTTAACCAAAATGGTCATTATTACGCTAAAAAAAATCCAAAAATCATTAATCGAGTAACAAATAAGTGTAATAAATATCAATTACCAACCCTTGACTCTTTTTAACACCCCTAAGTACATGTTCTAGGAAATTCTCAACCATAAGTTATTTTAAGAATATGTAATAAATTCTCATCAGCTAGTTACATATTCCCTTTTTTTCTTTAGTATAGTAAAATAACATATGTAAATCTTGTGCTGATCTTTTGGCGAAGAAGAGAGCTTGAAATGTTAATGCCTTCAAGACCTGGAATGTGACTCTCCCTTATCTGTAACAGCTCATGATGCTGGATGGTCTTGACATTTAGTACTTAATAGTTGTTTTCTTTTTGTTTTCTTTCTTCCTTACTATGTTTTTTTTAAGGGTTTATTGTTTATTTTTTACATACATAAAATTGTTTGAGGTCAATATTTTCTCTTTTCTCTTGACTTGGCTCATATGGGGTCTTTTTCTCTCTTTTCTCTTCACTTGGAGTCTTGGACTTACAAGAATCTCAAATACTTACTTTTATGTGTGTATTAGAGATAAATTTATCTCCTAGAAATATTAAATTATTTTTTTAATGTACCAAAGCATCCCCTAAATTAGTTGAACGGTTAACTAATTTAATAGTTTCCATATATGTTTTCTACTTTTGAGGATAAAAACAAAATTGAAAGCAACTGACCTTTGAATTATAAATTCTTATAAATAGTTACTAATGTCCAATGGAGCAAAAACATGTCTTTTTGGGACATGAAGCAGATAAATAAATTTTACTAAGACATTATGAGTATAATTTTTTTTTAAATAGTAAGCAGGAATAAAAACCAGTCAGATTAGAACCTCTAGATGACTGTGGAAAGCTATGAATCTTATGATCTGAATGGCCGGTGCTCATTTTGGTAGAGTAACTATTGTAATAGTTTTTTCTTCGCCTTCTTTTATGGAGTATTTTTAGAGGTATAATTCAAACCCCTAATATTAATAATTACAATTTACTTATAATGGAGTCATTATTTACTAGTTAGTTATCGAGAGGTTTGTTATTCCCTCCTTATTCTTTTATTTGACAAAAAAAATATTATTTTATTCCAAATTAATTGACAAATTACTGCAAAAGATACATACAATTAACGGTTATAAATATGTATACAAACAAAAACAAATAAAAAAAAACCACTCCTCGTTAATTTTATACTCATATGGTCTGTTTATACCACAGTCTATTTAAACCAGAAATATTATCAATATTCATAATCTAGAAGTTCATTACATTAAGACAATGTTTTCTTTTTTGTTTAATGACCATAGGTTTCTCTCAAAGCCATAAGTCTTTAATATCTTAGGTTATGACTTAGTTTAATTATTCCAGAGGTTCATAATCCACGCTTCTGTTTGGACAGAACAAATCACAACACGAAATTCTCATAATATCTGGATATTCCACGGGGACATATCCGGATATGAATATCCGGATATCAAAATCCCCATATCCGGATATCTCGCGACAAAATGCAGTTCTTGCATTTCACGAAGATATCCTTTCAAGACTCCATTTTTAATCGTTCAAGCATGCATTTTTAGACACCATTAGACCAGTGTTCATTGCTAGTTACTTAATCATATCATTTTACATGCCAAGACTTAATCTTTAACATAGAATTTCATGAACAAAGGTTGGAAATGTATACCAAGCTTCCAAAACAGAGAAAATAGGTGATCTTAGAGAACTTTACACCACCCTATAGTTCTGCTACAACTAGGCTACGAAAATAATCCTCAAGCTTGGTCCTTTACTACACAAAATAGCTTCTTGAAGCTTCAAATGCCAAGGAAATGGCTACAACACCACTAACTAGTGAAGTCAGCCCTCAACCCCTCACCACACAGTAGGTACAACTCATAAATAAGTTGCATTCCTCCCTCACAAAGCTTGCTCACACTCATCTATGGTGTTTTGGTGAAGAAAGTATAGAGAAAGGTGGTCACTTGGGAATTTTTCTTGAAGAAGAATGTGGTGGCAAGGTGGAGAGAAAGGTTCAGCTTCTGAGTGTCACGTAGGAGGGTGCACATTTCTAACCTAGGTTAATGTGCCCTCATATTTAAAGGTGCATTAACTTAATCCATCAGTATTAGTTCTAATAGCTCCGCTAATTATTTTAATCTCAAACTTCATATTCTGAACCTAGCCATTTTTCTAAGAATTATCATATTTTTATTATAATTTTCGCAGCACTTTGCCGGTACGCATTTTATACGTAGTCGGTATTAGTTCTGACATCAACTCTCATTATTCTTACTCCAAATTTGATATCCCAGACCTAGATATTTTTCTAGGAACATTTATATTTTTGTTATAATTTTTTGGGATACTTCATCGGTACACATTTATACCACGAAGCAGAACTGGTATCTGCACTTTTCGTCTGAAAAGCGACTTTAAGAATTATTCAACTTTCTAAATATTTATCTTACCATCTTTATACATAATATTTGTCAATCCATGCTCCGGCATCGATAATCTTATTTAATTAATTATTTAGCGATGCGGGTTCTTACAATTTTCTTTTAAATTTTATTTCTTTTCAACAACTAATTATCATGTTGACGAATTGTTTGGTACCAAATAAATACGAAGAGAATGTGTAATTTTAACTAATGAAGACTGCTATGAACTGATCCACAGAATTTGGGTTCAGACGATTTTAGGATAAGGGACGTCTTATCGTGGTTTGAGCTCCTCCACAATAAATCTTTCATATGTAGAGAACCACAAAGTTGGGAAATTATTTAGCTTTAGTTAAACATTACACAATGCATTATTTATTATACTATTTCATTTTATGAAACTATCTGAGAGAATGGTATTTTCTGTTATTACGACTGGAACTGGTTATAGTTAGGAAACCTCAATATTACTGAGATTTATCTCACCTACGTTTTTGTTTTGTGCTAACATTTCTAGAGAATCATAATGCCTAGCCTAAGCTTGTCAGGTGAAGGATGGAGTATCAATGTTTACTCTTACGATGATCGCATGGAATTCTATATTATAGTAGGAAATCAAGGAGCTGATGCAATATTCTATGTTGAAAGTGTTGAGACCTACACCTATAGACTAGATTAGGATAAGACTTTTGTATTGTGTAATTATGTTATGCCAAGATGTAAAATATAAGTTAAAGTGATGTAATATATAGTAGAATGTAAATAATTTCAGTATGTACCTGACTTAATGTTATGTATAAAGTGACGTTGGTAGATATTTATATAGTTCTTTTTAATTGTTCTTATCATTAAAAGTAAAGTTTAAGAAATCAATTTATATTTATTAATAGCATTAACACCTCTCCATTTTATTTCTTACTGTTTATACATAAAAAGAAAACATAAATTTAAAGAAATCATGTAATATTCCTTATAAGAGTTAATTTTAAAGGATGTTACATTTTATGGTATCAAAGAGCGGTTCAGGTAAATAAAAGACCTAAATTATTATATTTGCTTGTATTTTGTCCTAAATTATGCATATTTTGAATTACTTAGTAATGAGCCTAATCAACTTACTACCATGAAACAATATATGTAGATCTATGGCAGATACAAGACAAATATCTTCAACTTCTAAATTAGAAGTTAACCCAGTAATTGATGCGTTTACTCGGGTGGCAGAAGCCCTTAGAGAACAGACTATAACTAATCAGCAAATTATTCAAGAGCTGCGGGAGGACTGTGCAACCAAAAACCATAACGCTGAAAGTGAGAGTGGATCTAGAACTACAAATGCTCATGGAAGACTTAACGCTGATTATAAAGGACTCACTGAATTTCGTAAGCATAAACCTTTCACTTTTCGTGGAGATTATGACCCTGAGGCAGCTATAGAATGGGTGAAAGAACTTGAGAAAATATTCCTGGTAATAGATTGTCCTAATACTTATCGTGTAAACTTTGCCACATATTTGTTGATTGGAGAAGCAGAGCATTGGTGGACAAATATCAAAAGATACTTCTAAAGCCGAGGAACAGAGATTACTTTGACAATCTTTAAAGATGCCTTTTTGGAAAAATATTTTCCTCAAAGTGTGAAAAACAGAAAAGAGATAGAATTCCTTGAACTGAAACAAGAAAAAGATGTTGGTTGCTATGAAGAGGTCAATGTTGAGCATCTGCTTAGCGTTTTGCCTGAGGATTTGAATGCTAATGCTTTTCTTGATGTTGTTCGTGAGAGATTTAAAATTTGAACAAAGTTGAGGATGGGAACCTGGTGAACGAGCTGACTAATATGAAATATGATGCTTATATGAATTAGACGATGTTGAGATTTATGTTGATTGTGTGAAAGGAAAATTAACCAAGACTAAGAAGAAAGGAGCTACTCATAGTCAAGAATTTCTAGAGATTATTCACACAGATATTAGTTGGCTATATGCTACCATTTTATATGTCAAAAATATTTCATCACCTTCGTTGATGATTTCTCTTGCTATGGTTATGTGTTTTTCATAAAAGAGAAGACTGGTTCGATTGATGTGTTTTTGGTGTTTCGCACAGAAGTTGAAAAACAATTGGGAAAAGTAATTAAAATTATTAGATCTAATCGTGGTGGTGAGTACTATGGTAGGTATACTGAAATTGGATAATACATGGGGCCTTTTGCTAAATACTTGCAAGATTTTGGTATTATTGCTCAATATACGATGCCTGGTAGTCCTAAATAGAATGGTGTAGTTGAAAGACACAATCGCACCCTTATGGAGATGAAAAGGAGTATATGAGCAGAACAAATCTACTTAAGTTTTAGTGGGGTAAAGTGATTGAAACAAAAGCATATATTCTAAATCATGTTTCTAGTAAGTCAGTGCCAAAGATACCTTTTGAGTTGTGGATAGGTAGAAAGCCCAGTTTAAATCATCTTCGAGATTGGGGTTGTCCAGTAAAAAGGAAGATTTATGATCCTTTTCAAAAGCAGACCCGACCAAAAACCACCATATGTTATTTTATTGGATACCCTAATCATTACTCTAAAGGGTATAAATATTATATTCCTTCCTGTGGCACCAGAATTGTTGAATCACAAGTTGCAAAAATTTTAGAGTTTGATGTTGCTGATATGACTTATCCTCACTCTTATGAAAGTGCAGAATCATCTAAAACTATATTTATTCTTATGCCTTCTTCGAATGATATTTTGACTTGGGAAACTTTAAGAATGGACGTTCTTGTTGTTAATGAACCTGCTCCTATTAGAACTTAAAACTACTCAAATACCTAAACAGGTTCCTATTGTACCCTTAAGAAGATCACAAAGGGAAAGAAGGCCTACTATCACTGATGATTTCATTGTCTATCTTGGTGAAAATGATTTGTGTGGTTAAGGAGATTACTGATCTTGTGACCTATAAAGAGGCTCTTGAAAATGACCAAGTTGATGAATGATTAAAAGCAATGAAAGATGAAATGAATTCCTTATCTTCATATCAGGTATGGGAACTTGTTGATTTACCTAATGGGCATAGACCTATTGGCTGTAAATGAGTATTCAAAACAAAGAAAGATAATAAAGGCCAAATAGAAAGATTCAAATGGAGATTATTTGTGAAAGACTACATAAAGAGAGGGCATTGATTTCACATAAACTTTTTCTCCAGTGTCTACTAAAGATTTCTTCAGGATTATTATGACCTTGGTGGCTCATTAGGATCTAGAACTTCACCAAATGTATATAAAAATATTTTTTCTCAATGGAATCCTTGAAGAGGAAGTGTATATGCAGCAGCCTAAAGGTTTAAAAGAAGCTAGCAAGGAGCATATGGTATGTAAACTTCAGTGATCTATCTATAGTCTCAAACAAGCGTCACGTCAGTGGTACTTAAAATTTGACAAGGTTGTGAGATCTCATTGTTTTGAGGATAATAAATTTAACCAGTGTATCTACATGAAAGTAAATGTAGATGGCATTTTGCTTGTAAGTAACGATGTCGATTTGTTGAATGAGACGAAAGCATTTCTCTCTAGTAATTTTGAGATGAAAGACCTCTATGATGCTTCTTTTGTTTTGGGAAATGAGATTCATCGTGAAAAATCCAAAAAAAAAATTGGGGTTATCACAAAAAAGTTATATTGATCGAGTGCTAAAAAAACTTAATATGCAATCTTACAGACCTGGTGAAGCTCCAGTTGTAAAGGGAGACAATTTACGCAAGGAGCAATGTCCTAAAAATGATGTTGAAAAGGAAGCGTTGAAAAATATTCCCTATGTTTGTGCCCAAAATAAAAATATTCCTTATGATAGCACAGTTAGAAGCCTTACATATGCACAAGTATGTACCATACCTGATATTGCTTTTACTATAAATACTCTCGGGAGATATTTGTCAAATGTAGGTTATGATCACTGGGTTGTAGCCAAGAAAGTAATGAGATATCTACAACGCTCAAAGTATTTCAAGCTTGTGTATAGAAGAGTAAAAGATCTCACAGTGATTGGTTATTCAGATGCTGATTTTGCTGGTTGCTCAGATGATAGATAATCAACTTATGAATACATTTTTATGTTAGTTGGTGGTGCTATCTTATGGAAAAGCACAAAGCAAACTCTCATCACGAGTTTTACTATGTATGCTTAGTTTGTGGCATGTTATGGTGCTTCTATTCAGGCAGAATGACTGAGAAATTTGATCTATGATTTGCGGATAGTGAATTTTATATCCAAACCTATGGTGATCTGTTGTGATAATACTGCAGCTTTGTTCTATTCCAAGAATGACAAGGTTAACAATGCATCAAAACACATGGAAATCAAATATTACACCATCAAGGACTTGGTTAAAAAGGGTGACATTGCTATTGAAAATATCATAACCGAGTTCATGTTGATAGATCCATTGACAAATGGATTGTGACCCGTATTGTTCAAGGTACATGTGATGAACATGGGTATCTTAGATTCTTTTCATTCCCCTAATTAGTAGGAGTCATGTTTATTCATTTTGCTTTTAGTTATTCTGCACGCAGACTGATGTCTTTTAATAAGAACTGTTGAAGTTTTATGATTGATGATCATCGTTATTTTGTTATTATTTTCTTTTTGTCGACTGAGAGACATAATTGTCTTTAAACATGTTGTGAAGTTTAAAGATAATTAGTTGTAACTGTTGAGATCTGATGTTGTAATGTGACATAAAGGCTTGCTTAAGCAGAGCAATTTCATGTTGTTGAGAAATTGCATCAAGAAGTGTAATTTCATATTGCTTGTAAATTGCGCTAATGTAATTTTGTGTTGTTGAGAAATTACATTGAGGACCGATAAGAATTAGTGTGTTACACTGTTGATCATATTTTGGTACTAATTCTTGCTACACTACTAGGCTCATGATTCATGAAGATGTAATACTCATTGTATGTAAGTGTGGAAGGTCATATGCTATGATATTTTCGATATATTGATCGCCATGTTCCTATGATAGGGTTATACTGGAATTGGAATATTATTTTTCAAAATCGTGGGCACGTAAAATGATTTTTAGTTATTAACCCGATAGAGTCATTTTCAAAATAAAATGATTTTCAAAGTAATATTAAATTCTTTAATTAATATAGCCCAAGTGGGGGAATGCTAAATTTTTTTCTTTATGTGGGCAATATTAATTAATTAATTCTATGTTTTAAAATTAATTGGGTTAATGGATATTCCAAATATATTGTTTTGATTAGCCCATTGTGATCATGTTTAGTTGGGCTTATGACATCTGTTGGTATTCGACCTAGTTGGACAGCAGTGAAGGCTTTAATTTGACACTGATTTCAATGATGTGTGGACCCAGTGGATACAAACTCTTTTTATTTGACTAAGTCCCCTTTGTAGCCTATTTATATTGGGGTTAAGTCTCATGAGCTATCATTCTTCCTTCGCAAGAAGACTGTCATTTTAAGAATAGGCGGTTGAGAAGAAAATCCTAGCATCTAGTTCTCTAGTTCTCTCGTTTTCTCCGACTTTTCTTTGGCTTTGTGATGGACCAACAAGGTACACACAATTATAATTTTCATTTATTATTGTTAGGTATTTTATAATCATATGCATGATTCATTACTTGAGATTTATCAATTTTAATGATAAGAGAAAAAAAAATCTGAACATTTACATGAAAAAAGAAAGGGTTTTATAAGAGTTATGTTGTAGGAAAAGTGATTGTGTAATGTTATAGAGATTCGTTTTGCCTGCCGTAGTTTTTTTTTTTTTGCTTCAAAAAGTGTGGGCCCCACAAAATGTTGTGTGTGTAGGAAACTTTTTTGTGTCATGTTAAATGATAAATGCAAACCCCAAAAAGAAATCACTAAATCAATTGAAACCTTCAAACTACCTGAACATTTTTGTTCGAAATCCTAGAATTGGTTTTGTTCTTTCTGCTTGTTATACAGATTTTATTGGTTTTAATTGATTTGCTTCACCATTGGTTCTAGGCACTTATTATTGATGTTTTAAGTAATTCTTTCTTCTTTTAGTTTGATTGATGAAACATAATTATAGGAATGACTATTGAATATAATTAACTTAATTATGAAAATAATTACATGTAATTATAATACCGTAAACGCGAGTGATTGTATAGGCGATTGTACGTATAGCATAATTGAAGGAAATCTTTATTTATATATTATATGTATTTTATCAAAACTAATGTGAAAGAGGAAAAAACAATCATAATCAAATTCAGATTTATTCTCACTTACTATCGAAAAATCACAAAAGAGTACAATGCCAATCACTTATTTGATTGATAATTAACCATATAATAACTAGGAAAGTTAAATTGTGAATTTATTTTTCCCTTTTTAACTCCAGGAACCGACCCTATTACTCTAATCATGTTGTTTTTAAAAGATATATTTGAAATCTACACTTGCCCAAAATTATTATTATTATTATTATTATTATTGTTATGCACAGCCGAAAGGTGTTATTAAATGTCACCAATTCATCTGATTTGTAAGTATGGAATCAATTGAGATTTACAGCCACTAGAGATCCATTGGATCCAACTATTTTGTCTCTGTTGCATGAGATAATTATCTCATGCGACATGAGATAATTATTTTCGCAGCCAGAATGATATTTTTTCTTTCCACCAAAAAAAAAAAATATATATATATATATATATATATATATAGGGTTCGCTTTTTCTGCAGTTACTGCAGATAAGTTATCTGAGTAAGTCCAATACGACGTCGTTTTGGGACGGAAATCATGATATTTTGTAATTTTAATTTATTTAAAGGTTATAATAGTCTTTATATTTATAATTTTTTAAGATTTCAATACCAAAATAACGTCGTTTTAGGAATGAATGCAGATAACTTATCTGCATTAACTGCAGAAATATTTTTCCTATATATATATATATAGGATTTCTTTTTTCTGCAGTTACTGCAGATAAGTTATCTGCAGTAACCCCAATACGATATTGTTTTGGGGCGAAAACCATGGTGTTTTTGTAATTTTAATTTATTACAGGGTTATTATAGTCTTTATAATTATAATTTTTTAATATTTCAATCCCAAAATAACGTCGTTTTGGAAATAAATGCAGATAACTTATCTGCAGTAACTGCAGAAATATTTTTCTGATATATATATATATAGGAAGGTTATAGTTACAACCTTTTTTTTTACAACCTCTTACAACTATATCCTAACACCGTTGATTTCCGCCAATCAACGGTTATATTGTGAATTAATAATTTATTAATGAGTTTAATTTGCGAAAATCATAATCGTTGATTGGCAGAAATCAACGGTGTAAAGATATGGTTGTAAGAGGTTATATATATATATATATATATATATATATATATATATATATATATATATATATATATATATATATATATATATATATATATATGTAAAAAAAAAGGTTGTAAGTGTAACCTACCTATATATATATATATATATATATATATATATATATATATATATATATATATATATATATATATATATATATATATATACAGGGGCAGTATCCTTTGACACCGATGTCAAATTTTGAAATTTGATACCAAATCTTAATCGTTGATTTTCGTCAATCAACGATTATTATTATTGGAAATTAATATATATATATATATATATATATATATATATATATATATATGATAAAATCATATCTAAAGTTGTTGTACGTGCAGTAATACCAAGTGTATGGTTATAATTCTCTACCTTTAATACTTTCACATTTTGTATGGTTATAATTTCTCACATTAAATGCTTTAACCTATATATATGGAAAATTTGTTACTACTACACGTAAAGCGGCTGCAGAAAAATCAAACATACATATATATATATATATATATATATATATATATATATATATATATATATATATACATGATAAACCGTTAATTGGTTATAATTTCTCACATTTAATGCGATCACCAATCTTTGTATAGTTATGATTCTCCAAATTTAATTGCTGTATATACCGCGGTTGCAGAAACTTGAAACCTTATATATATATATATATATATATATATATATATATATATATATATATATATATTCCAAAAAAAATGATTTTTTTTTCTTAAAAACAAAAAATCGGGGGTAAAAAAAATTATAATAAAGCTTTTTCATTTCAAAAAAAAAAAAAAAAAAGAGTGACATTCATTTCTTAAAAGATTTAATGATTTTCACACTCCAAAAGATGAAAGTATTTTTTGAATTCTCAACAAAATTTACTATACCCATTTTAATCCCTTAAAAAACAGTTGATTTGTAATTCTTTCGAAATTCAAAATAGATCCAATTAGTCAAAATCATGATCATTCTAAAATTCAAAGAAGATCCATATTAGTCCCTCAAAAGAATTAACATAGGTCTATTTTAAATTTTATAAGGATCACAAGTAAATTTTTTTTAAGGAATTAAATTGGAACCCAAAATATTTGTTGAGAACCCAAAAAATACTTTACCCTTGTTAAAAATAAGAACTTGATGAGAAGGTTGTACATTCACAATCTTCTCATGGAAGTCATGAGAATATCATCTTACCTTTAGAAGTTCAATTCCATTCGGTTCATTTATATATATAAACTCACTTTCCTCTTCCTGCTAAATGCTAATGCTCATTTGCTCAGTGCTTTCATTTCATTCTAGCTCAACATGAAAGGTATGTTTGTCTCTTCCCAGAACAATTTGACCGTTTTAGACTTTTTTTTTTTTAATGCTCACATTATATTATTCTTTATTTTACGGGGAATGAATTTCTTCTGTTGCAGGAGAAATTATTTCCCTCCTGTACTTACATAAAAAATTTCTCCCTCCTTTTTTTTAAATGTGGATCCCACTTAATTTTTGTCTTTACAAAAACAAAATTTTTCTCTAATAACAAAAGAAAAATATTATCCTTATTTTATTGTAAAAAATAAAAAGCATACAATATAACATCTCTCTGGAAAGAAAGAAGTACAATATACCCTTTTTTTAATTATTGTTGATTAACATGTACATTATTATTTGATCTGCAAGTAACAGGCATTATGGTATATTCAGAGTCTAATATAATTTGTTATGTATTCGGTGTGTATGTTAGGGTATTAAGGTCATTTGAACAATCTAACACTTGTACGTAAGATACATATTAAAAATCAAGAGGAAAAAAATCACATGAAATGATTTTTCCTTAATTATAACAAAAATATATAATTTTTAACTTATTTTTCTTTTTTGTTCTTCTTTTTTCAGAATTCCCGTGAACTTTCTCAAATAATGCTCTTAAAAAGTGAAATTTCAAGTTATAAAGTGCGGAGTTAAAAGAATGCCTTTTTTTAATCAATTTCAAACTCTATGATTTTTATTTTTATTTTTATACATTCTGTGATTTAATTCATATAGAAACATAAGGTGAAGGATAAGAGCTGCAATTTACTCTTTTAATGAACTTGATGTATTTTTATGATAATATAAAATGCTATGTTGTCTTATAAAGTGGAGTATTATTCTTCTTTATTTGAAACGTTTTAAAATAAGGAAATTAATTTTTTTTTTGAAGTTATTGCCGTTCTATTCAATTTAGAAAAGCATTATTTTCCTCTATACCCTTATTTTAAAAAGGTTTAAAAGAAAAAGAAAAAACCTAATTCCATTATTTCTCCCATTTTTTTCAGAAATATGTAAAATAAGTATGGGAAATCATTATCTCCATCTACATGAGATAAGAATTTTTTCCTACACAAATTCGTTTTCTGTGCCAATTAATTTTTCTTTTCTTTTTTAATTTAAAATGTGGGACCCACATTTAACTTATCTCTACTTTTTTTCTCTCCTACTATCCTACAACATAAGAAAATATGCACCCAATAAATATTGGGTTCAGTTTTCTTCTCCCTTTCCCTCTTAACCGTATTCTATGCATGGGAGAAGTGTGTTTGAGACAGTTCAAAACCAAAATTCCAAGCAGAATTACCTAAATGCCATCTTCCAGTTGTCAATTGCGAGAACTCTCCACTTGTGGCCACCTACCAGCTCCAAGTCAGGGTGGTCTCAACCGCGGGCCCCACTCAATGTGACAAAGGAAAGTTGCATGACATGAGTCTTTAATTCTTTATGCTTTAACTGAAAACCATTCCGTGATGGGTGCTCCCCTACATGCAATAACAACCTTATTCATTCTCCAAATCAGCCTTTGATGACTCCAAATATGTGCTCAATAAATACATGGGTCTCCCAAATACGGGAATGGATCATCTCATGTAAAAAAGTAATTATGTAGTCATGTTATTTGTTCACAATCACTAGATAAGAAAGAGAAAAATATATAATTTTTAAATAAATTGTTGTAATCAAATAACATGATTACATTACCACTTTTGAGAGAATCGACTTCCCCAAATACACATCCTCCGTTTGATGAATCATAGTAATCATGTTCCAAATCATTGGTATCAAACCCTATTTTCCGAAAATATTTTCACTATTCATGTAGGAAAATTAGAAAGATTTAGTCACGAAAATTTACAATAGTTTCCTTACGCTCCTACCCATATGCACCGTGTCATCTCATTAAGCCTAAAGCATCTATTTTTATTTTTATCTCACTTTCTTTTTTGCTCTGTCATTTCCTTTTCTGTTAGTTAGCACTTTATTTCTTTATGAGCAAGTCATGACTCACGCGAGGCAAAACCATTCTTGGAAAACATGAAGCATCTCCCCTCCAAGCATTCCAATACAAAAGCCAAATACAATTGTACCTTGTCTCTGGTCCCTTTCCTCTGTCATTAAAAAACAAGTGTAATAAGATTGTTTACCCGAGAAAGGTTCACATAAACATGCATGTCTTTTGGATTGGGACTAATTTAAAATTTGCATGGGAATGTGGAGATCAAGAACGCAATCAGATTTTGGTTGGATAACAAGAAAAGCAAGAGAAGAAGCTTGTGCTCAAAGCACACCATCCTTTTCTTTTTTCCCATTCTCCCTCTCTACAACCTTTAAATAGTTTTCTTTTTCTACATACAAAGCAAAGAAGCAAAGCATCTCCTCTTCTCTCACCTCCACACTGTATTGCTTTCCCTTGCAAGTTTCAACCTTTTCTTTGCTTTTTATTACTTAGCTGCCTCTTTTTCCTTATTAGACACACAATTAAAATTGTCGGTTGTATCTTTCTGTGCAAAAATACACCCAAAGTTTAGAATCTCTACATTATCTGATAATTAAACGATTAATTAATGTGGTCAAAATAGGATCAAGAGTTCAACTTTTTGGTTCCTCCTTGCCCAAGTTTTTTGAAATTGTTCTCATTTTGAAATGCATTAGATACCCATGTTTACTTAACTTCCTGTCCCTATGTTTTCCTTCCTTCCTCGGTTCTTAGTAGTAGTAGGCAGAGCATAAAACCGTGCACTTGATTAAACCCATTTCAAAGTTTCAAACTTGTCTTTTGGGTTCTCGGCTTCTGAGGAAGAACATTAAGAAACATTCGATTTGTTCATTCTTCAATAGCATTTGTTTGTTGACATTTTCCTCATTCTTTTTTTTTCTTCCACGTAAGAAATTTGGGAAGGAGAAAAGCATAACAGCATCATCCCCAAGTACCTTACCATTTTACTGTGAGAAATCTGAAAAAGAATCAGAAGTAACGCCATGAGTTTTGTAACAGGCACTCCCAAAGGCACGTGGCAACCAATCATGACTGCGGATACAACCACACAAAGTTACTGGATAAACTGGAGGGTTTTGCTTTGTGCTATCTGGATCCTGCTTTCAGCTATCTTTTCATCATTGATTATATGGAAGTACGAAGTCTTTCGAAAACCATCAAAAAATGATAACATGGAAATTCAGAAGGAAACATCGTCAACTTTGTATGAGGATGAAACTTGGAAGCCTTGCTTAAAAGGGATTCACCCAGCTTGGTTGCTCAGTTTTAGAGTTTTTGCATTTATTGTTCTTTTGGTGCTTCTCATAGTCACTGTTATTGAGGACGGAGGAAGCATTTTCTACTTTTACACTCAGTAAGTTTTTCCTTTCCTTTTGAATTTTATCTCAGAATTTGGAATGAAATGAATTAATATTTAATGCACATTATATGGATAGGGTCTGTATACATATGTGTCTGTATAGTTCTGTTTTCTTTTAAACCATCATCATCCTACATTATTGGTATGGAACCTGAAAAGTGAAAACAGAAGTCTGTGGTAGAAACACACATTTGAAAGAAAATTTAACTGTAAACGGAGTTAATTAATCTCAAACCATAAGAAAGCTATCGATTTTACTAGATGAAGGGATTTTTACCAGTGCAATTAGTCATTCTCTTCTCTAGGAATGAAGCCTTTATCATATCCTTGTGATCAGTGATTTGGGTGTCTAAGAAAACAAATGCTTTTTACTTGATTCATGATGTTAATTGAAGCTGCTACCATTTATAGCAAGAAGCCTATTTCACCTCTTACTGTATTGATTAACCACATCAAGGGTTTCTCTTTTAGCATTTAATTATTGATTTTTGTTTTGTTTTGTTTTTGTTGCTCTGAAACAGGTGGACTTTTACTTCAATCACCATTTATTTTGGGGTAAGTACTACCATAAAGGGCCTAATATATAATTTTTCGTTAGTTATGTTACTCATGTCTATAATCTAGTGCGTAATCTCTGGCCTCTGCTATACTCTTTTGTAATTGTGTGCTTGATGTTGTAGCTGGGATCTTTGCTCTCCATGCATGGATGTTACCATCATCATAAGAAAGCGAGTGGTGATAAGGTTGACCATGTGGATGGAGATGCGGAGCAAGGAAATTTTGATGCTTCTTCACTCCCACGGAGTTCTAATCCATCCAGCCATGAGAAAGGTTTAGGAGCTCCAGAAGGACATGCTATCCGTCAACCTGCTGGCACTTGGGGTTATATCTTTCAAATAATATTCCAGGTAAACTACTCGGACATCATTGGTTGAACTACAAAGACGATTGATTCCTTTCTCTAAATTCTTCAAATATAAGTTATATCAGTGATGAGCTCAAATTTTAGTATATCGTCCTCTTTTTCACCCTTCATTAAATTTTCAACCTTACATCATGGTGCAGACTAATTAATGAGATTGCATTCTGCTTTTCCTGCATAATGTGAAAAAAAAAAAAAAAAGTTGTTAATTTTTGCTTTTCATTCAGTTCTATGCTTTATAAAAGTGACGGGTAGCATAGCTTTGCCATTGGCCACATCATTGATTTTTGTTTCTTCACTTGTGAATAGATGAATGCAGGTGCTGTTATGCTTACAGATTGTGTATTTTGGCTCATAATTGTTCCGTTTCTAACCATGAAAGATTACAACATAAATTTTGTAAGTACTATTTATTCCATCATAGATTTGCGAATTTTCTTTAATAACTTTAGCATAGATACCTGTCTACCTGTGGTACTGCTCTTACCAAAGAAAGGGGAGACTTCAAGCTAAATTATATATGTGAAATTGTCATGTGACAGATAATCATCAATATGCATACCATCAATGCTGTTTTCCTGCTAGGCGATACTGCTTTAAATTGCCTGGTGAGTTTCTAGATTTAATTCCATTTAATTTGTCCACTTCCATTGCATATGCTTATGCGAATTCTTACCCTTATTTATTTTTTCTCTTCAGCGGTTCCCTTGGTTTCGAATAGGATACTTTTGCCTGTGGACAGTCACATATGTGATTTTCCAGTGGATTATTCATGCCATAGTCAAACTCTGGTAATAACTCTCTTTTTTCCACTAAACCACCGTGAAAACATCTCTCATACATCATTTCTAATATAAGTTTCTTTTCCTGGAAAAACAGGTGGGCATATCCATTTCTTGACTTGTCATCCCCATATGCTCCACTATGGTATGTTGTTTATTTTTTTTCCCCCTCTAGCATCAAATACTGCAATCCTGTCCATTTTTCTATTAGGAAATTTCATTTTTTCTCCCAATCCCAATAAAAAATTTATCCTTCTCATTTCATTCATATTTCTAGTGCTTTCAAGATTTTTGATTCTGATAAACTCTTGATAGGATATTTTGCTGACCCTTTTTCTCTGGCTTGTAATTGATTTCCAGTTACGTTTCAATGGCATTATTGCATATTCCGTGCTATGGTATCTTCGCTTTGATAATGAAGCTGAAACACACCGTGTTGTCAACTCGGTATCCAGACTCGTACCAATGTGTTAGATGACTTCGGCCTAGGACTGAACTAGCTTCGATTTTCTGAAGAAATCAGATTTAACGTAGACAGAGGGAAGAGAAGGTGTAAGAAAAAAAAAAAAGATTATACTCAGAAGGATTTATTCATATATTGAACAAATATACAGCAAAGTATACAACTTGTTTTGGTTTTTGGAAAATTAGCAGTTTGAATAACTAAGGAGAATTTGGCCATTACATTTTGCCTCCACTTATTCAAAGAGATGGAATGTATGTAATTAACCATGACTTCTAAACACTAATCTGAGTAGATTCACTGGTTCTAAGAATATCTTTTAGTCTTAAATAATAAATATGCAGTTATTTCTAATGAGCCATTATTTTGATAAGGTTAGAGCAAGTATTACTGGAAATCCCTCAAGGACCATGAAAACAAAAGAAACATCTTTTTCACGATTATAACTTGGTGTTGATGCTTGCAATCACTGATTCTAGGCTTATTTGTCTTAAATATGCATAATTATTTTGATAAGCTAAGAAACTAAGAGCTAGTATATTGGAAATGTTGCTCTGACTGACACAGCACATGAGAACAAAGAAACTTCTTTTCACGGTTATAACTTTCTGTTGATGCTTGCAATCTGGAGTGGCTAGAAGCTGGGCTCTTAAACCAACCTTTCGCAAGTTATTTTAAAATCGTTGATTACGACAGAGACATTATGCAAAAACGTTAATCAAAAGGACACAAATGCTCTTGGATAATGTTGGGGATGGTCATTGGTTTCAATGCAGAATTTCTTTTTTTATATTTGCAAACTTAGAGCTTGGGTTCGGGGTAGTGGCCCTGAAGATTTATTTAAAAAAAAAAATTAAATATATTAAAAAACAAAAAAAATATAAACAAGAAAAGAAAAGAAAAGAAAATTTTAACTTAACATACAAAAATAGTAATCAAGAGTCAACTAAACTGTTACAATAGAACGATCACAAAAGCAATTCTTCCATTGATGTCTATTAAGGTTTGGAGCTAATAAAGTTTATGTTTCAAAAAAAGAAGAAGAGACAAAGCAATGAGGTAGGATTTAAGCCGTAAGCTTTTAATTATAGGGGTTGGTTGGGTTGGGTTTACTTTTTTCTTTTCAATCTTCCTAAATTTTCTTTTTTTTACTTGACCTAAATCACCCACCCCTTTGAAAAAAAAAATATTTCTCAAACTTTTGTGTCAGCAAGTGCAGACAATGGCAACAATGTGTGTCTGCCATTGCTTTACATTAAATCGATGGGATCCCTTATGGATGGGGGTTTAGGGAAGCTGCCCCGACAGGAATGTGGGACAGCACTCAAACCACAAAAATATGATATTGTTGTGAGTTTTGGTATTATTTTAAGGAATATATTATTCTACTTATTATTTTTCTGTTTATCTTTGCCTATTACCTAGCAAACCCGGACACGTCGTTTTTTTTTTTAAAATAGCGTATCAGACACGTGTCTGACACGGACACGCTTGGACACGCGTCAGACACGCGGTCAACATTTTGGGACACTTGGTCAACTCTCTGACACGCTCCGACACGTTTTTCTGACACGCAGTCAATGCTAGGACACGCTCGGTCAGGTTTTTTTTTTTTTTTAGTCTTAATTTTAATTTATTGACTAAAAATAAAAATAAAAATATTTATAAATCAATTTTTTCTGTTATGAAATTTGACATGAAAAATTAACAAGGTACGAAAAATTATTTTTGTTTATATTTATGTTATGAAATTTGAATATTTGATTGGTTATATGACTTATTATGGACTGTTATAATTATTAAATATAAATTATATTATATATATTAAAAATATTATTTAATATCAAAACGTGTCACAACGTGTCGAAATATATCATTTTTTAGAATTAACGTGTCGGCGTGTCGTGTCGTGTTGTGTTCCGTATCCCGTGTCAGTGTCCGTGCATCATAGCCTATTACTCGTTAATATTGTTAGATCAGAATCTTAATAGGAAAGAAAAAGATAAAAATTAGTTAAGATTTTGATCTAATGATATTTTAGAATGGTAAGTAAAGTAGGCAAAAAAAGAAATAGGTAAAATAACTTATCTCTTTATTTTAATTTAATAATCATATAAAAATATGAACCTAATGAAAATAAATAAATGATAATAATTTTAAAAATACGTTTCTACTTTAAATTTTTTGTATTTTAATTTAATAATATATCATTTTTAAATTCAATTAATTTTATATGAAGTTAACAAAATATTATAATAAAACTTTTATCTTCTAACATGATCATTACACTTAATTAGAAATATATTATTCTATTTACATTTGCCTACCATTTTTTAATATTATTATATTAAAATCTTAATAGGAGAGAAAAATGATAAAAGTGTTGAGATTTTGATCTAATAATATGGAAGAATGGTAGACAAAATTAGGCAGATAAAAAAGGTAGTAGAATTAGGGTTGGAAAAAATGAGTCAACCCGTCAAAAAAGAGCTGAGTTGTGTTGGCAAAAAAGAGTTGCCAACCCGACCCGAGCCAGCTCGTGAAAAAACGAGCCAGACCGCGGGTCAAACGAGCCAGCTCGCGGGTTGAGATTTTTTTTATAAAAAAATACAAAATATAATATACAAAAATGGACAAAACCCACACATGTTGTCATCATTTTTCTTTCTTCTCTAAACCTAAGTCCCTAATCTTCTCACATTCCTGTCATTTTTATATTGTTAGGTTGTGCTGGCTCTGTTTGGTTCAAACATCTTACCCACTTGGTAGCAAGTGGTTCTGATTGTTTCTTGATGTTGATGCAAATTTGTTATGAAGAAAATTCGAAACTAAAATATTTTGCTTTTATTTCTCATTTTGTAACCCTTTTTTTAAGTTAATGGAAGCCACATAGCTGGTGCATTAATACTACAGGGTTATTTACATAAGCTGAAAATGAGCCAACCCGCGAGCCATATTTTTGAGCCAACCTGCGAGCCAACCCTAACCCGACTCGAGTCGGGTTAGGTTGGATTTTCTGACTCGTTTTTTTTTCGAGCCAACCCTAACCTAACTCGTTTTTTTCGGGTTAAATGCGGGTTGGGTCGGGCTGGGCAGAGTTGGCCCAGTTTGCCAACCCTAGGTAGAATAACATATCTCAATTAATTATTAATAAGACGGTGCAACACCGCATAGCTTTTGAAGTCAATATATTGTTCAACTGTTTAAATAATGAAGCTTTTATTCTCTTAATTATAATTTTTTTAAAGTAACATACATTAATTGATAGGAATTCATGAAAGAAATATACAAGCACCACAATCCATTATAAATTCTATAAAAAAAATCCATTATAAATGACATTTTCTTTATTAATATAAAGGAAAAAGAAATATACATAAGAAAATGTAATTCACGAATAAGGAAACCAGGATTACTGGTGTTAGAAAAAGAAAATGTATAAACACATATTTAAGATTCAAGTTATGATTCTTTTGGAAACCAGGATTAGTGGTGTTAGAGCTAGAGAGGTGGTGAAGAAGCTTGTCTTCAAGCATTTTTTCCTCCAAGATGCAATGAGATTCTCTGGAGGTATATAGGTATTGTGGGATGATATTGATGCTTCGGTAGAAGTCCTTTGCTCGAATCATCAATTTGTCCACACCGGAATTAAATTTCTGGAATCCATGAAAACTAGCTTAGTTACTTTCGTGTATGGTAGTCCCAGAAGGAACGAGCGATGCGCTCTTTGGAACAATCTCACTCAAATTTCTCCTTATGAAGGGGACCCGTGGGTGGCTATAGGGGTTTCAATTCTATTCTTCAAGCGCATGAGAAAGTAAGGGAATCTCAAGTGTGTTAGAACAGTGTGCATGAAATGAGACAATGTCTCGATGTCTGCACTTTAGATGTTATTGGGTTCAAAGGCCCTAACTTCACTTGGAAAAGAGGGAGGCTGGATCGGGCCGTTGCGATTGAGGGTTGGAGCCTTTCCTGGCCCAATGGTTTTTTTTTATTATCTCATATCTTTTTTTTCATTTCAGACCATAGGCCCATTCTGCTCTCTGATGGTTCAGCTAGTTTAAACCCCAGTCACTCTAAACCCTTCCAATTTCTTTTGGCTTGGCTCACATCAGAAGATTTTGGGCTCATGGTGAAGCGGTGTTGGCCCACAAATAGGGAGTGGAACTTAACCTATAAGGATTTCAGATACGAAGCTTCTCGTTGGCATGTTGAGTCTTTCAAAGCAAAAAAGAGGGAGTAGAATCGGTTGTTTGCCATGCTTAACCGCCAGTTCAATATCAAATTTAGTAGTGGTCTGGCCAGGTTGTTCTTTGGCATCAGCTCAAGGGAATCCTAGTTCATGAAGAGCTGGAATGGTTCCAAATATCACGCTGCAATTGGATTAAGTTGGGGGATAAGAATACTAGGTACTTTCATGCGAATATGATGGCTAGAAGAAGACATAACAGGATTAAGACTATGAAGGATGATCTGGGAAACTGTGTCACTGAGGAGGCGAACCTCTTTCATCTGGCGACTGATTACTACGCCAAGCTCTATTAGGAAGATGTGGTTCACAGATAGAAGTTACCTATTAACGGTGATTTTCCCCCTCTTAGTAATCAAGATGTTAGGATGATTGGGAAACATCCTTCGTGAGATGAAATTTGTAGAGTTGTCTTTTCCATAGGAAAGCTTAAGGCCCCTGGACCAGATGAGCTTAACACTGCCTTCTTCCAATCTTGATGGGAAATTGTTGGCCCTTTCATTTACGATCTTGTTAAGGAATTTTTTTTTTTAAACTAGCCAATGTGAGAAGGGTGAATCAGACCTTAATTTGCCTCATCCCAAAATTGGGGTTTCCTGAAAATATTAAGCAATTTTGCCCAATAAGCTTATGTAATGTTGTCTATAAAATCATTACTAAGCTTATCGCAAACAACTTAAAGAAGCACATGTCGAGGCTAATATCCCCAAATCAGCGTAGTTTTGTCCATAGGAGACATAGTTCAGATAACATCATCATTGATAAGGAGATTATCCACTCGATGAGAGCCAAAAGGGGGAAAACGGGATGGATAGCTGTAAAAATTAATTTAGAGATAGCTCAGATAATATCATCATCGCTCGGGAGATTATCCACTCGATGAGAGCCAACAGGGGGAAAACATGATGGATAGCTATAAAAAGTAATATGGATAAAGTCTATGATTGGCTTAGTTGGGGATTTATCCAAGACATCTTGTGTGAAGTTGGATTGCCCTCTTCTGTTACTGATTTGATTAGCCAGTGTGTGTCTTTCTCATCTATGAATCTCTTATGGAATTGGAAGACAACCTCAAAGTTCACACTGAGCCGTGGGATCAGACAATGAGATCCTATCTCCCCATATATTTTTGTTCTTTGTGTGGAATGTCTGACACATTTGATTCAGACTGCCTCCAGACTAAAAAAATGGCACCTCATTGAGCTTCGGAGAGATGAGGCTCCCATTTCCCACCCTTTTTTTGCTGACGACATCCTGCTGTTCTTTGAAGCTTTTATGGAGCAAGCTGGAGTTATCAAGGCAGTGTTGGATTTGTTTTGTGCTGCTTTTGGGCAATCAATCAACCATGAAAAGACTAAGGTCTTCTTTTCAAAGAACGTGCATTTCCATAGAGGTAAGGAAATAAGTTAAGTGTTGGGTGTTAGGTTTACTAGTAACCTGGGCAGGTATTTGAGCATCCCCTTACACCATGACAGAGTGAAGAGAGGTACCTTTGCTCATATCTTAGACAGGGTCCATAGTAAACTTAACTCGTGGAATGCCTTTTTCCTATACATTGGTGGGAGAGTTACTATGGCAAAATCAGTGCTTTCAGCGCATCCCTCTTATTCTATGCAAACATCTAATATTCCCCTCTTTTTTTGCGATGCTATGGATCGAAGTATAAGAGGTTTTATTTGGGGTTCGTCTTCTGAGAAACGTCAAGTTCACCTTGTGAGTTGGGACAAGATGTACTATCCTTTGGAGTCTGGGGGCTCAATATGAAACAAATAAGAGATGTGAATCGATCCTTCATGATGAAAGTGGGTAATGGTCTCTTAACTGAGATGGATGCTTTGTGGGTCAAAAAGTGCAAATTAGGTAATGTTCTTATTCTGAAAGTCAGACATAGAAATAACTCTTCTAACCTGTGGATAAGGGTCACCAAATGCTGGCCCAAGACTGTAGCAAGCTCTCGTATCCAAGTGGCTAATGGGAGGTCTACTCTTTTTTGGCTTCACAATATGTTACCTAAAGTCCCTAAGCTGTTGGATATAGCTATCAACATTGTTCCTGAACCTGTCAAGTGGAAGACAGTGGATGAGTATGTTTTGCAAGAAGGTTCTTGGAGTTGGTCTCTGTTAAACCATTTTTTTATCTATTGACACTCTTTCCTGGTTAGCTGGAACTGTCTCTCCTTCGTTGGAGGATGGTGAGGATAGAGTCATTTGGGATGCTTCCAATTAGGGTTGGCAAAACGGGCCAACCCGGCTCGACCCGACCCAACCTGAAAAAATGAGCCGGGTTAGGGTTGACTCGAAAAAAAAAACGAGTCAGAAAACTCAACCCAACCTAACCCGAGTAGGGTTAGGGTTTGCTCGTGGGTTGGCTCAAAAATATAGCTTGTGGGTTGGCTTGAAAAAATAGCTCGCGAGTTGGCTCGCTGGTTGGCTCGAAAATTACTTGCGGGTTATCTCATTTTCATCCTATTTAAATGACCCTGTAGTATTAATGCACCAGTTATATGGCTTCCATTAACTTAAAAAAAGGGTTACAAAATGAGAAATAAAAGCAAAATATTTTAATTTTAAATTTTTTTCACAACAAATTTGCATCAACATCAAGAAACAATCAAAACCACTTGCTACCAAATGGGTAAGATATTTGAACCAAACAGAGCCAGCACAACCTAACAATATAAAAATGGAAGGGATGTGAGAAGATTAAGGTAGGTTTCGAGAAGGAAGAAAAATTATGACAGCATATATGGATTTTGTCCATTTTTGTATATTATATTTTGTAATTTTTTATAAAAAAATCCTCAACCCGCGAGCTGGCTCGTTTGACCCGCGGGTTGGCTCGTTTTTTCACGAGCTGGCTCGGGTCGGGTTGGCAGCTCATTTTTGTCAACCTAACCCAGCTCATTTTTGGCGGGTTACGAGCAAATCCGACGGGTTGGCTCGTTTTTGCCAACCCTACCTCCAATGATGGGGCCTTCTTTATGAAATATGCTTATCGATGCCTGAATCCTACTCCTAATTCCCTAGCTAATAGGAACTGGTCTTTGGCCTGGAGTTGGGAAGGATCTCAGAGGATTAGGAATTTTTTGTGACTTCTTATTGGTGAGAAGATGTTCACTAATGATGAGAGGAACAAAAGACATATGGGAGTGCTGAACCCATATCCTCGTTGCTCTTCCCCTGTAGAAGACTATCTCTATATCTTTAGAGATTGTGGGTGGGCCCAAATCGTGTGGAGAAAGTTGATTGATAGAAACCAACTACCGTATTTTTTCAACTCTAATCTCCAATGTGTAAAAGGAAGGTGAATTCCTCTCAGCCTAATTGGGCCATCTTCTTTGGTGTAACCTGCTAGATGTTATGGCAAGAGAGAAATAACTTTATTTTTAAAAGTTTAACAAGACTTAGGTCTATCTGATTGCCAAGGAGAAAAACTTTTCTGATAACATCTTGCTCACAAACAGCATGTCAGGTCGTGTTGGAATTACTCATAGCTGGAAACAGGACATTCTCATCAATTGGCATTTCCCTCCTCTTGGCTGGGTAAAAGTAAATTCGGATGTGGCTTGCAAATGGGATACTAGGAAAATGGGGTGTGGTGGTGCCGTAAGAGACTATAATGGCAGATGGTTGGTGGGCTTATCCCAGAATCTGGGAAGAGACAATTCTCTTACTGCTGAGTTGTGGGGTGCCTTTTATTGGGCTTGCTCTTGCTTGGGATAAGGGGTTTAGATCTGTTTGGCTGGAAGGTGACTCCTCTACCATGATGAAATTGCTGTTAAATGGCTGTGATCCTTATAAGCCCTGCTTCAATTTGATTTCTCGAATCCAGTCCCTGGTCAATAGGCAATGGAATGTCAAAATATCTCATATGTATCAGGAAGGCAACATGGTGGCTGACTAGATGGCTAATTTGTCCCTGTCCCAAGATTGGGATACTGTTTTCTTTGATAATCCTCCTCTTGGATGTAGATCCCTAGTTAATAAGGATTTAATGGGTATTGCATCACTCAGGCTTGTTAATCTGTAGTTCTATTTTCTTTTTCCCTTATTTACAAAAAAAAATGTAATTTTAAATTTTAATTAGATTATATATAAGTAAATTATTTGATTATTATTGTTCAAGGAAGACAGGAAATATCATATAAAATTTGTTATTAATGATATTAAAATTAAATTGATTTTTTAAAATTAGGAAATATATACAAAATAGGGAAGAAATACTTATATGCATTCTCTATTGTATAATAGTATATAAATGGTTAAATGTATAAGCTGCTTGATCATGGAACAGTGACCCATTTGCCACAAATTAAAATTTTAATTACCTAACTGCCACGCGAATAGTAAAATTTTCCAAAATCCCACGCGTACAAGTTCGCTATAGTAAGTAGCGAACTTTGTTTGTTGATGTGGCCACCTAGTTCGCTACTAGTAGTAGCGAACTAGGTGATCAAAATATATTCTGAGCAAAAATAAGACACGTGTCAGCCTCTCCCAAGTTCGCTAGGCATGTCAGCGAACTAGGTGAAAAAAATTTATATTCCCGACGCATGTCCCTTCTTTCTTTGTGCAGTACAAGTTCTCGTGGTGACTAGGTGTAATAAACGCATGTCCTTCGTTCTGACAACTCCATTATCTTTTGCGGTGACTTTTGTGGTGAAGAATTGTTAACATGGGCCTTGATGGCAACTTCTAGTCTTAATCTTCCATCTTCCGCTCGAACAGCTAAGACCCTCACTGAAGTTGAAACATTTGCACATAGAGATGAGGACCTCAAATTTGTAACCAGCCAGTTTAAGCGCCTCCACAGCAAGAAACTCCAACATGCTTTCAGGTACTATTCCATTCAGTGGAGAGCTTGGGGGGACTTGCTTTATACAAGCTGCTTGGAGACGTCACCGCAAGAGAAAATTGGCAATGGAGTTGTTAGAAAAAGAGAACTTGTACTGCACAAAGAAAGAAGGGACATGCGTCGGAAATATAAATTTTTTTCACCTAGTTCACTGACATTCATAGCGAACTTGGGAGAAGCTGACACGTGTTCTATTTTTGCTCAGGATATATTTTGACCACCTAGTTCGTTACTACCAGTAGCGAATTAGGTAGCTACATCAGCAAACAAAGTTCACTATCTACTGTAGCAAACTTGTACATTTTGAAAAATGTATTGTTCGCGTGGCAATTAGGTAATTATTTTTTTAAAATGTGGCAAATGGGTCGCTATTCCCTTGATCATCATCTTAAATTTTACTTAATTGTATAGTTATTTAAGAGAGGTGCACGTCTAAACGCACAGTTTAGTCGCTGGCAAATTCCAGCTGGACTAAAACCCTAAACCCATTCATCGCTGGAAGAGTTCACAGAGAGACTGAGCAACCAGCAATGGCGAACGCAAGCGTCGACGGCGTCAAAGCCCTGCGGTGCCTGAATGCCACAGATCCACCGTCATGGCTCGAACCAAACCAGGCGCTGTCTGAAACTGCTCGTGCTGCATCGCAGTACCTGTTCTCCTCCCTCAGACCCTTCTCCCAAAAATCGCCATTGGACCATCTCCTCGTTGACGGCTTCGACGCCGAGCAGATATGGCAGCAAATTGACCTCCAATCGCAGCCTCTGTTGTCCACTCTTCGCCGCGGGGTGAAGCAGCTGGCGAACAATCCCGAAGAGATTTCCCAGCTGAGGGTTTCTTCCGAAGGTGGGAACAAGGCAGAGGCAAGTAATCGTGACGAGTGGGACGAAGAAAGCGACGGTTTTGACGAGGAATTGGATGAAGAAAGCGACGGTTTTGACGAAGAAAGGGTAGAAAAGGAGGAGGAGGAGGAAGAGGAAGAAGAAGAAGAAGAAGGAATGGAGGATGAAGACGACGAGAGCGAGGAGGAGAATGGTGATGGTGGTGGTGGTATTGAAGATAAATTCTTGAAAATAGATGAATTGGCAAAGTACTTACAGAAGGAGGAAGAGAATTTGGAGAATGGTGAGGTAGACAGAGAAAGTGAGGAGGGAAGTGACGACGACCAAGACACTGAAGATGATGAGGAAAGTGATGAGGTGAGAGTGCTCTTTGCTTAGTTTGGTTTTGATAGGGCACTGTGTTTTAGTTGATTCATTAATCTTTATTTTTGTTGCCTTTATGAGTTTTTCTTTTTCCTTTTAATTCTGTCTGCAAATTCAGTATTGATAAGTTTCGGTGCATGTTAAGTTGTTATTTTGTTCATTTGTTTATGTTACTTATTGATTAATTTGTTTCTGACTCATTCTAATTATATTTATCTAGGCTGGTGATTTTGGGATTGGCAAGGAAGATTATGTAGATGAAGAAGCAGGGGACATGGAAAATACAAGGTGTTTATTCTTGTCCTCTCACAAGAGAACCCAAAAAGAATAAAAAAGATTTGAATCTTCATCCATTTTAAGCTTGCAAGTTGCAACCTAAGTTATTACCACTAATTCTATAATTAACTTATGTGTCAAAGAAATGCACAAATAAAAGCTTTAATTGTTTCACTTTAGTAAATATTTGTAATGTGTATAGTAAATTACAATCTCCTCACCTGAGAGATACTGAAATTACACTTCCTTCTTCTCTATTTTTAAGGGTTACATTCGCTACCCCTGATAGATTAATATGTGCTACATTTTAACATGAACAACTGCCTGTTAGGAGCATTTTTATTTTCTCTCTGTGACACTTAGTGTCATCGGTGACTAGTTCTAAATCCCTACTATCGACTTTTGGGATTTCAGATGATGAAATGAAGATTTTGTGTAAATTCCCAAAGCTGATAGTAGGACTGTTCATAACTTTATTTCATCTTCATTTGATAGTAGAATGTTCAAAATTAGCTTGCAATGACACTGAGGGATGTAGAGAGAGGAAAAATGCCCCCTGGGAGTCTTGTTTATATTTGCTCACCATCGTTATGAGGTTCATTTAAATTAAAATGGACTAAAGTGCAGCGCATTTCATCTCTCTACAGGGAGGTGTGTATTTTTCAAAAAAGTGGGGAGGACAGTGGAGTGTAGTTTACCCTATTTATATTTACATTAAAAAATGCAATATTATAGGGTAATTAGTTTAGTTTTGATTCTTAGTAATGTAAATTATTTTTATTATCAGTAAATCATATGTTATTATAAGTATAACATCAAAAGAATTTGACCTCTATCATAATTATAAGAATAAATTATGGGATATATAAGAATAATAAAATTATAACTAACATTAAAAAAATAATGTGTGGGACTGAGGGGGCTTATGCCCCTATGATCTACAGTGTAGGTTCATCCCCAGTTGCTGTTGCAGAGATGAGAATGTAATGAGTGGACATATAAGAATAAATTAGATGAGGGGTGAATGTATTAGAAAGAAAGTGGGAGTGGCAACTTATGAGGAAAAGCTAATTTAATCATGCCTAAGATGATGATAAGAAGAGGACCAATAGAAGTCCCATTATGAATAATTGATCAGATGGAGGACAGTCTAATAGTTTGAGGGAGAGAAAGACTAAGAAAAACTGGAGTGAAACCATTTAAAATGACTTGGATCTAGATGGCCTCTCTGAAGACCTGGCTTTTGACAGAACTCAATAGTGTTGTTTGATCCATGTAGCTGACCCCACCTTGGGGGAATTTTTTTTGTTATTGTTGTAATTAGTCTCAATTGCAGCTTGAGGAAACTTAAGGAAAACAAATAAGCTAACTGTTTTCCATTTACTTTTATGTGGTGTTTGGTAGAGGAGAAATTTTTTATGTCCGTGAATCACGATTACCAGGAATATGTTGAGAAAGTGAATCTCCCGGGAATGTGACCAAAAAGCTGTTTGGTAGGCCAAAATATTATCGGTAAATCGGGAATATTGGCTCAAATTTACTGATTCTATGTTTAGTTGATTGTTAAAATTACTGGGAATGTGGGGTGATTTTACAAAAATAACCCCACCTTCGTTCTTTTCTTCAACACATTGACTCTAACCCCACTATTGTTCTAATTGGTTTCCTCCGATCTAAAGCAATCCAAGTTGGAATTATAATGTCACAACTCTGAGCTAAGTAGCTAACTCCTCAAATTGACTTTCCATACTATCTTCGCCAACTAACAAACTAACACGAAGGTCTGAAAATAATAATAAAAATCAAAGCAAGGTTGGTTCCCTTAAAAATAAAAAAATAAAAAAATGAGGGCTCTAACTCCCCCTGAGGAAGATGCTGGTTGAGGCGGTGTAGCATTGGGACAAGAAACACAGCCGTTTTTCCAGAGCCGGTACGAGCCATGGCAACAATGTCAGAGCCAGAAAGGATGAAGGGCATGGTCTTCCTCTGAATTGGAGGGGGCACTTTGTACCCTTTGCGCTTGATTCCCTTAAACACATTCGGACTCTGACCTAGTGACTCAAAGGCCCCAGATTTTGGCTTCTTCTCCTTCCTCGAACTCCTTCCTTCATCTCCCAATTTATCGGGTGGATGAGTGTCAGCCTGGAGACTTTTGCCATGGTTTCCTCTTTCAGGAATTGTGTGCCAACAGAGGGGCATTTTTGCCCCAAAAATAATATCAAATTTTTCCAACACCCAGGATTTCAAGAATACCACCCTTTTGGTGGTATTTTTGGATGGCATTTTGGAAGACAATTTGTACACAAATCAAAATCCCGGCAAAATCAGATTCCCGGGGTAATTTTTACAAACCTTATACCAAATGTGGGTAAATAGGATTCTCAATATCACTTTTTCGGGAATCTCAAAAAAATCCCTTTACTAAACACCCCCTTAAGCTTTCTATAAGCAAAAGAGCATATTGGTTCTTTTGTCAATAGTAATTGCTGCAGGCTATTATATATAGATTTTTCCTTTTAGTTTTGGATTCACTCTTTTGTTTCTTCTTGAGTTATGTATTTTGAGGGGTGATCTTTCTGCTTTCTTAAAGCTTTACAGTATTTAACTGCTTGAATTTTCTTACTGCTTTAGATGTTTTTCTTTATATTTGTATGCTGGGTTCATTTTTTCCATCTGTTGCTTTCAGGTATAAAGACTTCTTTGGAGGTAAAAAGGAAAAGGGCTTGAAAAGAAAAGCTCAGGAATCTGAAGATTCTGGTGATGAAGATGACATGGAATTTGACGAACAGGTATTACATTATTTGTTTATACACACAAGACCATGAAGAAGATTTATTTTAAAAAATAAACTTTCATATTCTTTTTTTTTTTGGTTCATGTATGTAGAAAAAAGGTACTGCTTCTGCCCATGAAAAGCAACTGGAAAAAATTCATTCAAAGATAGAGCAGATGGAGAAAGCTAACATAGAGCCAAAAACTTGGACTATGCAGGGTGAGGTAATGCAATAGTCCCTTATATTTTTACCCGACTTTTTTGTTGGTTGCATTTGCATTTGTAGGTTCTTTTTGCCAATCTGTCATTAGATTATTGATTGTCAATTTTATAACAGGTAACTGCTGCAAAGAGACCCAAGAATAGTGCATTGGAAGTTGATCTGGACTTTGAGCACAATGTGAGACCTGCTCCTGTAATCACTGAGGAGGTTACAGCTTCAATTGAGGATATGATCCAGAAAAGGATTACTGAGGTAAATTAATATGCTGAACTGACATGGTTTCATTGGTTTGAACTTCTGCTATAATGCACCATGCTATTTGCACGAGGGTGGAAGCTGATATATGGATGACATGTACAATTTCTCTAAAACGTTGGGTTTATTAAGCTGATTATTGAGTTACTAACTTTCTACTGAGTAATCCATGAGACTCGTTCACACATCATATGTTGTTTCTAATTTACATTTATTTTTATTATTATAGGGGTATTTTAATGATATTCAAAGGGCTCCTAAATTGCCATCTAAAGCGCCTAGGGAGGTTAAAGAGCTGGTAAGCCTTGTTTTACTGAAATAAATAGATTTTGAGGTTCAATGTCTTGTCTAGTTATATTTGTATGTAACTAACTTGTACAAATCATTTCCCTGATGAATACAGAATGACAATAAAAGTAAGCAAGGTCTTGCAGAAATTTATGAGGTCCGTATTTCTTGACTATTTCAACCTCCATTTTCTTTCTTCACCTTTACTAAGTCTCCAGGTGTTGTCATACATTTTGTCCTTTACTTGTGATTTGTCTCAAAAAAATATTTAATTGTGGACAGCAAGAATATGTTCAGAAGAAAGACCCTGCATCTGCTCCATTGTCATTCAAAGATGAACTGAAGAATGAGGTGCAACTCTTGATTGCTTTACTCTGTTTCTACTTCTGTTACTATGTAATCTCTTTTCATTTGTTATGTTCCTCATGTTTGATACAAGACTGGCTCAGTGGCTCTCAATCAGGCTATGTAGCCATTGTTTTACACTTTTCATTATACACTGAATTTTGTGCCTTTTACTTGTGGTCAGGCAAGCATGCTGTTTAAGAGACTCTCTCTGAAGCTGGATGCCCTTTCTCATTTTAACTTTGCTCCAAAACCTGTATGACATCAACGTTCTTGTTTTCTCTTGATCAACAACTGCATGACATTGAAATTTTTTGTGTCTTCTTATTTGCTCCGAATTGAACTGGACAGGTTATAGAGGACATGACTATTCAAACTAATGTGCCTGCTCTTGCAATGGAAGAAGTAATGAGCTATTATCTTCTCAAAATTTTATTTCTGCTTCTTCCAGTCATTAGTAACTCACAATCTATTATACCTTCCATGTGTAGATTGCACCTGTGGCTGTTTCAGATGCAGCTATGCTGGCTCCTGAGGAGGTCTTTGATGGCAAGGGTGATATTAAGGAAGAAGCAGAGCTTACTAAGGAGGAGAGGAAAAGGAGGAGAGCTAATAAGAAAAGAAAATTTAAAGGTATGATTGGTTATTTCGGGGAGGTTATTTGCCTGGTGACTGGCCCAAGACGACATGCAGAAGGCTTTCATACATGTCTTTATGTGAAGTTCATACCATATGCATATTATAGTTCTAGGAGGAAAGCCACCCAGCATTTTTTTTTATACCAGACACAATCTATTTATTTCCTTTTCATTATTAATTGACAAACTTCAATGGTTACAGCTGAGGCTGTAAAAAGGACAGGAAAGAAGGCGCGAGAGAGTGCATTGCCTAGCCAAGTTAATGGTAATTTCTTTATACATGCTTTCTTATTAGATATAAGACACTTTACATTAACCTCACTTCTATTTTTTAATGTGCCACATTAGTTAATTTCTTTTCAGTAACCGCATTGTGTCAAGAAAATAAAACCACAACTACTGCAATGGCTGTTCTATTCTGAATTTCTGAAATGCAGTTATCCTGCTGTGTTACTGAACTTTGTGTTGCATTTTAAAACACGGGGGAAGGTCATGTTTGCTAGTTTTTCCTGGCATTGTGAGAGGGGTTGGCCATATTAGACCTTTACTTTTTTCCTCTAACCCAGCTTTATAAAGTTTTGGTAGAAGATGCTTCTCTCTGAGTGGTCATTTTGATTTCTCCTTCATAGTTCCCACCCACCAAATCCTGTAGAAGATGCTTCTCTATGAGTGGAGATTTTAGGTACCCCTTGGAATAGGTAGATTCAACCAGATGTTGATTGCAGTCTCAATTACTTGGAGATTGACCATGAATGAAAAAAAATATTTAGTGAAACCGGTTGTACCTATAGACTCTACAATTGTCTGGGTATAACTTGCATCATAGATATGATGTCTCCACATTGAGAAGCGCTGGCTGCCAACCGTGGAATGAGTCTAGCCAGATGTAGTCTAAGGAATTTTTCCAAAATATACATGGTTGCTTCTCACCTTGAATCTCCCTGGTTCTTTGCAGGCTAAGAACAATGTAATATTTCGTAAGATTTATTTACAGAAGCTGCACAACTAACAACATTAAGTTCAAGGGGCCCCCCGGTGTCAAAAAGAAGTAAAATAGAAACGGAGGATTATTTGGAGTCAACCATGATAAAAAAGCGATGCTATCCGTACCCGGAGCTGAAGCAGATGAGAGTAACTTGAATGCTTTCATAGTTGGCTGTTTTACTTGTTCCTTGAATTCTTGGTTAATGTCAAGATACTGGTAGGAAATTCACTGTTTATTTGCTTTTACTGCTACTCATTTTTACAAGTTTATAGCGTGGTATGTATTATGTGCAATTTTGTATTCTTTAATTTTATTCAAGCTGATATGTTGTATTGGCCTTAACATTGCTGATGACAGATAGTTGCATCTTTAAACATTGAAACCAATGAGGAATAAGAAAATTGTTGGAAAATTTTGCTATTGATGCTTTCGCTTGTAAAGTTTTTTGAAATTGGCAAATCTTGATTCCCTTGAATTTGCAAGGCACTGTCGTGTAGGGCTGGGCATGGGTTAATTTGGGTGTGTTTTATAGTGTCCTCTTTTTTTTTTTTTAAATAATAAAAATAAACTTGACCTCCTTATTTAGTAGCGGATTGAGTTGCGCTGGAGAAAAAATGTTTCCCTTCGATTTGAATCAACACATTTCAAATGAACAAGTCTTAAATGGATAAATCTAAGTCTCAAAATAAAATAACTAGGAATCTCTAAATTGAAATAAAAACGAGTGAAACTCTATGCCGTAACATAAAAAACAATTAAAATAATAAAAAACCTCGCATGTTCAACCTACCTAACACTTCAAGAATTACTAGTAACCAACAACGACTGACTCTCGTTTTTTTTTTTTTTTTGGGTACAAGATTCAAGGAACAACTTTAATCAAGACTGAGTTTGAATTATGAGAATAAAAAAATATATTAGAAAAAAGCCTTCAATATAGGTTTGACTTGAACCGATTAAACCAGTATGGATAAAAAAAAGGATCGGTTATCTTATTCTTGAATATTTTTATTATTCTTATTACTAAACTAACCACCATTTATTTTTGTTAATATGACAATTATAATTTTTTAAATCACACTTATTAATTATTAATTATTAAAAGTTATAATCATCAAATTGACAAAAATCAACTATAATTAATTTAGTAGTAAGAGTAATAAAAAAATTCAGTAATAAATATAACCAACCCCTTTTTAGGGTAGTAGTAATAATAATAATTAAAAAATATTAATGGTTGAACTATCAGTATTCAATTAAACAAAATTAATGTATATAGCACACTATCAAGTTTAAATCATTTGTTCACGTAGATTAACCAAGTATTTCTTAAAAGTCCTTAATTAGTGTTAAGCACAAATCAAGGCCTCAACAATGTTATGGTACAAAGAATTACAGAAAAGGATAAAAAAATAAATAAACTTGCCTTCCAATTATTGAATGTAGATTCAAATGAAACTACAGAATAGTTTACATGAAAGAATATGGAATCAGGAAACATCAAGTATTAAAAAATCTTGAAATTTATGTAATTAATAATAAAAATTATCAACTAAAAAAAAAACCAAGCATCAGTTAACTTTGCCGCGCCTAATTAGTACAGGAACTTCATCAGTAAAAAGGCATTTGAATTCAGGTGCAGATGATTACATTTTAAAAACGGAATAAAATTCCCAGATGACAAAAAATGCAGAGGAAATACAATACAAAGCAAGAGGGCCCAGCACGGATCTGATGGCATGCAGTTTTCTCCTAGGCAGCCTTCTAACCAACAGCAAACATCTTATCACTGCAAAGTTCTGCATTTCATACCTGTAAAGTGGATCGCCCAATCTGCTCGTCCATTGATTGTATTACAGCTTTCTCAGAATGCCTAGATTCTTAGACACTGTCTGGACCACAAGGTATATCATACTGCCTCCACTAGAAGACATTTTTATTTTTTTCAATTTTTGGGTGTGAGCCACTATAATTAATGAAATCCAAAAACAGAAGCGCTCTAAAAATATGTATACTACTTTTCAGACCAAGACTGAAAGCATGATAGCTGAATAACAAATGGCCCTCACATGAAAAACCTTCAGTAACACAACTAGGTCAACTAAATTATTGAATTAGCACTTTTTTCCAATGAAGAGGGCAGGAATGCCATTTGAAGTTCTTGCCCCATTCTCCATCGCAAGATTACCCCACTTCTCAGAGAAAATAAAAATGACAAGGCGTGCTGGGGGTGGGGGACATCACAACTACCAGTAGCTTTCATTTACTTAAATTTCCTTCAAGCCTCTCGATTGCAGCACTAACGCCACTCTTTACTTCTCTCTGATGATATGCAGCTGGATTCTCTTTATTAGCTATTTCTACCAGCTTCAAATGGATCCAACCTGCCAAACAATTAATGAAAAAAACTTCAACAGATAGCCACATATCCATAATGCCCAGCAAGCTAAATTATTAAAAATTTGGATCCTCTCCTTGTACTCACAAACAGGAGAGAGAATCTGGTTACTAGAGAGATAATCACAAGCTGACTTTTTAAAAAATTAAAGGGTCCCTACAAAAGTAATAGTGGCAATAAAACTGACTATTTTTCTCATAACAGGATTTTCTCCTGTTAGTGATTAGCAAAGATAACTAATCAAGAAATAATAAAAATATTACCAAGAGGAAAGCAAAATGCTGCTCCCAGCACTGACCCTAGGGCCATATTCCTTGCTCGCCAATGGAGTGATCCTGGCACTAACATAAAAAAGGGAAACAATATATCAAATTTATCAACACAATAACTGTGACATGTAACCATTTTCTACCTTATATCAAGATTTTCAACCTAAAGAAGCCTTTCATAAGATAAAAAAAGTATCTTATTGTAATATCAAACTAGAGCAGTTAAGTGTTTCAGTCATCCAGCCCAGGTAATATTAAAGAGTCTACTGTCAGTGTATGATTTCTTACTGATTAAACCAAAGGCTGAAGCAGTGGCTGATCCAGCTCCAACAACATTAAAAACATCATGCACACCTCGCTTCTCTGCAAGTAGATTTTGAATACCATAAAATGCAGCAGTGAAAATTCCAAGGCGTACCCCTCCAACTATTGAGCCTCGCGTAACTCTAAGGAATCGTTTCTCCATTGCATCTCTCATCAATCGATATTGCTCACGTTTGTCTTCTGTGCTACCAAGTTTCAACATTACTTCTGCATCCTTGCTCTAGCAAAACATGAGAAATTCCTTATGACTGTCACAGTATTGAGATAATATAGACAAGCAATGTTTATATTAACATAGTTGGCAAGAACAGAATGTATAATCAGCAAAAGAAAAGATAAACCCTAGCAACATGTTTGCATGAGAGTTATTTTTCAATTTAAACAGATATTTGTGAGGGGTTAGACAGTTTTTTATTGCATTCAGGTGTAAAGTTAATTTGGTAGCACTAACAAACTCAATAGCACCGGCGGATGGGGGAAGGAGTGGAAATTTCTATCAAAAAATGCCCTTCCATTAGAGAGGGTGAGGTAATTAGTATTTGTTCAATACAGCATATAGAAAACAAGTAAAATGTGTAGTCCACACAAGTAGCAGAAAAAACAAACTAGATGACATGAATAATTAGAAGATCTTGAACATATGATAAAAGAAGAAATTAAAATAAATAAATAACTGCTTTAGTTATCCTTTTCTAAAAAAAAGTGTTGTTTCAAACAAGGGAGGGGGAGCAAAAAATGAACACGAAAAAATCAATAACCAGATAATCAGATATATATAAAAAAAAGTTTATGATCTACTGTATTTCCAACTAACCAAATGAGAACAATTCATGTCTTATTTAGTTTAGGCTCTTAAAAAGCTACACAAGGATTAAGCAGAAATTTATGTCTGTTGATGGGATTGGGTAGTCTTTTTGACATCCTTATGGTGTTCACGTAGTGGGTTTGCACCTACCTTTATATGTTACTAGTTCTGGAAAATTCTCAACACAGAATAATGATTAAGCAAAAAGTCTCAGTAATTTATCTTTGTTTCTGTCATAGGATACGCAATATAAAATATTAGGTATGAGTACAATTAACCTTTTAACAGTTTCGTACTCATTTTGTAATGGGGAGGTTACTAGTCTTCCGCTTTAATGTACATCCTTCTTCTATCCAAGACCCAAGTATTTTCTCAACGAATATCAATTCTCGGGAAGCATTGAACTTACTCATCACAGCCACATCTAACGGTAAGCTAACCAAACCCAAACTCAAACTCACACACAGAATTACAGAGTATTTAGTTCTATCCTTTAAAGAAAATAATCTCAGCTTGTACTCTTGTTTTAATTTTTAATGACCTTTGCAGTGTTGAAAATACTACACTTGAGATTGCTATATGAAACACATTGTTCTAAAGCAGCTTTTTAATCATAAACTTACAACAGAAGCAGCTGCCTCCTTGCTACCGCCATATAACATGCCTGCAAATACTCCAATAACAGTTGCCGTGCCCCCGTTAACCATTCCAGCTAGTTTTGGAGAACCCTGATTAAGGAAAGTATGAGAATAGCAATGAAATTAAATAAATTCAGCATGGTGAAGTCCAGCACACAATTGATAGCAACGTTTTCAGAAATTGAAAGAAAACGACAACAGATTTGAAAGGAAAGACAAACCTAGAGCAGTGATAAAGTTGCTTTCTTTTTTTTGTAACCAAAAGGTGATGGCACATGTTCAAATTGAGGAAACAACCTTTGGTTAAAATGCAGGGGTTAAGGCTGTAAAGCTGTGTACAAGGATCTTTTCACCTCTACCCTCACAACTCAGGGTTTCATTTTTTTTTTTTTGGGGGGGGGGGGGGGTGTTACTTTAGACTCAGTAAGTAGATATAGTTAAATAACCATCATTGAATAACTTATATTTTCCAAACAGCAAGAGAAGCATCTGTATCAAACCCCCAGAAGTTACTTGTACATTTTGAACCTGGTCATGAAACTCATGACTCAAACCTGCTCAAATATATGTATATTTCTTTCGCATCAATCCATATTCATAAATCTTAACAGAAACACGAGCAATTTTAATATTATCTTTTTAAGAAAAGAGAAACTTAAATGCAGAACAATACATCTAAGGTGAGACCTAGAAAATGGAAAAGCAAAAAATTAACAGGTTCAACATACAAGGTCCAGATTAGACATATTTTATTTATTTATTTATTTTTTTTGTAATAACAGACACTGGCATGCTATCAAAGTAAAAACCATTTCTGCTATTGTCGATAATTTATTGATTTTGCAATAAGAATACAAACTTGGTCATCATTTTATACAGGTGCATCAAAGTAAAAGTTATTTCTGTTATTGTCAACCACCAATAAAGCGCTAAATGAATAGTGTCATTGCAGTTATCGAATTAATAAGTAGCACTACAATCAGATAAACAAAAAAATTCTAGGGTTCACAATTCAAATCCTTTGCGTATTGCTATCCATAGACCAAATAATGAAACTAACTTGTTAAGTTAAAAAGAAAACGACCCAAAAAAAAAAAAAAAAACACGAAATGAAGCAATATATGAGGAATTTTGTACCTTTGGAACGGTGGATTCAGAGTTATCGGGGACTTGCATGGTTGGAGGCTCAGCAAAATCCACGAAACACGAAAGGAAATTGGGAAATCGAATATCCAACTAAACTGATTCGGTGTAGATGGCGGTGGACTCGTAAGATTGCACCTCCGTCGAATCTTTTACGCTGTGAATGTGAGACTCTCGAGACTGAGACTTGCGATGCACTTTTTTTTTTCCGGTTGTTTTTATTTTTATTTTCCTTTTTGTTTTTGGTTAACAAAATATTTGATTTTTTTAATTTTTCTTGTATTTAAAAAATATTTTATACTCCACCAAAATATTTCAAAATTAATGTATAATATATGGGGTAGAATATTATAACAATCAATTAAGTAAGGGTTTATCATTTATCATTTAACATGACCACAAAAAGTTTCCTACACACAGAATATTTTGTGGGGCCCGCAGCAAAAAAAAAAAACTTCGGCACGCAAAACGAATCTCTATAACATAACACAATCACTTTTCTTACAACATAACTCTTATAAAACTCATTAAGTAATTAAGGTTACTACCAATGTTACTATCAATCAATTTCATCGTTAGATTAATTATGTTAATCCAACGGTTATATTTATTTCCATCTTTGTATGGTTATGATTCACCATATTTGAATATAAATATAATCATACACAAAAATCATAATCATACAAAGATGAAAATAAATATAACCGTTGGATCAACATAATTGATCTAACGGTAAAATTAATTAGTAGTAACATTGGTAGTAACCCTAATTGATTGTTACAATATCCTACCCCATAATATATTCATAAAAAATGCAAACGTATTAGCTATTTGAAATTCAAACTTTTTGAAGAATTGGAATACTAGATACATATAACAAGTGTAACCAATGGTTTTAGATTAATGAAAATCAAAGAAACTTGTTTGGAAAAAAAAAATTAAAACACTTTTTAGAATAAACAAAACAAAATGTTTGGAAGAAGTTATGTGCTCGTTAGCGTACTAGAAATGGTGGGCATGTGATGATCTCCAACTCACAAACAAGAATGATCGGATGATGTTTCATTTGTTATAAAACAATTATTAATTGAATTCACTTATTTAAAGTTCTACCGTTGAAATTTTTTTATATAATTTGGAAATAAAAGTTAAAAAATATCTTGATGTTTCAATGATGGTTGATATATCTGGTGGAATCTTCCACCTAGATTAATTACGACTTATTCGATTATAAGGTTTTCTTTCCTCTTTGGTAAACTCTTAACGAGGTTAATGGTTTTATCCGATCTTGTACGGGAATGTACATTTCCCTAATTTAAACTTGTTATCAACTAAAAAAACCTTGATGATGCTTTTGTTTTATTATTTTTAGAATCGATAATAAAGCACAAAGCAAGAAAACAATTACAGCACCTTTCTTTATTTTTGTTTGTTTTTTTTCAAAAATTGAAAACAGTAACCAAGCATGCCTTAAGTTTTCAAGTCCCAAAAATAGCTAAATGAGTTTATACATTGCCGAAAGGGATTGTGGGCCAGCACAGATAAAAAAGAAAGAAGGACTACGGGCCCAACATAAATTGAGCGAATCGTACAATCATTGATAGGCAAGCAGAGAAAACAGAGGATTGGGAAAATATATCAGTGGAACTGGGAGCTTGCTTTGGTTTTAGCGTAAGAGAATACGGAAGTTGAAAGTCAACTACTTTAGTGTGCATTGCTCAGCATCATCGTCAATCACGCATAATCTGAAAAATGTTCTATCTGACACTCATGAGCTTAAACATTCACGATTGTTGCCATATCTCAAAAAAAAAAAAAAAAAAAAAAACTGTCTTTACAATTTAAACAACTTCAATTTCCACCGTCAAGAAGCTTAATATTCAATTTTGATAGTTAGTTGATATATTCGAGCTCTTACTAAGTAAGACTGAGAGTATGTATTTGATTTTTTATCGTATTATTTTTAGTAGGGGTGTTCGTGGTCTGGATTAGATCGGTTTTAGAAGCAAAATTCATCCGATCCAATCCCTTCGGTTTGATCATGTAATCATTCATTCAGTTTGAATTTTTTTTCAAATCCGATCCGATCCAATCCAATTTTTTTCGGTTTGGATTGAATCGGTTTTTGGTTTTTTGAATATCCTAAAATTAGTTTTATGATTATTGTGCAAATAACATCTTTTGTATATATTGGTTTTGTAAAAAAAATATTGAAATACCAAAATATCAGTAGACGATACTATAGTTATTTTTTTTTTTGCAATGAGATATGAAGCTCTACAAGGATTAAATTTTGTTGATGAGACGTGACTATTTTTTCTTGGGATTAGTTGATGAGTTAATGAGTCTTAGGTTTAGAAATTTTTGGGCTATGATTGAGGAAAGGACCAAGTAAGTAGAGGAAAATTAATATATTGGATCGGTTTGGATTGGATCGGTTTTCATCAATCCATCCAAAAATCGATCCAATCCAATTAAAATTTGTGGTTTTTTGTCGGTTTTCGGTTTATTCGGTTATCGGTTTTTCGGTTTTTGCGGTTTGAATCGGTTGATGAACACCCCTAATTTTTTGTCTTAATTATGTTGGAAATCAACAATCATATACAAATATCAAATGAAGAGAGAAAAAGAGAATTGACACAGTAATTTACTTGATTTATCCAATTTAAGCTACGTTCAGCTTGTTTATACTATATTTATCTTATCATCACTCGTTACAAGTCACTCGGTCTACAAGCAAGATATAAATAGATTAGAAAAGCTATTCATGGGTCTAAACTGAAATTACTCAGAAAAAAATAAAATAAATCAGAGGCCCACAACAGTACCTAACCTTTACGAGTCCAGGGGCGTTGCCCCCCGACCCCGCAGAGGCGGCTCCCCGTACCCCACCCGCTCACTTGAGAGCGGGACTCGAGTTACCTTTCTGCTGATCCCGACAATAAATACCTTTATCACCATGCGAAGTAAAAACTGTACCCAATAAATTCTAGACACAACCCAAGCGTCAAAGGAACCTATAATATCCAAAAATAAATAAATATATATAAAATTATAAAGCAATCTATTTATTCATCTCTCCAATCCAAAAAAGCAAACCAAAGCCAAACAGAACTTCAAAAGCTATCAAAACATCCATTTAAATAAATAAAAAAAATCAATAATTCCACCCAAACAAAAAAGTAAAGGAAAACCAACACACAATTCAACTAGGATTCCTCAACAAAACACTACATGTGAATAAAGCAAACCCAAAATCATTCATTCTCATCAAGCAACAAAGCAAAGTATCATTTGCAGTGCCTCACTAGTCACTCACACTGTTATCCATTTTCAAACTAAGTTGTTCAACCATGCCCACATTGTTCCCCACCCTCTATCTCATTCTCTCGGCATATTTGATCCCTTTGAGAACCAGCCAAGCCAATTCATGCCGTTCATATTGTGGCAACATAACAATAGATTACCCATTTTCACTCCAATACGGGTGCGGTCACCCAGGATACCGTGACCTCCTATATTGCATCAACGATGTTCTCATGTTCCACATAACCTCTGGTTCCTACAAGGTACTAGAAATAGACTATGCTTATCAGGCTCTAACTCTTCATGAGCCTCACATGTCAACATGTGACACTCTTGTACTAGGAACCAAAGGTAACGGCTTCAATGTTGAGCCATGGCGTGAGCCTTACATGAACCCTGTGTCGGATAACGTGTTCTTGCTCCTTGCTTGCTCACCTCGGTCACCGCTGTTCCAAGGTTTCCCCGGGAAGCATTTGCCGTGTCGAAACGTTTCTGGCATGGGCTGCGAGGAGTACTATGGCTGCCCGGCCTGGGATATGATGGGCCACAAACGGATGGGCTCGTCCTTTTTTGGGTCAGGCCCACCTGAATGTTGTGCTGTGCCGTATGATGCTATTAAGGGGATTAACCTCACGAGGCTTGAGTGTGAAGGGTATAGTAGTGCTTATAGTGTGGCACCACTGAGGGTTGATGGGCCTGGTCAATGGTCATATGGGATCCGTGTGAGGTATTCGGTGCAAGGGAATGATGAGTTTTGTGGGGCATGTGAGGCAACTGGTGGCACTTGTGGGTATGGTGACGATGGGATTAGACAATTGTGTATGTGTGGGAACTTTAATTCAACGTCCAATTGTGATTCAGGTTAGTCACTTTATTAAGGTTTTTGGGTTGGTTTATCAGTTCTTTGGTGTCACAAAATAAAAAAAAAATTGGTTTTGTGGTTTTAATGTTTGGCTATCAATGTTAATATACAAGTGATCGACTCTTTCTATGAATTTTACAGTTGGTTTATCGACAGGAGCAAGGCCTATGACGGTGAAAATGTTTGCAGGTACATGGCTATTTCATTGTTTAGTTAGACTTGCTAACTAATTATATATAAATATATGGATTTAATATTTCTATAATGAACGTAGATAAATTATCTATATCCCAAAACGACGTCGTTTTAGGCTGAAAAATAAAAAAATTATAATAAAAAGACTATTATAATCCTGAAATAAATTATAATTACAAAAATACCTTGATTTTTGCTCAAAACGACTTCGTTTTGTGCACCCTAAATATATATATATATATATATATATATATATATATATATATATTTTTTTTTTTTATATCTATTAATTAATTATTCTGACTAATTCAATTCGAATATTGTTACATTTATAATGGGGAGAACTTCTCCGAGACCATTTTCTTGGTTCTTAGAACTTATTTATATATATTTTCCTTTTATTTGATTAGTTGGTGCTCATATGCTAATTTTTATTTTATTTTATGTAATATATAAAACAATTTATTCCCTTAACAAAGGTATATTTTCCTTTTGAACTTATGAAGACGATGTGAGTATTTTACAAGCTCCTAGAGAGTCTCTTATTCTACCAAATGGTGGTAGTTCAGTTGACGCATGAGAGCTAAGCATGTGGGAGTGAGAGCATGTGTTCGAATCTCTTCAGTACCACATTTGGGAGGGGTTTAAAACCTTAATCCTGGACTTGCCCATAATCGGATTAGTTGTGAAGCAATGAACCGATTGAAATATTTCAAAAAAAAAATATTTCCAAAAAAAAAAAGAGTCTCCGATTCTCTTCCCCTTGGTCATGAATCAAATTAGCTGTGCATCAGGATAATTGGATTCCTTTTTTCCTTTTCCATTTTAGCAAATCATTTGACAATTGAGGTGTAATCTTGTTATTTGTAACTTTTCTCTTTGGGCAGGATTATTGACGTATATGCTAGTTTGGATGACAACCTACCAGATTTGAAAAGTATGGTATAGTATGCGAGAATATTATCATAAACTGGGTCATGTATTCCATATTGTAAATGCCATTTTTTGCTGAAGAACGTGCACATACAATGAGAGTGAGAGAGTCAATGAGTGAGTGAGAGTTTTCATTTGTATTCCCTAATTTCCTATGAAAACACCTTGAAAGTCTTGTTCGAATATTATTCAACAGAGCGTGTGTATGACAATTATGAGTTATCTAGCCATATCGTTTATTTCCATTGGTTATATTCGTTTTCATATTCATCGATTTCTACGAGGTGATCACCAAGTAGAAAACAAAAGGGTATTCAATTTAAGACAAGTTTATTTTGAAATAGAATTTTAGAGTATGTTTCGTGTTTGTCTGATCACATGTACGCGCGGTTCCACGAGGACTCTCAAGGAAGTATTATTAATATAATTCATTATGGCTTAGGAATTAGGATCAGGACCCATGAAGTGAGTAGATTTATCTGCCTAATACTTTACCAAATTTATCAGTTTCTTAAATTCTTCTATAAAATTCTGCTGCTGGGGCATGGCCTAAGGCTAAGAAGTTTCAACAAATAGTTTGCCACCTAAACTCCAATATAATATACAGTCTGAAAGCCAACAAAAGTCAACATATTATTAAAGATTCAAATCGCATTAGAATACAAAAGTCAACGCTTATGCAATCTGTACCACCCTTCTAAACGAAATTACTATTTTCTCTACCAAATCGCATTAGAATATAAAAGTCAAATCGCATCGAGCCACTGATGACTTCTCTTTCATTCATTTTTCCCATGATGCAAAAGCTTAAAAAACTTCATTTACTTAAACAGGAATAAATAGTTACGTGCAACAAACACGAAAAATAACACTAACCCAATAATTCTGCACATTGCAAATTTGCAATCTGTAAACATTGTTTTCCTCTACAAATAAAATGGTCGGAATATAATTGATTTTGAGACTATTTCAAGAGGTGTATTGGATTAGGATTTTAAAAGACTATTTGAGATACAAATTTTTTTTTTTTATAGATTTTAAAAGAATATCTAGAATTGTAGTAACTTTAAAGATTTTTTTAAAAGACTATTTTTACGATCAAGATTTTATAAGATTGGATTTTAATAAAATTTATAAGATTTGAAAGGAAAATATGAATTTATAAGATTTTGAAAAATCATATGATTTTTTAACAAACATTTAAAATTACAAGAGTCAATAAAAAAATAACAAAGAAATACAATGATATTAATAAAAAAATATAAAACCTAATATATTTTTTTCAATCAGTAATTTGATATAACTTGATGTCCTACTAAGCAGCAGCTCTTTACATATTAAAGCTATACTAGCTCTCCACACATTAGCATCTTCTCGTTCTTACTCTTAGGTTTGACCAATGAGTAAAAATTATCTTCTTCAATAACTGATGATACTGAAGATGAAGATGGATCTATTAGTTTATTTGGAAATTCTTCTTCCTCTATGTAACATTCCCGACGCTGATGAGGGCGGGGAGTGATTGCCGGTTGTAACACCCCGTGTATACCCGGAATATTAACATTACATCGTATTAAGCGGTGCTTAATAAAAATTGCGGAATATTCTTTTTCTTTTCAATTATGACGTCATTATCAGTTACCCACTTGATTACTTAATCAATTTCATAAAATAACGCCTGTATGTAAATTGCAATACGACATCTACTGAAATACCTCAATATATAGATAAAGTGTGTATCTAAATCACGGCATTACATCAAGTAATCCGGACAAATATCCTGATACATTATTACAACTCCAAAAGACTCAAGACATAATCAAGACATAAAAATACTATGTGTCATGGACAATCCTCATGCTCACCAAATAAACATAGTAAACAACAAGTCTCAACATAAAACTTCAAAACATAAACTGAAGCTATAAGCATAAAAGCAGCATGCAAATCCAGCATCCAATCAAGGCAGCATAATATAACAGCAATCTAACTCAGCTCCGGCCTCTTGCCGCCTGAGGTCTCAACATTACCTGACCCTGAAATAAGCATTCCCCAAACGTGGGGTGAGATCTCTAAACTAGAAATCTCAGTAAGACAAGAGGTCCTCAAGGATCTTCCACCCCAAGCTCACTTACATGTGCAATATAAGTTCAAAAAGCATTTATATCATTATCAGTTCCAAAACTATGTAGTGCAACAGATATCTATGGCATGTGTGTAATCACTATCTACTGGCCAGAGAAATGTAGGAATACGTCTATTCCCTACATGTAGTACAAGGAACACCGCTTGCACCTCACCCACAGCCTCACCCTATTGTATGTTCTACATACTCAGGCTTAGCGTATAGGTGGAGCACCTCCATGCATATCAACAAGACACTAACATATAATAGCTCAACAGCATTTCCAAAACATTGAAAGCATGTAACACAGCATGCATATACCATATCCCCATGGGACATGGTGGAACCACAACATGGCTAAACCGAGGACACGAAAGCTTACCTCTAAGCTAGCTATCCAATGCCACAAGCTCAAAGTCCAATCACAGCAGATCACAATCTGATATGGACCAAACATAAATCAATAACATGTACCACATGCATACAAATTAAAGACAACGCCTTTACATTACGTTTTCAAGTCTTAAAGCTTCTAACAAAGCCACAAGCCCTTAATCCCATGATTCTGGCTTAATCCATTAAATACAGAAGTTCAACTTCATCAAACTAGGGTCCACAAACCCCCAATAGCCTACTGTACACACAGCACAACTGCTGTTCTGCGAAATCCCAGAATATCCGGATATCTCACTGTCTATATCCGGATATGCAATATCCGGATATACAGATTCACATATCCGGATATCCAATATTCGGATATCCCAAAACCACGTATCCGGATATCCAATATCCGGATATCAGTTCGACAAATATCCGGATATCTCACGACAGAATGCAGTTTCTGCATTTTCGTGAAGATATCCCTAAAAGGTTCCCTTTTTACCGATTTTAAACACATAATCATGCATTTCTAGATGTGTTAAGCCTCTCCCAACAACAAGTTATCATCTTTTAACCTAAACATGCATCAAGCTACCATTTTTAAGCCTTAAAACTCAAGATCAAAGGTTGGTATACATACCAAAGGCCAAAACAGAGGTTCAACTGCTCAAGAAGCTCCCAAAACAACTTCAACAGCTACTAGAAATATGGTGTACGAAAATGGTAAGAAAGGTTGACCCTTTAGCACCAAAGATCAACACTTGGACCACAAAAAATCCAAGACAATACTTCTTTCAACCCAACCACCAAGGTCAGCCCCCAAACAAACAAGAACAGTGGCTGATCACTCAGAAAAATGGTGTCTTCCAACCTCCCAAGGCTCACTCAAACAAGAACAAGTGTTTAGGAAGAAGGTTTTAAGAAGAAACAAGCATAGAATGATCACAAAGTCTCAAAATGGAGTAGATAGCAATGGAACAGTATAGGAGGTCAGCCACCAAAGAGAAACTCACGCTGGTTTTCTGTTATCTAGGGTTGTGAGCCCTTAAATGAGTATAAATAGCCCAAACACACTTAAACACACAGTATTAACTTTAATTGCTACGCTTAGCATTTTAATCCCAAACTTTGGATTCTGAAACTACATAATTTTCTAAGAATTATCATATTTTTATTATATTTTTCTGAGCACTTTTCTGGTACGCGCTTTTCAAAGCCAGTACCGGTTTCTAGCACCAGTTCTCATTATTTGGACTTGAAACTCATTTTACAAGTCCTACATGTTATTCTAGTAATTATCATGCACTTACTTTAATTTTCTGGGATACTTTTTCGGTACACATTTATACCGACTAGTAGAACCGATATCTGCACTTTTCTTCCGAAAAACGACTTTCAGCATTCTTAATCACTTATTATGATTATTAAGCCTCATAAATAATTATTAGGGTCAATTATGGAATCATTTCTTATTTTTGCATAATTAATTAATTAAATACCTTAATTAACGGTGCAGGTTCTTACACCGGTGCGCAAGGGCACAGACAATGAGCGGCTCCTGGCAGACTTCCAGCGACGGGGGTACATGAATGAATCGAAACAACACCCGAAAGAGAGGGATTCCAGAGACTGTGCTGGTATACGACGGTACAGTTGAGAATAGCTTATAAGAATTAATTGGTACTACCTATATTAACAAGATGCATCTACTTTTCGGTAGCCCGGAACGGAAGAACTCCATAGTTAAACGTGTTTGATTTGCAGTATTCTGGGATGGGTAACCTCCTGGGAAGTTTTCACGGGAAGTGCAAGTAAGGACAAAACACGTTGAAAAGTTTCATGTTAGTGTGTGGGGATAGTCATTGATGCTTGGAGTGGCCGGACGTTACACTCTAAGTCATTACCTTCGACATGCTCAATTGTGACATTACATGTATATAAAATAAGGGGAAAATGTTTATCCTTTTAAATGACACAACTTATATCCTTTCACTCTCACAAAGAGGTGGAACCCACACCTTTATTTTTTTTGTCAACTCTCTCTCCTCTTTTATCTATCTCTTTCTGTCTCTTAAAATGACACAACTTTACATCCTTTAAAATGACACACACTTTACCCATAAAATAAATAGAGACTGCAAACAATTAAAAAAGAAGAAAATAAAATTTACAAGAAAACTAAAAAGTGTCCATGTTTACTATAAATTGTGTTCATATAGGAAATTAAAATTAATATGAAAAGATAATAATTGAACAAAAAAATCCCATATGAATAACTCGAATAATTCAATAAAAATACAACCAATAAATTGTTCAATCAAATTTTAACCCAAATACTTCAAGCAAATTACAACCAAAATAGCATAAAAAAATGTAGTTCATGAAAGGACAATATGATCAAAATATTAATCATCCTAGCTTGAAATTTATCCAAGAAATGCGCTCTTTTAATGACATGCTCAAGAACAAGTCCTTCTTTGCTTTAGTATTAAGCAAATCAATTGCCAAGAAACGAGTCTTATCATCCAAATTCAGAATCTTTTTTATAGCATCCTAAATATTACTTTCTTTTTTTCTATATCTCTGTCTCTCTTCTCCATTAGGTTAGATACTTTTTTAAAATTGCTAGCAATAGTCTCAATGCCAATTGAAAGATTTTCTAGAACTTTTAGCTTGATTGTTGGTCCCAACTAAGACAGAGTTCCCTTCATATTCGAATCTACTCCGCTTATTGCGACTTGGTTTTTTAGTGCAAACCTCCGAATCTAAAGGGGAATGAGATGGTGGACTATATTGGTGGGGGTGACAGAGGATAGTTGAATGGTTCATAGTGATTCGTTGCTATGAAAGCACAACCATAAATCATCAATTAATCATGAAGAAAAACAGCATAAAGAGAAATGCCAAGACCAGAGAAAATATATGAGAGTAAAAAAAAGAACATTCATTGACTTTGAGAAAAGCTAGGATAAATTGTGAGACACTGCAATAGAGAAATCTCATGGGTTAAAGTGAGATTATGAGAAAGACATGGTATTTATACTTAACTAAAAAGTCTTACAAAATTCACACTAATAAAAAATTCATTACAATCATCAAATTTTTAAATATCACAAAATTATTTTTCTTTGTTTAAAATCTTGATAAATACCATCAGATTTGGATGGACTCTAAAATAATTTTTTAAAATCCTAATCGAATAATATGTGACTTTTTCCAATCATTTAAAATCTTAATTGAATACCAATGAATTTTTTTTTTTGTCCAAAAACATTTCATTAAATTTTTTTAAAATCTCATTCGAATACACCTCCTAACTCTTAAGTTTCATTTTCAATTATATTTTCGTACTCAATCAGTCTATTGAAGAATCTTGATCTTTTATATTATTTTATGAAACATTTTGTTGTTTCAAATATATTTTTATGCGGTCTCTTCAATAATGTACCTTCTCCCTTGGCTGCATCTCTTGTGGTGGTCTCTTCAATAAAAGTATACACCTCAGAATCTTGTCCATTTTTGTATTCCGGGGTAGTTAATCTTCCTGTGACCCTATTCCTTTTAATTCAAGCGCAAATTAAATTTTAACTCAGATTAGGTAGAAATAGAAAACGCTGATTGGGTTGTAGACTTGTAGGTTATCAATCAAAATCTGAAAGCGAAAAACTTATTTTAGCTAGGCCATTATTGAAGGTCTTATGGCGTTCGTTTCTTGGGTACACCAATATGGCTTGATACTGACCAAAAAGAAAAATCGTGGGTTGACATACCAAGAAAATGTGAACTTGGCGACAATGAAATTAACCGATGTAGATCATCTTCTTTTATTTTAATTGGGTTATCAAAAATTTATGGGGAGGAGTCAATAAAGATTGGGAAAGGATCCTTTACAATTCTTTTTTATAAATTACACTAAGTCATAACTCTGATCGGTCTACACTATTGATTGAAGTATGACCAGTCAGATATAATATAGTTTGTAAGAGTTTGTAAACAAAAAAATTTATAAATATAATCTTCCCTATGATTTATACCATCCTACTAGTTAAAACATGATATATAGTGTTATGAAAGAAAAAACAGAATTAATTTTATGCATGCAGATGTGGAGACACCAAAACTTTCGTAGTAGTAACCACAGTGGTCTGGAGCATAGAGCTATCATCTAAAAAAGATGGAGATATTGGTTTGGGTGAGTACCATCTATGAAGCACCGACACTTCAAAATTCCTGACGCGTCGTGTCCGACACTTCCTGACACTTTCCGACACTTCGACACTTCCCGACATTCTAATAATCATTGCAAAGACTCAAAAAAGGTTCAAAGGTTACGTTGCGTTGTATTTTGAGTTCCAACTATTAGATTCGTTAGATTACGATTACTATTTTATTGAGTTTAATATAAACATTTGAAATATCTCATGTTTCTTTGCAAAATTGATGGGTATTATAAGTTTAGCTTTATTTTTTTGTTAAATTATTGAATATTAAATATAATATACATTACATAAATTAAAAATATTATATAATATCAAAATATTTTCTAACGTGTTAAAATTTAACATTTTTTATAATTAACGTGTCGAAATATCATGTCGTATTCCGTGTCACATGTCAGTGTCGGTGTAACATATAGTATCATAACAGTTTGGTTACTAGTGGTCCCCGCTGGCAAGTATAAGATTCTTTTTCTTTTTTTTTGTTACATAAGTACAACATTCTTTCATGTATGCTGCTTTTGTTACAAACCTGGGGAACTGAGCATTGGGGGAAGTGTAGAATGTTAGGTGGTGAAAGGCATAGCAAATAACTTTAATAAGTATTATTGTTGGACACAGTGTATATTTTTATTAAAATATTATAGAAGGAAGAAGAATTGATATGGTGGTAAATGAAAAATAACTATGTTGATTTGATAATATAGAATCGTCTTGATTCTTATTGACTTTATTCTGAGTCATGAATTATGATGCAATTAGTGCATGAAACCTTTAGTCTTCTGTATGCACATGAAATTGATATTTCATTAAATCATAGAATGACATTTTATTGTACGAGCCAAATGGGAGTATATAATAAGATATGACTCATGTATGATTATTGTATATGGTTTAACGAGGGACTAAATGGTAATTTCAGTTGGCTTTGGAAAGAGTTTAACTCCTTGATGGGTGTGATTTTCTTATTATAAGGAGCTATCCTTTGTGATAACTGTTGGTTTTTGAAACAAAAATCAACCATATTTAGTCTCCACCTAGAATAATTTTATGCATTATCATTTATTACCATAAAAAGAGAGAGCCTAACATAGAAAGAGCCAGGAGAAAGATTTGTATCCCAATTTCAATTTTTTTTTTTTTGATAACATCCCAATTTCAATTTACGTACGTGAAAACATGAATTTCCAAGATCTAATTGTGTCCTTACATAATGAACCCTAAAGTTACACTAGTAAACTTAATACATTTTATCCTAAAATAATTTATGAATATTATATTTATGAAATTAACGTTTCTCGTATTGTAGGAGATAATTTTACGTAAAAGTGTGTCGGACCTATATTTTTTTATTCTTTTTTTTCTCTTCACATGATTTCACATGAACTCTGTACATATTTTTTATATGTGTACGAAATAAAATTAATGAGAAACATTAATCCCTATATTTATATGATTTTCATTCAATTAATTTAAAATTTAATCACTCACACTTGAATTTTTTAATATTTTCTTCTAAGTCGTCGTCCCAATCTTTGGCCTCCCTAACATGGTTAAACACCAATCGAAGCTCAGCAAAACCATTAATTTTGATATCACTTGTTAGGTAATTAAGGGAAAACTTAGGGACAAAGGAAGTCTAAAACGACAAATCAAAATATTAAACCTGGCATTCACACTTGAATTTTTCATATATATAAAGCTAGCATTTTTTTTCTTTTTTGAGATATTTTAATTGGTTCATGCTTCGCGACTAGTCCAATTCAAGGCGGATCTCGATATTAAGACTTTAAACCTCACAAAGACAATACTGATGAGGATCGAACACATGTTCTTATCCTCAACTACTCAGTTGCTTGACGCCCAACTGAACTTACCAGTTATATAAAGCTGTCATTGAAAGCTAAGTAATGAGCTGAATATGAAAGATAAGACTTGAGGCATTTGTCTTCATGTATTTTGGCTTCTATTTATCAGGGAATCTGGGTAATAAACTGAAGCAATATTATCTCATTCCCGTTTCCCCTTAACTTTATTGAAACTAATTAGGGTGACGCAACATATTCTGAATGTATAATATACCAAACCTCACATGGTTTTGACTCTATACATGAAGAATGAAGCTGGTCTCTACTTGGAAATTGACTAAAGCTAATGTGGTTGTTTTCTCTCTTATGTTTTCTTCTCATATTTAATATGGAATTAGGTGGTTTAGGTTGAGAAAATCAGATGCCTTAACCCTCTAATAAGTTTGATCGTATAATAGAAATGCACATACGGAAGATGACAATGGACATATATACCTAACATTGTCCTGTGCTTCACCCCGGAATAAAGGAAACAAAACGTATAAAATTTATGCTCATTCATTTTTCCCATCTATCATTATGAAAATTCTTCACTCACTCTCTCATACATCATCATGCATGCTTTGAATATTACGGCGTTTGGTTTTTCTTTTAGATAACTTGAAAAATCTTATCACGGCAAGCAGACAGTAATGCTAGGTGCACGTATCTCATGCTTGAATATCCTGGGGGAAATATTTGTATTCGGATGCTATAATTAATGTCTTTGTACCAATTCGTTGACAATTTTTTGAAGTTGATATAATTGGTACTCTTGTAAAGTCAAATCATGCTTACATTTTTTTTGTTGTAATCCTAATGACTTAAGAAAACTTACTTTGAATATAGGGTTCCCTTTTTGTCATTTGACATGACAAGAGCACTTTCCTACACACACAAATCAAGTGTGGGTCCCACGCTTAAAAAAAAAAGTCAGACCAAAGTCAGGATACGATGCCGTATCCTTAGGATACGACGCCGTATCCTTGTTGCAGGAATGAACAGTGCCATTCCTGCAACATGATTCTTATATTTCCCTTGAATATATTATGAATTTGTATAGCAGAGTGTGAACAAAATTTAAGGACAAAGTTATCCAAAAAAAATAAAAAAATTTAAGGACAACAGAAGTGGCCCACTTGTGTTAAAAACCCATCATATTATCTTATTTCCATACAGTTCTCTATTACGAAAGCTTCTAAAGAATCCTAAAATATTCCATTGGTTACCTAAAGAATAAATAGTGAAAAAACCTGAAAAGGTAGAAAGACATCAATATTTTTAAGTTAAATTATAGGTTGAAGTTCTTCATTTACCACAAGAAACATGCCATATCTGCACCGTTGTCAATTTTCTTATTAAACAGAGTAGGCAGGGTCGCTTTACTAGAACTATTTAATGTCGGATCATACATCTTCCTAGCTAGCACTTGAATATGTGTCATTCTCCACTATTATTTCTTCATTCCCTATTCTTCTTTTCTTAATACTTTCATTTTTTATACTCAGCAAAAAATTTGAGCCTTTCTTAATTGTTCTAGTCTATTCTTTTATATGGACTGGAACTCTTAGTCCTAGAGCATACCTTTTGAATCATTTGATTTGGTGTCTGAATTTGTGTAATAATGGGTTCCATTTGGATGTCCCATTTGTTTCTGTTATTGGCCATACTTGATACTGCTTTTGTTGCAACTATGGGCAACAGTGCAACAAATTCCTACTGGCTTCTCAGGATTAAATCAGAACTGGTTGATCCTTTGGGAGCTATGAGCAACTGGTCTCCAACAACTCATATCTGCAGCTGGAGTGGAATAACATGTGCTGTTGATCAGAAGAATATCATAGGCCTGAATCTATCTGGTTCAGGAATATCAGGTTCCATTTCAGTTGAGTTCAATCACTTCATTTCTCTTCAAACACTTGATTTGTCTTCAAATTCCCTTACTGGCTCCATTCCTTCAGAGCTTGGGCAGCTTCAAAATCTAAGGATACTGCAACTATACTCAAATAACCTCTCTGGTAACATTCCTGCAGAGATAGGTAATTTGAAGAAGTTGCAAGTTCTTAGAATAGGAGACAATAATCTGACAGGTGAAATTGCACCTAGTATCTTCAACTTGAGTGAGTTGACAGTGTTGGGTCTTGGCTACTGCCACTTAAACGGAACTATACCCTTTGGGATTGGTAAATTGAAGCATCTAATATCCCTTGATTTACAAATGAACAATCTCAGTGGCCCCATACCAGAAGAGATTCAAGGCTGTGAAAAGCTCCAAAACTTTGCAGCATCAAACAACATGCTTGAAAGAAACATACCCTCCTCTATGGGGTTTCTTAAATCATTGACAATTCTCAATCTTGCCAATAACAGTTTGTCTGGATCAATTCCCACAGCCTTGAGTCACCTTTCTAACTTGACATACCTGAATTTGCTTGGAAACAAACTAAATGGAGAAATTCCTTCTGAGTTATATAGTCTAACTCAGCTGCAGAAGCTAGACTTGTCTAAAAACCACCTTTCCGGATCAATACCCCTCCTTAATTTGCGTAGTCTTCAAACTCTGGTTCTTTCTGATAATGCTTTGACAGGTAGCATTCCAAGTAACTTCTGCTTGAGAGGTTCAAAGCTTCAGCAACTTTTCTTGGCTCGGAATATGCTCTCTGGCAAATTTCCCTTGGAGTTACTTAACTGCTCCTCAATCCAACAGTTGGACCTTTCTGATAACAGACTTGAAGGAGAACTTCCATCCAGCCTGGACAAACTACAGAACCTCACAGATCTTGTACTCAACAACAACAGTTTTGTTGGATCTCTACCTTCTGAAATTGGAAATATTAGAAGCTTGGAAAGTCTTTTTCTATTTGGTAACTTTTTTACAGGTAAAATCCCAGTGGAGATTGGAACACTACAGAGTTTGAACACCATTTACCTCTATGATAACAAGATGTCTGGACCTATACCAAGAGAGTTGACAAACTGCACAAGCTTAAAGGAAATTGACTTTTTCGGAAACCATTTCACTGGGCCCATTCCAGAGACTATAGGAAAGCTCAAGGACTTGGTTGTTCTACATTTGAGGCAGAATGACTTGTCTGGTCCAATCCCTCCAAGCATGGGGTACTGTAAAAGTCTTCAGACATTGGCCTTAGCAGATAACAGGTTGTCAGGTTCCATTCCACCCACATTCAGTTACCTTTCAGAACTTACTAAAATTACCCTTTACAACAACTCCTTTGAAGGACCTCTCCCTCATTCACTCTCAGCTCTCAAAAGCCTCAAAATCATAAATTTTTCCCACAACAAGTTCAGTGGAAGTTTCTTTCCTCTCACTGGTTCAAATTCTCTGACTATTCTGGACTTGACTAACAACAGCTTCTCAGGTCCCATCCCTTCTAGTCTAACCAATTCCAGAAATCTCAGTCGTCTCAGACTTGCATACAATCATCTCACAGGAAGCATTCCTTCTGAATTTGGCCAGTTTACTGAGCTCAACTTTCTTGATTTATCATTCAACAATTTAACAGGAGAGGTGCCACCTCAACTCTCAAACTCTCAGAAAACAGAACACATCCTGCTGAGTAATAACAGATTGAGTGGCAAAATACCTCCATGGTTGGGAAGCTTCCAAGAACTCGGTGAGCTTGATCTCTCATACAATAACTTCAGTGAGAAGGTACCTGCTGAGCTTGGTAACTGCTCAAAATTACTTAAGCTTTCTCTCCATCACAACAATCTCTCTGGTGAAATCCCCAAAGAGATTGGAAATCTCACTTCTCTCAATGTGTTCAATTTGCAAAGGAATAGTCTCTCTGGCCTCATTCCTTCCACAATTCAGCAATGCACCAAGCTGTATGAGCTCAGGCTCTCAGAAAACTTGTTGACAGGTTCAATACCAGTTGAGCTCGGAGGGCTTCTTGAGTTGCAAGTAATATTGGACTTGAGTAAAAATTTCTTCTCTGGTGAGATTCCACCATCTTTAGGAAACCTCATGAAGCTAGAAAGACTCAACCTTTCTTTCAATCAACTTCAAGGAAATGTTCCAACTTCACTTGGTAAACTTACCAGCCTGCATGTGCTGAATCTCTCAAATAACAATCTTGAAGGTCAGATTCCTTCAACTTTTTCAGGATTCCCACGAAGCTCCTTCCTGAACAATGACTACTTGTGTGGCCCACCATTGGTATCATGCTCAGAATCCCCAGCACATGAGAAAATGCAGCTATCAAACACTCAAGTGGCAGCAATCATTGTGGCCATTGTTTTTACTTCCACAGTGATATGCTTAATCATGTTGTATATCATGCTCAGAATCTGGTGCAACTGGAGAAAAGTTGCAATTTCAAGTGCAGATGGTGGTGTTGTTGCTCACAAGAGAGAGGAAGGTAGATCTGTGAGTGCTGACAATAAGACAAGGAGTGGAGAGGACTGGAGTGTGAATTCCTTTGGGTTGATTCTTTCACCAGATGAGCAAAATTCAGTAGCAACAACTACAAGCTTCTTTAATCTCAAAATGGAAGCCATGGAAAATACTAATATATAAGCTCTTTATCTTTAGTCTGTGTTCCAAACCAAGCTTTGAGGAACCATTACTATCCGGAACAGAACTGGCACATCATCAAATGCTGACTTTCATTAACATAAATACTTTTAAATTCTCATTCATCGAAATAAATAAATAAATACTTTTCAATTCAAAAGCATCGTGTGTATGAGTTTTGATAGATAAATGTTCATTACATATAAAAATAACTTATTTTAATTTAAAAAATTCATATCTAAAATATTTCAGAAATAATATTTGGTTAAAAGTGTTAAAATACTTATAATCTAAAGTATAATAAAGAGAATCACATTAAAAAATTAATAATTATATGATTCATTTTTTTATTTATTTGTAATAATATATAGTTTTAACTCTATAAATAGCTCAAATAACCAAGACAATATATTTATTTTGACATATTAATTAATTTTTCATGACATGAAAAATAGTTATAATTATTACTTTTTATTTGTCATTTATATATTATTTTTTATTTCATCTTAATTATATTTTGATAAGTTTTTCTTAAAAAATTGTTTGCTACTAATAAATATTTTTGAGCATTTTATAACCAAAATAGGAACTTTTATAACAAAAATTGAACTTTGGCTAAGAACATACTTTTCAAAAAAGTTCTATCAGGTCAACATCATGTTGTCATCTCCTGTACATTCACAAAGGAATGTGTGCAACAAGTTATACTAAATTCATGTTGTAATAGTCTTCAGTTGTCCACCGTTTGGCCCAATAGCAAATGCAGAAACCTTTCATAATAGAAACTTATATTGTGGTTCCCAACATTAAAAATTGATTTTTTTTTTTTTTTTTTTAACTACATAAATTATCTCTGCATCTGCAAGCACCATCTCAATACTTTTAGTGGCTATTATTAATTGTTGTTGTTCGCCACATTTGCACAATCTAAACCTTGATTCAAGGGGAAGATTTTCTAACTAAATTGAACTGTGGAGCCATAACTATCATTTTAACTATAACATTAAAAACTAAATAACTATATTTTTGTAAAATAATTATAAAAACAGACGTTTTTTTGTATTTTTTTTTTATTTTAAAAGTTAAAGTCAAAACATAAAATAAAAATAACTTAGACATGATCTCTAAATTTAATTCAAAAAAAAAAAGTTACAATTTTTAAATTCTTTTTACAAAACAAGTTTTATCAAATGAGTTGTTTTGTTTTTTTTCTTCTAAAAATCAAAAAACTATTTTTAGAAACAATATTCAAACATCCTTGATCTCCGCCTTCCATCTACTTACAGAAGGCCCAAAGAACCTTAAAGAGGGGGAAAATAGTAAGCCATAGACTGGACTAAACTATGTACATACAGCATCACTTCAAACTAAAATCTTAAAGCTAGCTGCAAGATGTACAGATACACTACTCTTTCGCATCATAGCAGGGACTGTACTTCGGCCAAAAGTCTATCATACTCAAGTTGAGCTTCTTTAATTTTACTTCTAAGCTGTGTCACCTGTACAATCATAATCACAAATCACAAAGGCCAAACAACAGATTTTCATTCTATGCATCTTTCGCAGAGGATCTAAATATAACAAATTTCAACAAAATCCAACAAATGGAAGGAACTAAAGGATACAAAATCAAACCAGATTTAGATCCTCTCATGCGAGTTTTAATATAACCAGGTCATTTGAAGAGAGATACACAAAAACCTGTGTAGTATACAATTGTGGTGCCCTATGTAGGAACTAGGCTATCCCTATTGTTGGAAATCGACAATCACACAGAATCGAGAAAACAGAAAAAGAGATAAGAGTAGAGAGATTGACACGATGATTTACCCTGGTTCACCCAATATAGGCTACGTCCAGCTTGTCTGTACTATATTCACCTCACCGCCACTCGTTACAAGTCTCTCGGTTTACAAGGCAAATATAAATAGGATTACAAGAAACCCTAACAGCAGCTATTCATGGGCCCAAGCCCAAACTGCTAAGAAAATTACAATAGAAACAGAGGCCTAAACATTACCTAGCCTCTACGGGACCCCAGTTGCCTTTCTGCTGACCCCGACAATTAGGGTCAACATCATCATGTGAAGTATGAGCCATACCCAACATTCTCCCACTTGGTGAATGCTTCACATGTTTCTTCAATCCCAAAGCATCTGTACACCATTCAAACTTCTCCGAAGTCACTGCCTTGGTCAGAAAATCAGCATTGTTGACCTTTGTGTCAACCTTCTCCAGCAATACAACCTTGTCTTCAATCTTCTCTCTGATGAAGTGGTACTGTATGCCGATATGCTTGGTCCTCGCATGGAAACCTGGGTTCTTAGCCAAGAAAATGGCGCTCTGACTGTCACACCCAACGATCATCTCTCCTTGTGCAAAGCCAAGCTCTTTGCACAACCTCCGTAACCAAATAGCTTCCTTAACAGCATGTGTCAAGGCCATGTACTCAGCCTCTGTAGAAGATAAAGCAACAGTGCTCTGCCTCTTACTCATCCAACTGATAGCTCCGCCAAATGAAGAAAAAACATATCCACTTGTAGATCTTCTACTATCAATGTCACCTCCCCAATCAGCATCCACAAAGCATCTCAGCTCTAACAATGTCTGTCCCCTTGAGCCCTTCACGCCTTCATAGCATAACCCAAGGTCAGACGTACCACGAAGATAGCGGAACACACGCTTCACAGCCGTCCAATGCTCATTTCCTGGCTTGGACATATACCTGCTCAATACTCCCACTGCTTGAGCAATATCAGGTCGAGTACAAATCATGGCATACATCAGACTCCCTACTGCACTAGCATAAGGAACTGACGCCATCTCTTCTTTTTCTTCTTCAGTCTTGGGACACTGGTCAGCCGATAACTTAGAACCAGTAGACATGGGAGTCAACACAGGCTTGCAGTCAGTCATCTTGAATTTCTTCAGAACATCTTCTATGTACTTCTGCTGACTTAACCATAATCTTCGTTTGTCACGCTCCCTCTTAATCTGCATACCCAAGATCACATTTGCAGCGCCTAGATCTTTCATTTCAAACTGCTTTGCTAGCAGTCCTTTAACAGTGCTGATCATTTTCAAACTGTTTCCAACGAGTAACATATCGTCAACATACAAAGTTAGAATAACAAAGTCACCTTCTAACCTTTTCACATAAACACAGTGATCAACATCACAACGGTCAAAGCCAAGCTTCAGCACATAAGTGTCGAACTTCATGTACCACATCCTTGGGGACTGCTTCAGGCCATACAGAGATTTATTCAGCTTGCAGACTAGCTCCTCTTTGCCTCTTGCAATGAACCCCTCTGGTTGCTTCATGAAAATAACCTCCTCCAAATCACCATGAAGAAAAGTTGTCTTCACATCCAGCTGCTCCACCTCTAGGTCATATGCAGCTGCTACAGACAAAACCAGTCTTATGGAATTTAACTTTGCAACAGGTGAAAATACCTCACCATAATCAACCCCTTCTGTCTGTGAATATCCCTTTGCAACCAATCGAGCCTTGTAGCGTTCAATCTCCCCATTGGCACCAACCTTCTTCTTGAACACCCACTTGCAACCAATTGCTTTTCGGTCTGCAGGTAGATTCACCAAACTCCAAGTTTGGTTTTTCATCAGAGACTTCATCTCTTCTTTCATAGCTTCCTCCCACTGTTTGGCATCCTCCGAGCTCCTCGCATGTTTTACAGTGCTCGGATCATCACCTGTAATACTAAATGCACAAACATCATCACTAGCACACAGGATATAATTTTCAGGTGTATACCTCTCATATGGTCTTCTTTCCCTCGTGGATCTCCTCAGCACTGGTGCTTCAACCTCAGCCTCAGTTTCAGAAAATTCATCCTCTACCTCATTATATTCAGCAGCTTCAGAATTCAAATTTTCCAATTCAATCTGTGAGTTTATTGTATCCTCTTTCAAACCCATATCCAACTCCACCGTCTGTGACTTTTCAGGAGCTTCAGGAAAAATCTGATTCAACTTAGATTCTCTGAATACAACGTCTCTGCTGTAAGTTACACTTCTAGTATCCGGATTCCACAACTTATAACCTTTGACGCCATCCTTGTACCCAATAAAGATACACTTTTCAGATTTACTGTCAAGCTTGTTTCTTTTCTCCTTGGGTACGTGCATATAAGCTTCACAGCCAAACACTCTGATATGAGATACGTCTGGCCTTTTTTTAAACAGTGCTTCATACGGAGTCTTCTCCTTCAAAGCTGATGTAGGAGATCTGTTCTTCAGATAACAAGCAGTAGCCACTGCCTCTGCCCAAAACTCAGTTGCCAAGCCTGCACCGCTCAGCATACTCCGTGCTTTCTCCATGAGAGATCGATTCAACCTCTCTGCCACCCCATTCTGTTGAGGTGAGTAGGGCGTAGTCTTCTGTCTTACAATCCCATTGCTCGCACAAAACTGGTCAAATTTTGTTGAACAGAACTCCCCTCCATTGTCAGTTCTCAGCACCTTGATTTTTTGATCAAATTGATTTTCCACCAAAGCCTTGAACTCGCAGAATTTATCGAACACTTCATCCTTGCTGCGCAAGAAATATAACCACACATATCTTGAAAAATCATCAGTAAAAGAAACATAATACCTTGATTTTCCATGTGATGCTACAGGTGTGGGGCCAAACACGTCGCTGTGTATCAAGTCCAGAACCCCCTCAGCTCTTCCTCTTATGGAATCAAAAGATACCCGATTTTGCTTCCCTTGCAGGCAATGCTCGCAAAATCCAAACCCCATAGAGCAGCTCGGAATTCCATCCACCAACTTCTTTGATGTTAGAGTCTCCAGACCTTTTCCTCCAATATGCCCCAGCCTCCTATGCCATAACATAGCAGTGTCCTCCTCCGCCTGTTCTGAAACATAGCTTTCACCACTGAATACTGTGCTACCCAGCAGTTTCCACAATTTACCATGACGCTCTCCTCTTGCAATAACCAAAGCTCCTCGAGTCAGCTTGCAAGAATACTTGTCACTGCTAAAATTAATACCAGCATCTGCCATACTACCAACGGAGATCAGATTTCTGGTAAGCCCCGGAATATGCATCACACCCGGCAGATTCTTGACTGTCCCGTCACTCATCTTCAGCTTTACCTTCCCACGCCCCACAATTGCATGAGTCGTGTCATCTCCCATTCTAACTGTACCGCTAGAATACGATTCATAGGTGCAGAACCACTCCCTATGAGGTGTCATATGAAACGATGCTCCAGTGTCAATAATCCAATCATTACAGTCATTATGACTGTCAAACGCCATGTACAGGTCCCCTGTACTATCATCATCATCCTTCTTTGTACCCGAAGCAGACGGTTGTGAATCATCCCGCTTCTCAGGACCTATACTTTTACTTCTGCAATTCCTTCTCAGATGTCCAACCTTTTTGCACCTCCAGCACCTCATTTCAGATTTATCAGATTTATCACGGGACTTTGATCGTCCCCTCGATCTTCCTCTGTGACCAGACTTTGATTTGTCATCACTCCTCCCTCTAGCAACCAGAGCCTCATTGTTGGTACCTTCAGAACCTACCCTTCTCATCTCCTCAGACAATAAGGCAGCAACAACCGTCTCAAACGACAGTTTATTAACACTAGTACCAATTGACACAATGATGTGCTCCCAAGAGTTGGGCAGTGAACACAACAAGGTGCAAGCTTTGTCTTCCTCGTCCAGGTTAATGTCTATAGACGAAAGTTGTGCACAAATAGTATTAAATTCATTTAAATGAGCAGAGAAAGAATCACCTTCGCTCATCCGCAGATTATACAGCCTCCTTCGCAGGAACAACTTGTTCACGAGTGACTTGCTCTGATAGAGACTTCCCAGCTTCGTCCAGAGATCCTTCGCGGTCTTCTCAGAAGTTACGTTCACCAGAACGTTATCAGCCAGGCATAACCAGATCAGGCTTCGCGCCTTTCGATCGTCTCTGGTCCACGCCTTCAACTCCTTCGACTCGCCATCACCTGACGTTTCTTCACCGACAGGTTTTGTTGGTACGGACGGCTTATCATCTTCGATCACGTACCACACGTCCCTGTCAACGAGCAGAGCCTCCGTCTTCAGCTTCCATAACTCGAACCCTTTTCCTCCGAACTTTTCAACCTCGACCCGTGATTGGCCAGTCGACATCCTCTCCAGATCAATTTCGCAGTTTTATCTATGCCAAGAAAAAACCCTAAATCGCGAAACCCCAATCTGTCACAGGAACCCTGGTCGCAGAACCAAAGCTCTGATACCAATTGTTGGAAATCGACAATCACACAGAATCGAGAAAACAGAAAAAGAGATAAGAGTAGAGAGATTGACACGATGATTTACCCTGGTTCACCCAATATAGGCTACGTCTAGCTTGTCTGTACTATATTCACCTCACCGCCACTCGTTACAAGTCTCTCGGTTTACAAGGCAAATATAAATAGGGCCAACATCATCATGTGGGACCCTGGTTACAAGTCTCTCGGTTTACCCTGGTTCTCCCAATATAGGCTACGTCCAGCGGGACCCCAGTTGCCTTTCTGCTGACCCCGACAATTAGGGCCAACATCATCATGTGAAGTATGAGCCATACCCAACACCTATATAGGGCCTTGTGCTTGTCTCTCACATGGCAAGGTTATGTAAAAAAACTCATAGATGATAGTATCCAAATTTGGCAACACCCTTTAAAAAAAAAAAAAAAAAAAACAGGAAAACAAGGAGTGTTTTCTAAAGGCAGCATCCAAGCATCCCAGCACTCTTAAATACAACTCGATCAACTGAGTAAACTCGGTAACCTGACTATACAAGGTAATGAACCAACTATTATTACACCGTACAAGAATTACCTTAAGATTAAGTTCTTCCTCTCCTTTTTCATATTCCAAACATCTGTAAGGAAAAAAAGACAGGATAAATAAGGTATTTGCGTCATACTGTTGCCATGAGATAATTCAGAAGTGAAGACGAGCTATTAAATGTTGCCTAAGTCCAAAAAAGGTAAGGAGAATAATAAACATGGCATGTAGCTTGTATTTGACAGCAGAATTTGATTGGGATTGAAGCCAATGCAAGTAGTTGTACAACAGCATTCCATGAAATCAAGTATTGTCAGTGACCGTAATTAGAAATATACTCACTTTGCAATGAGTTTCTTGTTTATTTCCATCAAGTTTATAGCCTCCTGGCCTGCAGGAGATGCGATGGTCTACATCAAAAGCAAGGGTGAAGTTGGCATTAAAAAACTTTTCAATGATTTACAATGACAGAGTACGAAGGCCAAGGCAATCAAGCAAATAAATAGAATTGTTAATGAGTAGTTACTCTAGAATACTACTTCAAGCAATAAAAGAAAATTAATAATTTCCTATATGCTAAGTATTGTCAGTAACATGCAACAAATCAGTAAAAAAAATGGACCAGCTAATAGGTATCTGTTAGGAAACCCCCTATTATTAAAGTGTACTCTAAGAAGGGGTGACTGAATGAGGTACTGAGGCCTTTTGTGCTGAAATTTGGGTTAGTGTTCTTTGATGATATCTTAATCTATAGGCCAAGCCAAAAATCTCATTTAGTAACTTGAGGAGGGTGCTGCAATTGTTGAAGGAACAACAACTATTCATTGACAAAAAGAAATGCAGCTTTGGGAAATCCCAACTGAAATATTTGGGACGTATAACCTGAGCTGAAGGATTAAAGGAAGATCCTAAGAGAGTAAAAGTTATGGTGGAGTTGCTTACACCCTCGGATGTTTCTAGTTTAAGAGGGTTCTTGGGTTTACAAGATATTACATAAAGTTTGTGAAAGATTATGGTAAAATAGCCAAGCCTTTAATTGCACAACTCAAGAGCGACAATTTTAGTGAAGCCAAGAAGCACAGGAGGTATTTGAGTCACTAAAAAGGCTATGACTACTACTCTGATTCTAGCCATATCCAATTTTAATAAGACTTTCACCATAGAGATAGTGCTTCAGGCAAGGGCCTAGGGGCAGTTTTAATTCAAGAAGGCAAGCCAATTGCTTTCATCAATCAGGACCTATCAAAGAGGGTGCAAATAAAGTCTGTACAGGAAAAAGACTTGATGGCAATATGGCATGTAGTGTAGAAATGGAGGCATTATTTAATGGGGAGGCATTTTATAATGAAAAATGATCATAAAAGTCTCAAATTTCTCAATTATCAGAGGCTACTCGCAGAGTAGTAGAAATGGACTTCTAAGCTAATTGGATTTGATTTTGAGGTCCACAATAAACCAGGGAGGAGAATGGGATGGTCGACGCTCTATCAAGGCAAATGCATTTTCCTACTATTTCAAAAGTAAAGTTGTTGAACATGGACGATTTGCAAGAAAAAATTAATGGAAGATGCCAAACTTAGAGGCATTATGAAAAGGTGGGCATGGGTCGACCCGAATCAGATTTTTGGTTGAATTGAACTGAACTGGTTTAAATCGGTTTGGTTTTGAACCGAATTGTTTTTATTTTTTTAGAACCTGTTCTGAACTGATCGGAACCTGTTCGGTTATGTACACTCATTCTAAGCTGGTCTCGGACTGGTTCCAAACCAGTTCTAAACTAGTTCCAAACTGGTTTCGAACCAATCTCCAAACCAGTTCTTTTAGTTCGGTTTAATTTTTAAACTGATTATAAAACCAGTTCGGTTCTCAAGACTGGTTCAAAAAAAATGTAATTAAGTTCGGTTCAGTTATTTTGTGCACACCTATTATAGGGGATGTCATTGTTAATGCAAAAGCTTATCCCAAAATTCCAACTTCATGTGGGAAAGATCTTTTATTAAAGCAAGTCTATGCTACCTAAATAATCATGGACAGTCCCTTAAATCTCAAGGAGTTCCATGACTCAGTTTTTGGAGGTCATTCAGGTTTCTTTAGTACGTATAAGAGGATTAGTGGACTCGTATATTGGGAGGGTATAAAGAAGGACATTCAAGAATATTTTGCAACGTAAGACACATGTTAAAAGATTTTTGGAGGTCATTCAGGTTCCTTAAAGCACGTTTGTTACAACCTTTGCTAATACCCACTTAGGTGTGGTCTGATTTGTCCACGGTTTTCATGAGGTTTGCCTAAGGGTGGTGGATACAATATTTGTCATTGTGGACAGGCTTAAAAAATATACCCTTTTCTTGGCCCTGTGTCCAGTGGCAGAGCCACGTTAGATGTGCGGATGGCCTTGGCCCTAGCTAAAATTCGAAAATTAGCCACGTTGGTACCAGCTAAATTTTCCTTGGCCCTAGTTGGCTTGCGAGGTTGGCTCCGCCACTACTTGTTTCACCCTCTCTCAGCCAAGCAAGCAGCTGAGAGTTACATCAAGGATATTGTTAGGTTGCATAGGTTACCTTTATCAATTATGTCATACAAGGATTTAGTCTTCATGAGCCAATTCTGGTGTGAACTATTCAAACAAGCAGGCACCAAGCTGAAGTTAAGTTCAGCCCATTACACTAAGTCCAATGGTAAAATTGAGGTAGTTAACAGGTGCCTAGGGACTTATCTAAGGTGTTTCAGCATCCAGTGGGCCAAGTAATGGCCTAAATGGCTATATTGGGCTGAATATTGGTACAATACCAATTATCATAACTTAATTCAGCACTTTAAAAGTGTGTTTCAAGATAACGAGGGTGAAACCAAGGCAAATCAAGGAAGTCTGACTCCACTCCTTGGCACGAAAAATGGTTATAACCATTGGAGGGGAGGAAGAAAATAAGATAACGAGAGATAGTGTGGAGCTATGTTGCACCGACACTTCAAAAAACTTGAAGTGTCGTGTCTGACACTCCCCGACACTCTGACACGCTCGGATATTTATAATATTTGAAATTTCATTACATATCATGAAAAAATTGATCAATGTTTTACCAAAATGATATAATAAAAATTAAAAATGGATAGCGAATAAATTTCATTGAAGTGTATAAGAGATTTTCAATTAGAAAATATAATAGTAAATATTTACATCTTATGTTTCTTTGCAAAATTGATGGGTATTATAAATTTAGTTTTATTTTTTTGTTAAATTATTAAATATTAAATATAATATACACTACATAAATTAAAAATATTATTTAATATCAAAACGTGTCCTAACGTGTCGAAAACTAAATTTTTTTAGAATTAACGTATCGGAGTTTCGTGTCGAATTAACTGGGTAGTCTGTTGGGGAGAGTACAGGCCTCTCGAATGTCTGATATTATTGGGGTGAGCTTAATCCAGTTTCTATCAGTTTTGTTAGAAATAATATTAGTTTTATTATTATTAGTTTATTATTCTAGAAGGTTATTTGGGCTTAGCTCATTAGGTCATTTAACCTCTTTAAATAGATGACTCTATATTGAGATCAGATACAATAAAATTATACCCCCAAGGAATTACTGAATAACTTATTAGAATTGATATGGCTGATATGGGACTTTACTTAGGCTAAGAATGGATCAATTATTAAATCTTGGCATTTCCTCTAGCTCCCGAAAAAGACCTTCCAGGGTGAGAAAAAAGTGGGTTCGGATTCTGTGGAATTCAGTGGAATAAAGATAAAATAGAAATTATCTTCACTTTTTTTATTTTATTTGGTGTAACTAAGCCGGACGAAGGTAGCCCATGCCGGATTAATAGTATTCCGGGCTGGGGCAATGAACTCGAACAATGTGATATCTCACACCGGGTAAATCCTTAACCCTTCCCCCTCCAACAGATAGAGGAAGATTTATTCAATCACATAGACCTTGACCCTTGTTATTTGGAGGTCATATCTTCAAAAAATAATTTTTTGTTTGTATCACATCACAAACAATCCAACAAACCCACCGTTTGTTTGGTGAAGTAACAATAAATGCGAGAATATATACTTCCATAATCTCTATGTTTTATTTCGAATAAAGAATTTGGGATTTAATCCCATAAAGAAATATAGCCCCCCCCCCCCCCAATCCCACGAGCTTCTCTTCTCGAGGTCGAAAAGATTGAGAAATAGAACCATCTGATTTGATTCGTTCCTAAAGGAATAAATGTTATGTACAGTTTTATACAATTGAATACAATACATTCATACATTATAATTTGGTATCAGAGCTCTTTGTTATGGGGATTTTTCGCTTCCGCTAAAACCCTAAGCCCACTGCTTAGGCGTTCTCTCCTTCCGCTAACGTCGTGCGTCCCTCCGGCTTGGTTCTACACAATTCACGCGGGTTTTCAAAAAAAACAAAAGCACTGTTCACCGTGTCTGTACAGTCCGTACAGATTTACTGTTCATCGTCCGTACGATCCACTGTTCATAGCATCCGTACAGTTGCACTGTTCATCGTAAGTACGGTTTTACTGTTCATCGCGTCCGTACAGTTTTACTGCTCACGCGTCCGTACAGGTACTGTTCACGCAAAAAAAAAAAAAAATCGGCCATTCCGAGACAGAACAGCTCGCCTTCCTCTCCTATTTTCAGATCTGGTCATCTCCTTTATTTTATTTTGTGATGGAGGGCTCAAGTAATGCATCCAAAAACACGACTAGCATCATCTCCAATACTACCCCATCTCCATTCTTTTCTCGAGCCAGTGATTCCAATTGGAACAGTGGACGCGGTCGCAGACATGGCCGCCGACAGAGGCCTCGTTGCAATCATTGCCAGAATCTTGGGCATTTTGAAGAACACTGCTATAGGAAGTACCCTCATTTGAAGCCACCGATTGCCAACTTTGCTCAAACGGATGCTACACCACCTTCTACTGGATTAGTAACTCTTTCGAGTGCCGACTATGAGGCACTTCTCAAGAAGATTTCTTCTCAGCATCCTACTCAAGACACTGGTAATCATGTTGCTTGTTTTTATCAATCATCTCTTGGACCCTGGATAATAGACTCAGGTGCTACTCATCATCTTTGTGGTAATAAAGATCTCTTCACTTCACTTTCTTATTCTAATAACCTACCCTCTGTCACTCTTGCTGATGGCACTAAGGCTCTTGCTCGTGGAATTGGGGAAGCCAATCCAACTCCCCTTTTAACTTTGCGTTCTGTTTATTATATACCTGGCATTCCTTTTAATTTAATCTATGTTACCCAGTTGATTCATTCTCTTTCATGTACTGTTACCTTCTCTAAACAATCCTTTTCTACGCAGGATTCGGGTACGGGGAAGACGATTGGAGCGAGCATTGAGTCAGAGGTCTCTACTATCTGATTGCACCACCTTCTCCAGTAGCCTGTTCTCTCACAGAGTCTCCTGAGCTAATTCACAGCCGTCTGGGTCATCCAAGCCTCTCCAAGCTTCGACATATGGTTCCCTTTTTAACCAGTCTTAAGTCTTTAAACTGTCATTCTTGTCAGCAAGGAAAGCACCCTCGCTCTTCCTTTGCTAATAGAGTCAATAAAAGAGCTGATGCACCTTTTTTTATTGTTCATTCTGATATTTGGGGTCCGAGTCGAACAATGTCTGTTTTGGGTTTTCAGTATTTTGTCACCTTTATTGATGATTTCTCTCGTTGAACTTGAGTTTATTTAATGAAAAATCGTTCTAAATTATTTTCAATTTATCAAAAAAATTGTACTGAGATAAATACTCAATTTGGTGCTTCTATTCAAATTTTGCGCAGTGATAATGCAAAAGATTGTGTCTCTTGAGTTTTCTAATTTTTTGGAGAAACGTGGGACGTTACACCAGACCACTTGTCCACACACTCCACAACAAAATGGAGTGGCCGAACGTAAGAATCGGCATCTGGTTGAAATTGCTCGTACCCTACTAATTCATATGAATGTTCCACTTCGTTTTTGGGCAGATGCTATAATCACCTCTTGCTTTCTCATCAATCGCATGCCCTCTTCTGTACTCAATAACGAAGTTCCACTTAGTGTTTTATTTCCAGGAGCACCTTCCTATCCTCTACCTCCACATGTATTTGGATGTACCTGCTCTGTTCATGATCTTACTCCAGGAAAAGATAAATTAACATCCAAAGCCTTCAAGTGTATTTTCCTTGGATATACTCGTTTTCAAAAGGGATATCGTTGCTACTCTCCTGATCTCAAGCGATATATTGTCTCGGCTGATGTCACTTTCCTTGATCAACAACCTTTTCATTCTATCCCATCTCAGATAACACAAGTTGATCAAGTTCTTCCTGTTCCTTTTCTTGATTTGTCTTTACCAATTGCAGGAGACTCTATCCCGGAGGAGCAGCTCCTTGCCTCCATCCCTGCGGACCGTCCTTTTCTCACCTATCAGCGTCGTCAGCCTGCGCCTCCAGTGGATTTGACCCTTACTGACTCACCGCCTGCTGCTGTCGACACTTCCCCTCCGGATCCTCCATCAGAGATTACTCCCATTGCCCTTCGCAAAGGTATTCGATCCACTAGTAACCCTCATCCACTTTATAGTTTCTTGAGTTATGATAGACTTTCTTCACCACATTTTACTTTTGTTTCTAGTATTTCGTCTATTTCTATTCCTAAAACCACAGGTGAAGCACTCTCTCATCCGGGTTGGCGTCAAGCAATGATTGATGAAATGCAAGCACTTCACTCCAGTGGCACATGGGATCTTGTTCATGCTACTCCTGAAAAGTCAGTTGTCGATTGTCGATGGGTATTCACTGTCAAAGTTGATCCTGATGGCACTATTGATCGCCTCAAAGCTCGTTTGGTGGCCAAGGGATACACTCAGATATTTGGTCTTGACTATGGGGATACTTTTTCTCCTGTTGCCAAGATGGCATTTGTTCGCCTATTTCTTGCACTTGCTGCCATTCATCAATGGCCTCTTCTACAACTTGATATCAAAAATGCATTTTTACATGGTGACTTGCAAGAGGAAGTATATATGGAGCAACCACCAGGTTTTGTTGCTCAGGGGGAGAGTTCTGGCATGGTATGCAAGCTTCGTAAATCTTTATATGGCCTGAAGCAGTCTCCTCGGGCCTGGTTTAGTCGCTTTAGTTCCGCTGTTCAATCCTTCGGTTTAACCCAAAGTAAAGCGGATCATTTTGTCTTCTATCGGCATAGCTCTTCTGGCCAGCGCATCTATCTCCTGGTCTATGTTGATGACATCATTATTACTGGCAGCGATCAAGCTGGGATTGATCAGTTAAAGAAGTACTTATTCAATCAGTTTCAAACCAAAGATCTTGGCAGACTTCGATATTTCTTAGGAATCGAAGTAGCACAGTCTAGGAAGGGCATTTCCATTTGTCAGAGGAAGTATGCACTGGATATCTTAGATGAGACTGGTATATTGGGATGTAAACCCATTGTTGATACACCTATGGATCCTAATATTAAGTTATTACCTGGACAGGGAGAGCCATTGGCAGACCCTGGTCGTTACCGCCGACTAGTTGGAAAATTGAACTATCTTACTGTGACAAGACCAGACATCTCTTTTTCAGTTAGTGTGGCAAGTCAATTCCTTGACTCTCCTTGTGACTCTCATTGGGATGCAGTTATCAGGATTCTTCGATATATCAAAAAGGCACCAGGAAGAGGTTTATTCTACACTAATGAGGGGAATGCATAAGTGTCTAGCTATTCAGATGCTGACTGGGCAGGTTCTCCTTCAGACAGACGATCCACCTCGGGGTATTGTGTTCTCCTCGGAGGAAATTTGATCTCTTGGAAGAGTAAGAAGCAAACTGTGGTTGCCAGATCAAGTGCAGAGGCAGAATATCGGGCCATGGGAAATGCAACCTGTGAGCTCATCTGGCTAAAGCAATTGCTTAAAGAATTACATCTATGTGAACAACGGCCCATGAAACTCATTTGTGACAATCAAGCCGCATTGCACAAATCCTCTAACTCAGTCTTTCATGAGAGGACTAAACATATAGAAATTGATTGTCACTTTGTTAGAGAGAAGATTCAGTCAGGCGAGATCGAGACAGTATTTGTCAATTCCAGTGATCAACTTGCAGATGTTTTCACCAAGGCTCTTAGAGGTTCCCGAATAGATCATATATGTAACAAACTGGGTGCTTATGATATATACGCACCAGCTTGAGGGGGAGTGTTAGAAATAATATTAGTTTTATTATTATTAGTTTATTATTCTAGAAGAAGGTTATTTGGGCTTAGCCCATTAGGTCATTTAACCTCTTTAAATAGAGGACTCTTGTACAGTTTTATACAATTGAATACAATACATTCATACATTATAATTAGTTTCAATATCGGAAATAAAAAAGATTAGAAAACAAAGAATGTTGTTTGAGTTATATTAATTAGAATAATTTAGAACACATTCAGAAGAAAATAAGACTCAAGATAATATGAACTAAATGTTAGTTTCAACATAACATACAAAAAACTAATACACACCTGTACACTCTGATTGCAACCAACAACTCTTACATTCTCTTCCATTGCTTGCTTTTTCATACTATGAAGGTCTATGAATCCATGTGCCTTCCTTTTAGTAAGAGATGCTGAACCGCAATGAGAAACCATTAGTTGAATAAAATTGGTTAAGCTAGTGGAAAAAAATCTTGTTTCTCACATAACCAATTACGCTGCTCGGATCCACTTTGTGTGTTGGATATTAGTACAGGTGAGGAAAAGATTTTCAATGCAATTGGTTTTTCCATACCGGGTGGTTTCTTCAGTGATGAATCCAGTGGGCTGACTACAGTTTGAGGCTTCCTTCTCTGGTACCCAATTAGTTGACAATGATAATCCCTGCAAAATTTTAAGAAGGATCTTGGCATGTCAAATATTAATGCTTAAAAATCATAATTTGGGGAAAGGGGCGCGGGGGGTAGATAGTTTATAGACCTAGAAACAAAAAGAAATAGTCAACCTCCACTGCATCATCTACTTCAAAGTTATCATATCGAATAATCTTGCACATGTTCTTAAAGCAGAGAACATGCAAAAGAAGAGAAATAGCAGACAAGCAAGGGTAAATATTTCTGCAATCCATGTGCACAAATGAATGCTAGCATAAACACTATACCAGTATTCCCATGTCATTTCCTTCAAGCGTACTTCAAGCTTTTGAAATAGGGAAGTTCTCTCAAAATCTTGCTTATTATGAGTTGGCTCAATATAATCTGCTTGCAAGATACCTGACACAAGTGTAACATAGTTAGGTACTTATCCTCTACATATCCAGTATTTGTCTAAAATTCAAACATCAAAGAGAACTAGATATTATCCAGTAATATGCAGTTGCTGCTTACCAACAACTCCTCTACCCCTATTGTTTGATGAATAGTCCACAACCTGCCAAAATGGCTACAAATAGAAAACCTAGCAGTTATATTATAAACAGAGAGGGAGAGGGAGGGAAAGAGACGCCACATGGAAAATCTATGCTTCATTAACAGAGAATAAATATAAAATGATTTGAAATGTTATTTGCTTGTGTAATGCTACAGTATGTGCAATTTAACAAACTAGTAAGTCAATGTTTACTTCATGATGTATTATTGATACCAATGTCATAATTGAATAGGTGGTTTTGGTTGATCAAGTTATCTTAGTATAGCTTTCTGGGATTTCAGTCAAGGTTGGAAGGAAAGCTTTTATTCAGGTAAGCTCTTGGTTTAGGATTTTTCTCCTAAATGTTATTCCGCCATGGTCCAATTGGATGATGATTCGGACGTGTATATTTTGTAATGAATGTAGATATTTAGTATAGTTGCATCCATGTAGGATATGGATATGTATATGTATATGATTCAGTTTGTGATCAAGAAAGTATATATGATGTGATGTGATATGATATCTATTGAAAAAGGTTTTCAGTATATCGATATTGAATAATTACATGAGGAATGAGGAGTATTTATACAAGAAAAAATAGCTAAACATGACTCAGCTTTGACTCACCAAACCTAATCACAATCATAAGAATGACTCAGCTATGACTCACTAAACCTAATCACAATTAATTCTAATTAATTACAATTATTCCTAATTAATAGGAAATAAAAAACAATCAATCCTAATTAATCTTAATTATTCCTAATTAATAGGAAATAAAAACGAAAAAATATTTGAATTTAAGTTCTGATTTTCTACACTCCCCCTCAAGTTGGGAGGTAAATGTTGATCATTCCCAACTTGCCAATCAAGTCTTCAAAGGTTGGCCGGTGCAGGCCCTTAGTGAGAATATCTGCAATCTGCTCTTTGGTAGGAATATACACCATACATACACTTCCATCATCTATTTTTTCTTTGATAAAGTGGCGATCAACCTCCACATGTTTTGTTCTGTCATAGTGAACTGGATTTTGAGCAATACTGACAGCAACCTTATTATCACAATACACTCTGACAGGTAGGGAAAAAAAGATCTTCAATTCCTCAAGGAGTCTTCTTAACCAAATTCCTTCACAAATACCATAGGCTAGAGCCCGAAATTCTGCTTCTGCACTGCTCCGGGCAACAACTGTTTGTTTCTTACTTCTCCAGGTCACAAGATTTCCCTAAATATAGGTGCAATATCCTGAAGTGGATCTTCGGTCCAATGCAGAGCCAGCCCAATCTGCATCTGTATATATTTCAATCATCCTCTCGTGTCCCCTTTTAAAGAACAATCCTCGACCAGGGGTGTTTTTGAGGTACTTCAGAATTCTATAAACTGCACTCAGGTGTTTTTCTTTAGGAGAATGCATGAATTGACTAACCATGCTAACTGCAAATGCAATATCAGGCCGAGTGTGAGATAAGTAGATCAACTTCCCCATCAATCTCTGATACTGCTCTTTGTCAACTTCTTTCCCATCTTCGATTCTCAATTTAATATTGGGTTCAACTGGAGTCTCTGTTGGCTTGCACCCAAACATTCTGTTTCTTGTAACAGGTCTAGAATATATTTCTTCTGAGTTAAAGAAATTCCTGCCTTACTTCGAGCAACTTCCATGCCTAGGAAATATTTGAGAGATCCAAGATCCTTCAGTTCAAACTGATTAGCTAAACATTTCTTCAAAGAGCTTATCTCCTCACAATCATTACCTGTGACAATTATGTCATCAACATAAACAATGAGAATAGCAATTTTACTACCATTAGAGTGTTTTAAAAATAAAGTGTGATCAGTCTGAGCTTAGAGGAATCCTCTTCCCTTAACAGCTTGAGTAAACTTCTCAAACCACTCTCTAGGAGATTGTTTAAGACCATAAAGAGACTTTTTCAACTTGCATACTGAATCGTCTCCTTTTTCAAAACCAGGTGGTGGATCCATATAAACTTCTTCATGTAGATCACCATTCAAGAAAGCATTCTTTACATCTAATTGTTGCAAGGGCCAACCAAGATTTGCAGCAAGTGATAAAAGAACTCGGATAGTGTTAAGCTTGGCAACAGGGGCAAATGTCTCTTGATAGTCTATCCCATGAGTTTGAGTGAATCCCTTAGCAACCAGTCTGGCCTTATACTTGTTGATGCTGTTATCTGTATTAAACTTTATTGTGAACACCCACTTGCAACCTACTGTTTTCTTTCCTCTGGGTAATGCTACAGACTCCCAAGTTCCATTTTTGTTGAGTGCATCCATTTCTTCAAAGATTGCATTCCTCCATTTTGGATCATCAAGTGCTTCTTGGATATTTTTTGGTATTTTTGTACTGTCTAACATAGTGTTGAAAGCACGAAAACCTGGGGACAACTTTTCATATGTGATATGATGAGAAATAGGATGAGCAGTACAAGATCTAGTACCTTTTCGGAGAGCAATAGGCACATCTAGGTTGGCTGTATCAGTGTTGCTGGAACTAAGACTCGAGTCAGAATCCTGGCAGTCTAGAGGCTCCTGAGGTGATTCTCGCCTGCTGTAAAACTTTCCCCATTTCCCGGGAGGATCTGCATTATCTGACACATTAACTCCCCCTGTCTCCAACGGCAAAGGCAAAACACCAGAATCATTTGGTTTCCAAGACTTATCTTCATCAACCCCAATAGACTCCCCTTGAAGAGAAGTCGAAGGGAAAAAAGATTGTCTCTCATCAAATGTGACATCCATAGAAACAAAGACCTTACGAAGTGAAGATGAGTAACACTTGTAGCCCTTTTGGTTAGGAGGATATCCTATGAAGACACATTTAATGGACTTAGGATCGAGCTTGGACCTTTGATGGGGAGGAACATGTACAAAAGCCACACAACCAAACAACTTGGGAGGAAGGGAAGAATGAGCCCGGAAAGAAGGAAAGGTGTGGGTAAGACAAGATAAAAGAGATTGAAAATTTAGGACACGAGAAGGCATCCGATTGATGAGGTATGCTGCAGTCAAGACAGCTTCCCTCCACAAATATTTAGGGACATGCATGGTAAACATAAGAGCTCGAGCAACTTCACGGAGATATCTATTTTTTCTTTCAGCCACCCCATTTTGTTGAGGGGTGTTAGGACAAGAACTTTGATGAAGAATACCATGCTGGCTGAGATAGTTTCCAAGAACAGAATTAAAATATTCAGTACCATTGTCAGTTCGAAGAATTTGGATAGAGGTCTGGAACTGAGTTTGACCCATAGCATGAAAGTTTTTAAAAATGGATGCAGCGTCAGACTTATCCTTTAGAAGGTATACCCAACATACCCTAGAGAGATCATCTATGAAAGTTATAAACCAACGAGCACCAGAGATATTTTTTTCACGGGCTGGACCCCATATATCACTATGAATCAAGGTAAATGGAGAAGAATCATGATGGACTCTAGGAGGATAAGAAACACGAGAATGTTTTGCAAGCTGACAAATATCACAAAAAAAAAACTGGGATTTTTATTGATAAATAAGCTTGGGAACAACTTCTGAAGATAAATGAAATTTGGTTGTCCTAACCGACGATGCCACAACAAAACATCATTACAATCATCAGACAAACATACCGAGTGGTTCACAAAATTTTTTCCTTCACAAGAATCTTTTTCTAAATAATAAAGTCCTTCTTCCTCTCTAGCACTGCCAATCATCAGCCCCGAGTCCTGTTCCTGGAAAACACAAGCATTGACAGAAAACTTGGCAACACAATGTAACTCAGACGTAAGTTTGCTGATAGAGATAAGGTTACAAGTAAGAGAAGGAACATGAAGGACTGAGTTCAAAGTAATGTGTTCAGAAAGTTTAATGGATCCTTTTCCAGCAATAGTAGAGAAGCTGCCATCTGTTGTTCTTATTCGTGATTGTTGATAGTAAGGGGTATAAGAACAAAATAAGGTTGCATTACCTGTCGTATGATCTGAAGCCCCTGAATCAAGAATCCATCGACTACTATTATCAACATGGAACGCTATACCTTGTTGAGCAACATTGCTGGATGGAAATTTACTTTCAATCAACATGGCTGTGTGTGGTAACGCGTGGGGCGGACGCTCCATCCTTTCTCTAGCGCGTGGGGGGGGGGGGGGGGGGGTGGCTCAGCAGAATCTGATGGTCCTTCTTGAAACTTGTAGATCGGCTCCTTCTGTTTCGAATGGTGCGGATCTTGGCCGAAAATGTCGCAGGAAAAATTTTCCGACGGCTGCTGACGGCGGTGGAAAGCTGGGATTTTGACTTCTATAGTGATTGGTAGCCTTACTTTGCTCTTGGGACTTTGTAGGAAGGGAAAATAACCTTGATAATGGTTAGAGGTTGAGTTTTCCGACGTTGTGCCGCCGGTTTGACGGTGGTTGTGAACTTGTGGTGGCTGAGTTTTCTCATATTGAAAAAGGTTTTCAGTATATCGATATTGAATAATTACATGAGGAATGAGGAGTATTTATACAAAAAAAAATAGCTAAACATGACTCAGCTATGACTCACCAAACCTAATCACAATCATAAGAATGACTCAGCTATGACTCACTAAACCTAATCACAATTAATTCTAATTAATTACAATTAATCCTAATTAATAGGAAATAAAAAACAATCAATCCTAATTAATCTTAATTATTCCTAATTAATAGGAAATAAAAACGGAAAAATATTTGAATTTATGTTCTGATTTTCTACAATATCATGAACTCTACGTGAGTATAAGTTCGATTGACATATGTTGAAACTATGTGATATAATTAAAGTAGACAATAGATATGTTTGTGTTATGAGAGTTAGTACCACATGAGTGGCATCCTCTCAGATGTATCTAAGAGTTGAGAGATAGATGAGTGGTCTGCTCTTAGATGTGGGTTATGTATTCAGGAACCAGGTGAGTGGTTTCCTTCAAACGAGTCTAACAGTAAGTGCCAGGTGACTGGTCTTCTCTTAGATATGCCTTGTAGGGTTAAGTCCCAAGTGAGTGGTCTTACCCCAAGATACTTGACTATGTGATATATTTGTGGTTTGGGACTTAATGCCAGGTGAGTGGTATTATCTCAGACGAGCCTAAGAGTAAGTGCCAGGTGAGTGGTCTTCTCTTAGATATTTCCTTGTAGGGTTAAGTTCCAGGTGAGTAGTCTTACCCCAAAGATGTTTGATATATTCAGATTGTGTGATGCGTTTTGGGTGAGGTGATGTATTCAGAATTATGTGATGTAGGATATCTGATATGTTCAGGATTTCGTGATTAGTTCTGGATCTATGATTAGTTAATGTATTGTATCTAAGAGATAGTGCCAGGTGAGTGGTCTTCTCTTAGATATACCTTGTAGAGTTTAGTACCAGGTGTATGGTCTTATCTCAAGGTATTTGATTAGTGAGGAATGTGTTATAGGGTTAAGTACCAGCTGAGTGGTCTTACCCAAACATATCTGATGTGTTTTAGATTACAGGATGTGTCCTGAGTTATTTGATTTGTTAATGTGTTGCATCTAATGTTTAAAGTGCCAGGTGAGTGGTATTTTCTTAGATGTACCTTGTAGAGTTAAGTACCAGGTGAGTGGTATAAAGGTATTTTATAAGTTATGGACTATCCTTGAGGTTTTAAATCTTGGAAGTTATGTGCATTATTTGAGCTATATGATGTATGTTATGCTTTGTTATCTGACATTTCATGTAGGAAGTGAACTCATGGGTGAAGACTATTCCATAAACCCTGAGTTTACTGAGATAGTTGTATCTCACCCCGTTTGGGGACTTATGTTTTATGTGCTCCAGCAGTAGCGAGAGAGCCCTCTCAAGGCAAGAGGCTGCAGGGTGGCTAGTGGACGGAGCTGGAGTAGAGATTTAGTAGTTTTGGATTACTGTATATGTATATTTTGAGGCTTAATTAGTGATCATGCATATGTTATAGTTGATATCCATTTTGAGAGACATATGTAATCTATGTATATTTGTATATGTTGAATATTAGTTTCAGTATGTATGTTATTTGTACATGATATCTGTAATGGCACTGAGCCATAATTCCGTATATGATGTATTTCAATTATTTGTTTTGTAATTTGTATGTATAAGTCTGATGAGAACTGGCATGAAGCCAAATTCTGATGTCGAAAACGCATAGAAAAGAGGCTAAACAGAAAGTTGAGATTTTCTCAAAAGTATAACCCTCAGGTTCTTAATTTCTAATTATCAAATAACAAAATTCAACTCCTAGAATAAGGGTAATAAGCACCCTTTTATAGACTAATTACAAATTGATTCAAAATTCAAAATCTATAATTCTAAAAATAATAAAACTTCCTAAAATAAATATATTAATTAACATCTAAAAATAAATAAAAAATTACAAATAAATAATTCAAAATACATCCCAAATCTTTAATCTCAAATCACGCCAAATATGTTCTTTCCTTTTCTTCCCAAACAAATCACAATCACATCTGCTGCTTTACTGGGACTTGGATTCGATTGTAATTTGTTATATTTCAAATTACTGCTTCTTTTAACAATTGAGTCATATTTATTGGGACACAATTCTAATTGACTCTGGGCTTCTTGAATCAATAGTTGGGCCATGTGCAATGGGCCAACTGTAAGTGCATCATTCTTCCCTGCTAGGAAAAGATTCGTCCTCGAATCTTGTTTATCTCCACTGATCTGAATTTCTTTAGACAAAAATTCAAATGATAAATCTCCCTCTATTAGATCTTCATAATCTAATTCACCATCAGATTTATTATAGACTGGATTATCATCATAAACTAAATCCTCATCATAAGATGGATAATCATCATAAATAGGATAATTATCAACAATCGGATAATCATCATAAATTGGATTATCATCATAAATCGGATCATCATCCCAAATTGGATTATGATCATAGACATCAAAGTCAGGAATGCTGATTTGCATCTCGATATCTTGAAAAGTGGACTGATTTCCAGGTCGTACTTCTCAATTCTGTCCTTGGTCTTGGGGATCCAAGGGATTAACGTCCTCTTCTTCATCATCAAATGCGTCATCTAATTCCATTCTTTCTTCGGATTGAATGCCCAACTTTGTACACGCAAGTCGCCGCTCCAAATATTGGATTTCCATGCTCTGCACCTCCACAAGAGTTTGCTTCAAAATTTGAATTTTCATGCATACCCGCACGAGTCGTCGCTCCAAATCTTGAATTCTCTTTCTTTGTGCCGATACACATAGTCGCTTCAAAACTTGGATTTTCTTGTCCAACGCTTGCTCAAGTTGTTGCTTCAAATCCTGGATCCGCCTTCCGAGCTCTTCATTTTCTATATCTCGCAGGTCAATCTGACGCAGTTGTCTATATTCTTCAGGAACGAATCCATGTTCCTTACCCTCGTGACTCCACCGTCGTCGACCTCCACGATTCTGTTCAGCCATTGGTTGAAGGCAACCTAGTGCTCTGATACCAAATGATGCCGAAAGCGCATAGAAAAGAGGCTAAACAGAAAGTTGGGATTTTCTCAAAAGAGTAACCCTCAGGTTCTCAATTTCTAATTATCAAATAACAAAATTCAACTCCTAGAATAAGGGTAATAAGCACCCTTTTATAGACTAATTACAAATTGATTCAAAATTCAAAATCTAAAATTCTAAAAATAATAAAACTTCCTAAAATAAATATAACATTAATTAACATCTAAAAATAAATAAAAAATTCAACATACATCCCAAATATTTAATCTCAAATCACGCCAAATATGTTGCTTTCCTTTTCTTCCCAAACAAATCACAATCACATCTGCTGCTTTACTGGGACTTGGATTCGATTGTAATTTGTTATATTTCAAATTACTGCTTCTTTTAACAATTGAGTCATATTTATTGGGACACAATTCTAATTGACTCTGGGCTTCCTGAATCAATAGTTGGGCCATGTGCAATGGGCCAACTGTAAGTGCATCAAATTCTGTAAGAATCCATGGATGGATTCTGAGTCTGTTAATATGAATGTTTGAAATGTCTGGAAGTTTCTGGATTTCAGGGATTGTTTGTGATGTGGGATTAGATTCCTGGTACGTCCAGATTTCAGCTATTATGTTGTCTGTAAAACTTTGTTCGGATTAGTACAAGTTGCTATAATCGAATAGTGTATGACTGTGAATTATGGTCATTGGAATGATAAATAAGAACTCTGCATGTATAGGACTGTTACTTTTATGTAAAGTCTTCCACTTAAGTATTAATTATGACGCATTTTTGTACCATATGTATGTTAATAAACCGGCTGCAGATGGGGTGTTTTACAAGAACTGTAAGTATCATGAGATTGTAAGAAACAAAAAAGCTTTTTTTCACAGAAATCAATCATGCTAAACTTTCCTTACTTAATTTACGTTTTTCATGCCGACTAAGTACAAACCTATAGAATTTGGAGTAGCTTCTCTTAATAAGTTTTCAGACTTTTGACAAGAGAAAGAATATTAGTCTCATGGAAATGTGCTTTGCATACTGTTCTTTGGTGTATTTGGCTGGAATGAAACACACAGATTTTTATAGTGATAGATTTATCCATTAATCTATTTTGCAATAAGATTGTGTTCATGGCCTTTGTTATCTTTGGAACTCTGCTCACAGATCTTATACAGAAGTCTCCTTGACTTATGGAGGATATCTTATCCTCCTCTACCCTTGTGACCCTTCAATTATACCACTAAGCCTTAGCTTCCTCTACAATTAAATGTGCTATCATGCATTTGATCAATTTTTCTCACTGGGGTCTTAGTTGATCGATAATTACCAGTATCAGCCGATTTTTGTGATATACAGTGAAGCCATGGATGTTGACCTCAGGAGCTTCCTTAAGAAATCCAATTGTTGTCACAACTGTTGCCTGCACAGATAATCCAAAAGAAAAAATATTATGACTTGCTGAAGTTCCTTGGTGAAAACCCGTAGTCCTTGAGATTTGAAACACTAGTAATTACTAGTATCAACATAGAATCATGCATGCATATTTAGCCTCTCAAGAACCAACTCTTCTAAAATCTTAAGCCATTAGATGAAGACTCAAATGATTTTATATCTATAACATAGCCCAAGATGATTTTCCACTCAATTAATATACAACATCAAAAAAAAAAAAAAAGATTTCAGCAGTTAGACAAGAACCTTTTCAGAAACACCACTTTGTGGTCTATACAAGATAAATTCAGGATATTTAAGATCATCTGCAATGTTATGTAGCTTCACAACTTTCCCTCGTAATATAATTCTAAAACTTTCTGGTATCCGCAAGTACAATATGGACAAGTAAACCTGTTGAACATGAGAATATTAGATTTAAGAATATCCAACCTTTTATGCAGCCACTTAAGCATAATTTTCTAAATCAAGCATACACGTAAAGAATAATGAAACCGGTTAGCTATGTGTTGCTCATTTACTATCTTCTTGGCAGGCATTGTATCAATCTTCTTGATATCCCCAGCAATACGAATATCCTGCATCCAAGAAGTTCCCTATAATCAATGAAAGCATGATTTTATAATGGATAGCACAGCAACTAAAGGAAAACCAATAAAACAAAAAAATACGACCTCAGGATCAGTATCAAAGTCCAGTTCCAAATTCCCATCGTCATTGAACCATAAGTTGAAGATAATGATTTTAGTACCATGGGATCCAATGTCATCAAACTGCCAAAGTGTGAAGAATATTAAAAAAGAATCATAATCGCAGAAGGAATATGCTTAGTCTATTAAGATGGCAATAAACATTATAAACAATATGATATGTTACACTAAATACTCTACAAGGATTTCTTAGTTCATGTTGTTGGGAAAACTCGGTTCCCTCAAGCTCGGCTCAGGGGCCTTTGTGCGGAAGTCAATCAACAAGATCCTGATCTCGGATCTAGGCAATACCTCGGCCTGAACTTCACCAGGTCAGGCAGCGCAGCGGAATAATCAAAATGAAAACAGGAGAGAGAGAAGAAGAACACAACCAGATTTAACGTGGGAAAACCTTCTCAAATGAAGAAGTAAAAACCCACGGGACCTAGTCCAGATCAAAAATCCACTATGAAAATAATGGTTACAAATAATCAAATACACCAATGTGGTGGTTAACTCAACCTCTCCAACAATGGTGATAATCAAACTACCCTAGAGATGTTTCACTCAAACTCTCTCTAGAGATCTCTCAAATGCAAAGCATAAAGCTTTTGCTCAAACAATCAAATAAATCTCTCAAATTTGTTCTCACAAATTTGACCTCTCAAATCTGACCTAGCCTCCACCCACAACAATGAGTATATATAGAGGAGGTGGAAATTAGGGTTAGGGTTTTTAGGAAACCCCTCAAATGGGCTTGGGCTTAGCATTGAAGGAGGAAGCCCAACAAATCTCCCCCTCCGACTTCAATGCGTCGGCCTCAGCATCAATCCGGCTCCTTCACAGCAGTCTTCAAATTTTCTTGCTGGAACCGGCTTCGTCATCATGTCGGACCAATTTTGGTCAGTGTGCACCTTGACGAGTTCGAGCTCACCACCTTCCACCACATCCCGGATCCAGTGATACCTCACATCAATATGCTTAGTGCGGGAGTGATAGGTTGAATTCTTCGCAAGATGGATTGCGCTTTGATTGTCACAACCCAGCTCGTACTTGTCTTGATCATGGTCGAGTTCCATGAGGAACTTCTTCATCCACAGCATCTCTTTGCTTGCCTCAGTAGCGGCAATGTACTCAGCCTCAGTTGTAGATAGTGCAACACATTTCTGAAGTCTTGATTGCCAAGAGACAGCTCCTCCGGCAAATCTCATCAAATATCCTGTAGTCGACTTCCTCGAGTCGGCGTCTCCCCCTAAATCAGAATCTGAGTAGCCTTGCAACTCGGCTTTGCCTTCTCCAAATCGGAGACATAAGTCGGTCGTACCTCGAAGGTACTTGAAGATCCACTTCACTGCTTCCCAGTGCTCTTTGCCGGGGTTTGACAAATACCGGCTTACCATTCCAACAGCATACGCCAAGTCGGGTCTAGTGCAAACCATTGCATACATCAAGCTTCCGACGGCGGATTGGTAAGGGACCTTCATCATCTCATCTTTGTCATCATCAGATCTCGGACATTGCTTTTGGTTCAGCTTTATGTGTCCGGCTAGGGGGGTGCTCACTGTTTTGGCTTTGTCCATGCTGAATCTCTTCAGAATCTTCTCAATATATTTCTCTTGACTCAGCCACAGTAGCTTCTTCTGTCTATCTCGGATAATCTTTATTCCGAGAATCTGCTTTGCAGGGACGAGGTCCTTCATTGCGAAGGACGAGCTTAATGCCTTTTTCAGGGCGGCTATCCTCGATTTATCTTTCCCTACAATAAGCATGTCGTCAACATATAACAACAAAATCAGAAAATCTCCGGCCTCATACCTCTTCATAAATACGCAGTGGTCGGCTTCAGTCTTCTCAAACTTATGATCAGTCATGAATGATTCAAATTTCTTGTACCACTGTCGAGGTGCTTGCTTCAAGCCATAGAGGCTCTTCTTCAACCGACATACCAAGTCTTCTTGGTCTGGAGCTTGGAATCCTTCAGGTTGCTCCATATATATTTCTTCTTCTAAGTCACCGTGAAGAAATGTCGTCTTCACGTCCATTTGTTCTACCTCGAGGTCCATTGAAGCCGCCATGGCTAACGCAGTTCGGACCGAGGTCATTTTCACCACAGGAGAAAAAATCTCCTCAAAATCAACTCCTTTCTTCTGATTGCAGCCTTTCACTACAATCCGGGCTTTGTATCTCGGCTTTTGCCCGTTCTCTTCATTCTTAATCTTGTAAACCCATTTATTTTTCAAAACTCTTCTTCCTTTTGGCAACTCGGTCAGCTCATAAGTCTGATTCTCGTGCAGAGACTTCATCTCGTCTTGCATTGCCTTTTCCCATTCTTCTTTCTCTGAGCTCGTCACAGCCTCATCATAACTCTGAGGCTCACCGTCTTCAGCAACAACGGTGTATTCATCAGATGGGTATCTCGTAGAGGGTCTTCTTTCTCGAGTTGGATATCTCGGCTGCTCTTCAGCTTGAGAACCCGGTTCATCAATTTCATCCCGGATCTCATCATCAACTCGGACCTCAGTGTCTTGGTCATCTTCAGCTTGTTGCTGATCATCATTTTCTTGATTTTCTCCCCCTGCTTCAGCTCGGACAGGAGGGATGGGTTCTTCACGTCTGACAGTAACCCGGACTTTGGGCTTCGAGATGTCATGAATGTTCTCATGCTCATGAAAGATCACATCTCGGCTTCTCACGATCTTCTTATTGATTGGATCCCAAAGTCGGAACCCGAACTCACATCTCGGCGAACCAAGATAAATGCATTCTTTAGTCTTTGCATCAAGTTTGGCCCTTTCATCTTTAGGGATATGCACGAAAGCTCGGCATCCAAACACTTTCAATTGATTATAGGCCGCTTTCCGACCTGTCCAGACTTCTTCTGGAATTTCTCCTTCAAGTGGCCGTGATGGTGAGAAGTTGATTAAATCAACAGCTGTTTTGACGGCTTCTCCCCAGAATGATTTCGGCAATCTGGCATTGGATAACATGCTTCGGACCTTTTCTTCAATAGTTCTGTTCATCCGCTCAGCCAGTCCATTCAGCTGAGGTGTCTTGGGGGGCGTCTTCTCTAGTCGAATCTCGGCCGCTCTGCAGTATGCATCAAATGGGCCGCAATACTCACCACCATTATCAGATCGGACCACCTTCAATTTCTTGCCAGTCTCCCTTTCAACCATCGCATGGAATTCTTTAAATGATTGGAGTACCTGGTCTTTAATTTTCAACAAATATACCCACACTTTGCGGGAATGGTCATCAATAAATGAAACAAAGTACTGAGCTCCTCCAAGGGATCTTTCCGACATGGAGCAGACATCAGTATGAACGAGGTCAAGAATATACCTGCGTCGTCTAGGTTGATCCGGTCTCACAAAAGAAACCCGGTGCTGCTTTCCAGTTAGGTAGTGCGTGCAACTCTCCAACGCTTGGCCTTTCAACCCGGTCAATAATCCTTTCTTGTTCAGGATCTGGAGCCCTTTCTCGCTCATGTGGCCGAGGCGCTTGTGCCATAGTTCCAAGCTAGGTTCATCTCGGACAGAATTGGCTTCTTCGCCATTGATCTTTCCTTGCATCACGTACAAGGAGCCTTCCTTCTTACCTCGGGCCACGACCAAGTTTCCCTTGGCCAGCTTCCATCTCACACTACCGAAGTAGTTCACTAACCCGGCATCATCAAGTTTGCCTACCGAGATTAGGTTTAAACGCATGTCAGGAACATGCCTTACATCTTTCAACACAAGTCGGCATCCGACATCTGTGGTCAGAGTTACATCACCGACACCAACAATCTTGCTGGTCACTTGATTTCTCATCTTCACGACTCCAAAATCACCACCTCGATAAGAGGAGAAAAAACCTTTGTGTGGAGTAACGTGGAAGGAGGCACCGGAGTCAACAATCCAGGTGCAGTCATCATATGCAACATTCAAATAATTATCCTCACCAAGGAGGAATATATCGGCATCAGGATTTGCAGCCACCGCAGTGGTGCTCTTGTCTTCCCTCTTCTTGGGAACAATCTGATCCGGCTTCACAGAGCCGTTCTTCTCATCATTCTGCAGGGTCCAGCAGTCTGGCTTCTTATGGCCTGTCTTTCCACAGTAAAAGCACTTCAACTCATATTTCGGCTTTGACCGACCTCTGGACTTGTCTCGTCTGTCACGACCTCTACCTCGGCTTTTGCTTCTACCGCGGGAGTCGGATTTCCCTTTGTTCTCAGCAACGTTGGCCTCAGACGTACTCGAAGTACCTCGTTCTTTTCTCCTGGATTCTTCGCCCAGGAGGCTGTCTGTCACGACATCCATCTTCAATTTTCCATCTGGAGTCGAGTTATTCAGGGTCACCACCAGAGTATCCCAGCTTTCTGGCAGCGAGCTCAACAACAGCAATGCTTGCAATTCTTCATCAATTTTCATATCAGCCTTTGACAGCTGATTCACAATACCTTTGTAGGTGTTCAGGTGTTCAATCATGCTCATGTCGTCCTTGTATTCAAGCTTAACAAGTCGGCGAACCAGGTGTGCTTTGTTCCTGGGAGTTTTCTTCTGAATCATGGACTCTAATTTCGTCCACAACTCATACGCGTTCGTGAATTCGGACACGTGCTCAAAGAGGCTTTTATCAATATATTTCCTGATCGTGGCTACCGCCTTCCGACTCAGGATCTCCCACTCCTTATCTGTTTTGCCTGCCGGTCTCTCATCAAGGATAATGGGCTCATGCAAATCTTTGCAGTAAAGATGATCTTCCATCATCGGTCTCCAATATGTGAAATTATCTGCGGTCAACTTGAACATATCTCCATCATGAGTTATGCCACTGGTCTCCATCTCGTCTCCCTCAGAACCCGTCGAACTCGGGCTCTAATACCACTGTTGGGAAAACTCGGTTCCCTCAAGCTCGGCTCAGGGGCCTTTGTGCGGAAGTCAATCAACAAGATCCTGATCTCGGAAATACCTCGGCCTGAACTTCACCAGGTCAGGCAGCACAGCGGAATAATCAAAATGAAAACAGGAGAGAGAGAAGAAGAACACAACCAGATTTAACGTGGGAAAACCTTCTCCAATGAAGAAGTAAAAACCCACGGGACCTAGTCCAGATCAAAAATCCACTATGAAAATAATGGTTACAAATAATCAAATACACCAATGTGGTGGTTAACTCAACATCTCCAACAATGGTGATAATCAAACTACCCTAGAGATGTTTCACTCAAACTCTCTCTAGAGATCTCTCAAATGCAAAGCATAAAGCTTTTGCTCAAACAATCAAATAAATCTCTCAAATTTCTTCTCTCAAATTTGACCTCTCAAATCTGACCTAGCCTCCAACCACAACAATGAGTATATATAGAGGAGGTGGAAATTAGGGTTAGGGTTTTTAGGAAACCCCTCAAATGGGCTTGGGCTTAGCATTGAAGGAGGAAGCCCAACACATGTTTGATATCCTTCAACTAGCCCCGTATTTGAATTGTACGGCAGTGGCTATCATCTCTACGGACAATGTAAGAATATCAAGTTACAAAGCAGACAAAATCCACTGCAAAAATTTGTAAATTTTTTATATGGCCAAACCCTTAAATTCTCAAGTATGTGGAATCACCAGAGAGATTACCATATAAACCAAAAAGCTAGCTTTACTAACCGTGGATACACTAGCATCAAGAAAGACTTAATTTAAAGATCAAATTATCCCTATATTATAATGTCCATGTTTTTCTTAAGTGCTTAGTTTGTAATAGAGTCTTAATTCTTGTAGGATTAGGATTTCGTTCCTAATTCTTATAACAAGAGATTGTAATGCTTTCGTTCGGACAGAGTGCTCAGTTTTATGAATTATGGCAGCAAATTGTTATACCTCGTTATTTGATGCAAGAATGCTACCTTAGGTGTGACTAGGGCTGGCAAAACGGACCAGGCTGACGCGTCTCGATGGGCCGACTTTTTTGGTTTTTATTTTTTTTTAATGTAAAACAGATTCAGGCCAACCCAACCAGCCCGCCAAACGAGGTGGGACGAGCTGATTTTTTCAAGCCACTCTCAAAAGCGGGACGGGGCAGGCCGTCCGCTTTGTCACCTCTAGGTGTGACCGTTTCTTTCTTTTTCTCTTCTTCTAACCAAATTCCTTTAATTTTACCAACTGCCCATATCAGATTTTGTTAGGAATTTGAAACCTCCTAACACTAGGGTATACTGTAGGAAGGGGATCCAAGCCCACTTGAGGCACAAGGGGTGTGAATGTCATCCGCCCTTTGTGGGTGTTTTTTTTTGGGGGGGGGGGGGGGGGGGGTTGTGATAGCGGTCATGGCTGCGTGGTGTAGGAAGATAAGGGATAAAACAGAATGGAAAAAGAGAGAGGGAGGTTCAGGGAGAGAATAGATTGAAGAGTAATAGTACGGAGACACTGGCCTCTCGAAAGCCAAATATCTGTTTCTTTTTCTGCATTTCCTTGTACTTTTCATATACGAGTTTCTGGTATCATCTTGTGTCAGCAAGCCTTACTCAATACAAAAATAGTTCTCAGTTTCTGTTTGAGTTCTCTCGTTTGGGTTCTAACAGATTTCTTCCGGAAACACAATTAAAATTTCACCCCATCAAAATTTAAACTTGATTTTTCCTTCCTAAAACCTACCAAACCCCAAATCCTAATTTCATAATGTTTAAAGCACCCAATTGACCCGAAACCACATTCTAGAGTTTGCAATGCAAGCCCCTTCTGCCTTTACCTGCCTGCCTTAACTTCTAAATCTATCATCTTCTACTCTTAATCGGCCAAAAAAAACAGAGATTATTGCAATTGTTGAAGATTGAAATTATATTTTGAAATACTGTTATTATTAGATAGGAAAAAGTTGTTTCCCCATTTATTTTCTAAATGTAATCCTTCTCATTTTTAATGTTCTACTTGTGAAATGGCTAAGAGCCATCGAATTCCTTTTTATCCCAGTTTGAAGAAAAGTTCTATCCCATTTCAAGTCATTCACTCTGATGTCTGGGGCCCATCTAAAGTCCTTTCTTTTTCTCATGCTTATTATTATGTATCTTTTATTGATGAGTGTACTCGAATGATGTGGATATCCTTACTCAAACATAAAAATGAAGTCTTCTCTGTTTTTCGAAAATTTCATACTACGTTTCAAACCCAATTTCAAAGTTCAATCCAAATCCTTCAATCAGATAATGGACTTGATTATAAGAATAAATTTTTTTCTGAATTTCTAGACTCTAAAGGTATCAAACATCATACCTCATGCACTTACACACCTCAACAAAATGGATTAGCTGAACCGAAAAACATGCACTTGTTAGAAGTAATCAGGGCATCTTTATTTGACATGAATGTACCTTCCGATTACTAGGGGAGGCAGTCCTTTCAGCAGCTTATTTAATAAATCTATTGAAAAAGGTTTTCAGTATATCGATATTGAATAATTACATGAGGAATGAGGAGTATTTATACAAAAAAAAATAGCTAAGCATGACTCAGCTATGACTCACCAAACCTAATCTCATTCATAAGAATGACTCAGCTATGACTCACTAAACCTAATCACAATTAATTCTAATTAATTACAATTAATCCTAATTAATAGGAAATAAAAAACAATCAATCCTAATTAATCTTAATTATTCCTAATTAATAGGAAATAAAAACGGAAAAATATTTCAATTTAAATTCTAATTTTCTAGACTCCCCCTCAAGTTGGGAGGTAAATGTTGATCATTCCCAACTTGCCAATCAAGTCTTCAAAGGTTGGCCGGTGTAGGCCCTTAGTGAGAATATCTGCAATCTGCTCTTTGGTAGGAATATACACCACACATACACTTCCATCATCTATTTTTTCTTTGATAAAGTGGCGATCAACCTCCACATGTTTTGTTCTGTCATGGTGAACTGGATTTTGAGCAATACTGACAGCAGCCTTATTATCACAATACACTCTGACAGGTAGGGAAAAAAAGATCTTCAATTCCTCAAGGAGTCTTCTTAACCAAATTCCTTCACAAATACCATGGGCTAGAACCCGAAATTCTGCTTCTGCACTGCTCCGGGCAACAACTGTTTGTTTCTTAGTTCTCCAGGTCACAAGATTTCCCCAAATATAGGTGCAATATCCTGAAGTGGATCTTCGGTCCAATGCAAAGCCAACCCAATCTACATCTGTATATATTTCAATCATCCTCTTGTCTCCCCTTTTAAAGAACAATCCTCGACCAGGGGTGTTTTTGAGGTACTTCAGAATTCTATAAACTGCACTCAGGTGTTTTTCCTTAGGAGAATGCATGAATTGACTAACCATGCTAACTGCAAATGCAATATCAGGCCGAGTGTGAGATAAGTAGATCAACTTCCCCACCAATCTCTGATATTGCTCTTTGTCAACTTTTTTCCCATCTTCGATTCCATATTTAATATTGGGTTCAACTGGAGTCTCTGCTGGCTTGCACCCAAGCATTCCTGTTTCTTGTAACAGGTCTAGAATATATTTCTTCTGAGTTAAAGAAATTTCTGCCTTACTTCGAGCAGCTTCCATGCCTAGGAAATATTTGAGAGATCCAAGATCCTTCAGTTCAAACTGATTAGCTAAACATTTCCTCAAAGAGCTTATCTCCTCACAATCATTACCTGTGACAATTATGTCATCGACATAAACAATGAGAATAGATATTTTACCACCATTAGAGTGTTTTAAAAATAAAGTGTGATCAGTCTGAGTTTGGAGGAATCCTCTTCCCTTAACAGCTTCAGTAAACTTCTCAAACCACTCTCTAGGAGATTGTTTAAGACCATAGAGAGACTTTTTCAACTTGCATACTGAATCGTCTCCTTTTTCAAAACCAGGTGGTGGATCCATATAAACTTCTTCATGTAGATCACCATTCAAGAAAGCATTCTTTACATCTAATTGTTGAAAGGGCCAACCAAGATTTGCAACAAGTGATAAAAGAATTCGGATAGTGTTAAGCTTGGCAACAGGGGCAAATGTCTCTTGATAGTCTATCCCATGAGTTTGAGTGAATCCCTTAGCAACCAGTTTGGCCTTATACTTGTTGATGCTGCTATCTGCATTAAACTTTATTGTGAATACCCACTTGCAACCTACTGTTTTCTTTCCTCTGGGTAATGCTACAGACTCCCAAGTTCCATTTTTGTTGAGTGCATCCATTTCTTCAAAGACTGCATTCCTCCATTTTGGATCATCAAGTGCTTCTTGGATATTTTTTGGTATTTTTGTACTGTCTAACATAGTGTTGAAAGCAAAGCACGAAAACCTGGGGACAACTTTTCATATGTGATATGATGAGAAATAGGATGAGCAGTACAAGATCTAGTACTTTTTCGGAGAGCAATAGGCACATCTAGGTTGGCTGTATCAGTGTTGCTGGAACTAAGACTCGAGTCAGAATCCTGGCAGTCTAGAGGCTCCTGAGGTGATTCTCGCCTGCTGTAAAACTTTCTCCATTTCCCGGGAGGATCTCCATTATCTGACACATTAACTCTCCCTGTCTTTTGCATAATGACTCCCCCTGTCTCCAACGGCAAAGGCAAAACAACAGAATCATTTGGTTTCCAAGACTTATCTTCATCAACCCCAATAGACTCCCCCTGAAGAGAAGTCGAAGGAAAAAAAAGATTGTCTCTCATCAAATGTGACATCCATAGAAACAAAGACCTTATGAAGTGAAAATGAGTAACACTTGTAGCCCTTTTGGTTAGGAGGATATCCTATGAAGACACATTTAATGGACTTACGATCGAGCTTGGACCTTTGATGGGGAGGATGCAGCGTCAGACTTATTCTTTAGAAGGTATACCCAACATACCCTAGAGTGATCATCTATGAAAGTTATAAACCAACGAGCACCAGAGATATTTTTTTCACGGGCTGGACCCCATATATCACTATGAATCAAGGTAAATGGAGAAGAATCATGATGGACTCTAGGAGGATAAGAAACACGAGAATGTTTTGCAAGCTGACAAATATCACAAGAAAAAGAACTCGGATTTTTATTGATAAATAAGCTTGGGAACAACTTCTGAAGATAAATGAAATGTGGGTGTCCTAACCGACGATGCCACAACAAAACATCATTATAATCATCAGACAAAGATACCGAGTGGTTCACAAAATTTTTTCCTTCACAAGAATCTTTTTCTAAATAATAAAGTCCTTCTTCCTCTCTAGCACTGCCAATCATCAGCCCCGAGTCCTGTTCCTGGAAAACACAAGCATTGACAGAAAACTTGGCAACACAATGTAACTCAGACGTAAGTTTGCTGATAGAGATAAGGTTACAAGTAAGAGAGGGAACATGAAGGACTGAGTTCAAAGTAATGTGTTCAGAAAGTTTAATGGATCCTTTTCCAGCAATAGTAGAGAAGCTGCCATCTGCTGTTCTTATTCGTGATTGTTGATAGAAAGGGGTATAAGAACAAAATAAGGTTGCATTACCTGTCATATGATCTGAAGCCCCTGAATCGAGAATCCATCGACTACTATTATCAACATGGAACGCTATACCTTGTTGAGCAACATTGCTGGATGGGAATTTACTTTCAATAAACATGGCTGCGTGTGGTAACGCGTAGGGCGGACGCTCCGTCCTTTCTCTAGCGCGTGGGGGCGCGTGGCTCAGCAGAATCCGATGGTCCTTCTTGAAACTTGTAGATCGGCTCCTTCTGTTTCGAATGGTGCGGATCTTGGCCGGAAATGTCGCCGGAAAATTTTTCCGACGGCTGCTGACGGTGGTGGAAAGCTGGGATTTTGCCTTCTCAGTGATTGGTAGCCTTACTTTGCTCTTGGGACTTTGTAGAAAGGGAAAATAACCTTAATAATGGTTGGAGGTTGAGTTTTCCAGCGTTGTGCCGCCGGTTTGACGGTGTTTGTGGTGGCTGAGTTTTCTCAAGACCAACCCGCTCTGATACCATATAAAGAACCAATTCAACCCAAAAGCTTAAGCTGTTGGGTGAGGCTACATTAATGGTTTTATATATCTCAACACGCCCCCTCACACGAGAGCCCACTGGGCTTGAAGGGTGGACAATGCACAGGCCCACTTACCTGTGCGAAGAAAGAAATTCCACTAGAAAGAAGTGGGGGGCAGTGAGGATCGAACCCGGACACGAGGCTCTGATACCATGTAAAAAACCTTGGGATACACCACCCCAAAAGCTAGCTCAAAGGGTGGGAGTGCCCAATGCCTTATAAACTCCACATTAGTTGCACATACAATCAATATGGGACTATATATCTCAACACGCCCCCTCACACGAGAGCCCATTGGGCTTGAATAGTAGAAGATGCAACAGGCTCAGCCTAGCTGTGCTAAAAAAGTCCACAAGAGAAAGTGGGGGGCGGCGAGGCTTTGATACTATGTAAAGAACCAATTCAACCCAAAAGCTTAAGCTGTTGGGTGAGGCTACATTAATGGTTTTATATATCTCAACAAAATCGTACTCCCTCTAGTTCTCTAAATTTTCTTACTCCCCAGCAAAAACTTGAAACTTTCTTCTCTATCCCTCATGTAATGAATCTTGAACCTAGAGTCTTTGGTTGTACTGCCTATGTCCATGTTCCCAAACCTCTACGAAACAAGCTTGATCCTTGTGCTAAGAAATGCATCTTTGTTGCATATTCTGACCTTCAAAAGGGATACTGTTGCTTTGATCCTACCACCCACAAAATGCATGTTACCCTTGAAGTATCTTTTAGGGAAACCGAAGCCTTTTATGCAGGGGGAGTTTCTTCTTCTTCTCAGGGGGGAGATCCAGCACAATAGAGAAGAAGAATTCTGGCTATCTATTTCTATGGTTCCTACTCCAATTCTTTCCAACACAAATGATCAGCTCACCAACACTAATTCTCCTCAAAGCTCTTCACCTGAAGTAATCTTTGATCCTCCAGAAGCAGATCTCAACGATGCAAGTCCTCCTTTACCGTATGAGACACCATGTCTAACTGAATCACCTGTTGTACATGATTCTGAACTACATTCTGAACCCAGAACCGAGTTGATTCCTTTCCCTAGTACAGATCCTTCAACTTCTGCTGCTCCTAATAGTATTCAAATCAGAAAATCAGAGAGACTGAATAAAGGCAAACCCAAAGCTGTTTATGAACCAGACTCGAAAGTGAAAGTAAAGTATCCTATTAGTAATTATGTGTCATCTCATAGGCTGTCTGGATTATATACTCTAACAATTGATCAATTATCTACTGTATATATTCCTAATAGTGTGCAGGAAGCTTTGGAAGATCCTAGATGGAAGCAAGCAATGAATACTGAGATGGAAGCACTCCAGCACAATAAAACTTGGAGATTAACCTCTCTACCGAGTGGGAAGATGACAATTGGGTGCAAATGGGTATACACCGTGAAGCTAAAAGCAGATGGGAGTATTGATAGATACAAGGCAAGGCTTGTAGAAAAGGGATACACACAAAGGTAGGGAGTAGACTATCAAGACACGTTTGCTCCTGTGGCTAAACTTAATACAATCAAAATCTTAATATCCACTGCTGCAAATAGAGACTGGCCATTGAAACAGTTTGATGTAAAGAACGCTTTTTTGAATGGTGACTTAGAAAAGGAAGTCTACATGGAGGTTCCACCTGGAGTGAAGCTAACTTCTTCAAAGGAGAATGTAGTTTGCAAACTGGAAAAGGCTCTATATGGCCTTAAACAATCACCCAAGGATGGTTTGGAAGGCTCTCTTTAGCAATGAAGAAGTTTGGTTATAAGCAAAGCAACTCGGATCATACATTGTTCATAAAGCATAACAAAAGGAAGGTAACAATACTCATTGTCTATGTAGATGATATGGTGCTAACAGGGGATGATGTAGAAGAAGAAATGAAGTTACTTGAGAAGAAATTAGCTGCTGAATTTGAAATGAAGGATCTGGGTCCTCTAAAATATTTTCTTGGAATAGAAATTGCAAGATCTGAACAAGGTATATTTCTGTCTCAAAGGAAATACATTTAAGATCTTTTGTCCGAGACTGGACTGATGGCTTGCAAGCCTGTTGATACTCCAATGGAAGTGAATCATTCTTTAGGTGTTTATCCGGATCAGGTTGAGATAGATAAGAGCAGATATCAAAGGTTAGTAGGAAAATTAATTTATTTATCACATACTAGACCTGATATAGCATATTTTGTAAGCATTGTAAGTAGGTTCATGCACTCTCCTAGTGAAGAGCATATGAAGGCAGTATATCGTATTTTGAGGTATCTCAAAGGTTCTCCAGGGAAAGGACATTTGTTTTCAAAAAATAATAGAGCATGCATTGAAGGATACACAGACTCAGATTGGGCAGGTGATAAAACCACAAGGCAATCAATTTCAGGGTATTTTACTTTTGTAGAGGGAAGTCTGGTTACATGGAGGAGCAAGAAACAAAAGGTAGTGGCAAGATCCAGTGCTGAGGCTGAATTCAGAGGTATAGCCTATGGTGTTTGCGAACTGCTATGGGTGAGAAATATTCGAGCTGACTTGGGAATTTCATATGATAAACCAATGAGTCTCTTCTGTGATAACAAAGCAGCTGTGGAAATAACAAAAAATCCAGTTCAATATTATAGAACCAAACATGTTGAAGTGGATAGACATTTTATAAAGGAAAAGCTTGATAATCAGATAATTCGAATTCCTCATGTTCGGTCCCAGGAGCAACTTGCTGATGTATTAACAAAAGTTGTCTCAGGAAAAGTGTTTGAAGAAATCATTGGCAAGTTGGGCATGATTGATATCCATGCACCAACTTGAGGGGGAGTGTTGAAGATTGAAATTATATTTTGAAATACTGTTATTATTAGATAGGAACAAGTTGTTTAGATTAGAGAATTTTTGTAATTCAGTTACCTATTATTCGGATAGGTTGTTATTAATACTTGTATAAATACACCTCATTTAAGAGGTAACAAATAAATGAAATAGATGTATAGTTCTCTGGATTGAGTTTTAATAGCAATAAATCTCTCTGGTCTCTCTGAAGATTAGTAATAGAAAGAGAAACACCCTAAAAAAGCAGTAAGCCAATCCACTAAACACCAAGGCAATGCTAAACAAACAATTCTCTCCCATAAAGGAGCTTCTGGCTTTCCTCTCTAAAAACTGATCAGCATTCAGCATCACTGAACAGCTCAAGCCTTAGATGGCAAGAAACCCATTCACCCCTTACTGTTTTACCAATTATATTTGATGCCAAATTTGACACCAATATATCAACAAAATAGATAAACAGAGGTGTACCACAATTATAAATGGGGAATCCTACATTCGTATATTGCAACCACAACTCCTAAGAGAAACCTAACTGATATTAAGGAATAGAAAAAAAAGGGGAGAATAGGTCTCAAACCAAAGTATATGTTCTGTTGTAAGGCTGTATTGTCTAGAACAATGGAAAAGAAAGAGCAGAGAATAAAAATCTGACAATCCTTCAAAGTAAATTATATGTTCAAGCCATAAATAAGGTTATGTTGTCAGGAACAATGAAACAGAAAAAGCAAAGACAGAAGTATAACAACCATTCAATATGTTCTGAAAGAGGCAACCGGTTTTCAAAGATAAGAAAAATTTGGAGACTGACCTGTTTCATAAGTTCTGCTTCAGATGAATATGGAGACCAGTTCAACAGCATAGACAAATTAGACCTAAAATGCTCTCGGCCATTTAGTATTTCCAAGGATTCAGTTGATGAATTAAACTCATAATTAACCTGAAATGAACATGATCAATTAGTAGCACAAATTGAAACTTATAGAGTAGATAGAACCTTCATTCTATAAAAGGGTTATCATCAGAAGGAGAATATAGGGAATGCATCAAACCATCATGATGGTTTACAAGAGAGAGAAAAGCTGGTAATAAGGCTCAGCAATATCCACCATAACAATGTCAAGTTAACTTAAGAGTACTCTACACCAACACACAAGTGTACTGATAATCAAAAGAGTGGAAAAAGTAAAGGGTAAAAGTAAAATACATTTCACCGCTCCTGAAGTACAGTCCTTTCTCAATTGGATTTCGTTCTTGATTAAGGCAAAGATCAATAAAAACACAAGCCTTTTATGAAATATTCCTCACCTGAATTTTTTATTTTTTTTATTTTATCACTTAATCCCATGTAGTTTGGTTAATTGGTTTTAAGTGAAATGTTACTTGTTTCAGTTAAATAAATCAGAAGTTAGCCTTTAAAAACCAAAATTCAAAGGGGATAAAGTGATAAATAAACAAAATTCAAGGAGGTTAAACGGTAAAGAAAAACTTTTTGTGACAGTAAGGTCATGTTCTATGAAGCACCGACACTTCAAAAATCCTGACGTGTCGTGTCTGACACTTCCCGACACTCCAATACTCGTTGCAAAGACTCAAAAAAGGTTCAAAGGTTACATTGTGTTACATTTTGAGTTCCAACTATTAGATTCGTTCGATTACGATTACGATTTATTGAGTTTAATATAAACATTTGGGATATATTATGTTTCCTTGCAAAATTGATGGGTATTATAAGTTTAGCTTTATTTTTTTGTTAAATTATTGAATACTAAATATAATATACACCACATAAATTAACAATATTATATAATATCAAAACGTGTCCTAACGTGTCGAAATTCAACATTTTTTAGAATTAACGTGTCGGAGTGTCGTGTCGTGTCGTATCGTATCTCGTGTCCCATGTTGGTGTCGGTGTCGGTGCAACGTAGGTCATGTTGTGTGCACATGCCTAATGCTGCATTTAATTTAACTGAAAAACTAAGTCTTCAATTACAACCAAACATCAAGGGCGTTAAGTGATAAAAAGAAAACTTCTGGGTGGTAAGTTGAGGAAGGGCTATACTTTAGGGAGATATTTTACCAAAAGTAAATAAACATGATAATTGGTTCAAACAATCAGGATAAGGCACGCTATAAAATAGTAATTTCTGGAGTAAGCCTCTGGACCTAGCAATATACTATTACCATTTCAATTTTTTAAGTAACAAATCAGCATCAAGAAGAAAATTAGTATTTTAATAAATACACTATATAAAGCAGAACCTTCTAAGTGATAAAAATGGGAAATACTCACCATGGGTACTACAATTCTGTCAAGCTGTGTTCGCATCAAGAATGTATAAGACAGAAGTCCAATGCTTTGGGTCAATATCCTGATCAACAAGCAATCAGTAAGAAAAAAGAAAAATAATAGCAATTGAACTTTTTTCTAATAATTTCACATATTGTTGTACAACCATCCTGCCTTAACCTTCATCTGAGCAAGTGAAGGAAAGAATAGAAAGAGAGTGAGAGAAAGAACCAACTAGGTTGTAATTATAAACGTACAAAGAATGGATTGGTTTTAGGTTATAGCATCCAGAGACAGAGAGTTCAACTTCCCAACATTAGAGAACATTGTGTCAATGTTCTAAAACACTGTAATCTATCTTCCCATTTCTCTAAGGATATAAAAAAGAAGCATCAGAAAATTGGAGCAGTCATTTTCAGTTTTTGCAATCAGAATTTCAATTTCAATATACAAAGTCATGTGAAACTATAGCACAATGCCTAAACAAACTATAGCGTAAAGTCATGTGAAATTTTCACTTTTGGTCCCATACATATTATTCAAGTGGCGACTGAAGACAATGGCATCTGCACCCAGTCTCATACTACCAGTCTTGAAGCCATTTCCATCTGCAAGGCCAAAATAAAAAATAAATACAAAAGAGAATACCAAAATCATTGCATAAAAAATGCCACGGTCCGTACACTGTCCAATTGCAAACTTCGACTTTTTATCTGAAAAACCAAAGCTCATGCAACGGCGCATCGCTTCTGGATCCATTCCAGCACCATTGTCTGATTGCCAAGTTTCAACACAAAATCAAAACAATTAGAATATAGCATATGACCAAATCACCATTTTCAAGGAAAAAAAGTTCTTATACAAGATTCAGAAGTAGGAATTCAAAACCACGACCTATCAACTCCAATAATTGACGAGTACCAGAAGCAATATACCTCGGATCAACAAAGCTGGACTTCCATCCTTCGGATTAGAAATTTTATCTACAATAACAAAAGTGGCCCCGTTTTGGACCTACACTATGAACAAAAGTCAACAATGCGATACAAAATAAGAAAATGAAATGCAAAATATTAAATGACAGCTTCAAACATGACAAAAACACAAAATAGTAGAGACAACAGAATTAAAATTTAACAATAATATATGCAAGAACAATTAAAGAATAAAATAATCGAATAAACATGACCTGACATCAAAGTCTAGTTCAAAATGAATGTATCAAAGAAAGAAAGATTCTACAATTTTATATATTTCATATATTTCAATTTCAATGTTAAGAGACCGTGCCAAATCAAGACAAAAAAAAAAAAAAGTAATTTAGGATAGGAAAATAACACAGGTGAATAGACACCGCACTACTAGTCGCCAATAGCTTAGTATGCTGCAAAAGATCAAAGAAAATAGCGCTATAGACTTTAAAACTTCTAGTAGTTTCAGAGTTCAAACATCAGGAAAAATCACCTCATCAACAGCATTATCGAGAAGCTCAGCAATGGCTGCAGACAGAAAAACAGAGGTAAAGACCAACTCATGAAAATAATCACAAAGGTGGGTGTCTAGAAGAATCATTGAGAAGAGATAAGTTTAAATAGATCATCAGAAGTCAGAACATACCACCAAATGCCCACTTATGTGAAGTTGCATTTGAGTGAAGGAACAATGGGTGGACATGTAGATAGTTTCCTGCATCTGCAATTCAATAAAAAAAACATATACATAATGAGTCCCGAAGCACAAACACCCTTTGAACCTACGGGCTACAAGCTTAGCACATAGCATCAGATATCTGAGTAACTATAATCCTATGAAATTTAAGAGGGAAAAAAAATATTTGTTAGTAATTAGCAGTCTATTTAAAATCTTGGTTGACAGAATATTGATGGTACTAGTATCTCAAATTTGTCAGGCGAGTCCAGGGGGAGCCCGTGATGGGAGCCACCACCAATGAGCTAAGGCTACACCAATAGTAGCAAGTGAATCCGACACCATGTCTCAACCCAAAACCTTAAGGCATTGGGTTCATGGGTCACTAAGGCTACACCAATCGTAGCAAGTGGATCCGACACCATGTCTCAACCCAAAACCTTAAGGCATTGGGTTCATGGGTCTTTCCATTTATATACTCTTCACTTAGTCCATTATCAACCAATGTGGGACTCATCACACTTGAATATCCCAACAAAATTCAACAAGAAACACTATTGGAGACTAACTCCTTACACACAAGCAAAATCTCAGCAAAAACTACAAACGTTCCAACCAGTAATGCAATCAACAAGAAAACATAAAACAAAGCTGTTCAACTGCTTCCATATTAATTTGAGAAAATTTATGTTGGATTACTTTGTTCGCTAACTTCAGAACCAAACCCATTATCGTAGTTGCCAGCTTTCCAAAACTGCCTGCATATGGGTGCTGCACAAAGTGACTGAGGACAAGAAAGGCCACTGTCATCAACTGGCGAAAAGCTCTGCTCCAGTATGCCAGAATGACTATGACACTCTTTAACAGCTCTTGGACTATGATTTTCCCCTTCATCATCACTGGATAAATCCACAATTTCTATTGTGCCCATCTTTATGCCTGTAACACCAAAGTAAATCATAAATAATTGAGTGAACATGATGAAACAAGAACACAACAGAGTAACTAAGTAGGGGAAGCAAGTCCGTTTAATAACACAAAATTATTAACACATAACAAATGGCAATGCTTCATGTTGAAAAAGATTCATGTGACTAGGAGAGGTTTGAAACTAATACATGAATTTCAAATGAATGCCTGCATTTTAAAACAAGCATGCAAAATTACTATATCCATAATTGTTGAGAGAGACAGAGTTCAGAGTGCCCAAAATATCCAGGACTTCTGGATAGTTAATTCTACTATAAGTAAGAAATTCACGGTGGAAAATTTATAATCCTTCTATGCAATAAAACAATAATATTACACGTTTCTTATAATCATTCTAGTTTTAAAAAAAATTCAGAAGAAAAGGGTTGGCACTTGGCAATGAGAACATTTTGACACTTTTATTACAAGCTGACTGATGCAGCAGCCCATTCTTAAAGCAAAGCTATGCTCAAGAATGTTGTTTTTTTTACAAGTTGCTTTATTAAAGGTGTTATACAAATCTCCCGCAAAAGAAAACAATATGTTTTGGTAAAATATGACAAATGCTATTGCAGGTGGCAACTTCAGTAGAAATTATTTTTAAATTGCAGTGAGGATATCAAATTACAATAATATTATATATTATAAAGCAAAAAGTGCATGAGGTTTTAAAGTAATAAAGAATAAATATTAAAATTAAGGATATTAAGAGTACTGAAAATAAGTTAATGAGAATTCCCACATTATATTAGTCTTATATAATTAGTCTTTATGTAATTGTTAGGTCCCACTTCCTTTGTGCTATTTATGTAATTGTTATAGCCACATTTGTCTCCCTTTTCCATGATTACTCAACAGGGGAAAACGATCCAAATTGCATATAAGAGTTTTGGAACAATCAAAGTTCTTTGCAAGGTGCGGTAGCCTAAAAACTATAATAAATCCTAATTATTAAATATCAACCTAGGAAACGAACGCAAACAATGCCAACACAGAGAAGCAGTTACAGAGTAAACAGAAGAAAAAGTTTGAGAACATATAATGCTAAAAACAATGGTAAAGTTCAAAAAACTTGGTTTGCCTTAAAACTCTTTGTATTTCTATTTTTTGAATGATTTATTTTTTAATAATTTTTTCCGCTCCAGTTTATTTAAATTAAATTAAATTAAACGCTAAAGTCACCAAGAGCATCATAGTGTTCATTTTAGAAATTTACATATTTATGTGAGGTCAAAGTATTAAATCATTAAAAAATTATTATATAACCCAAATAAAAGTTTTTTTTTACATATTCTTATTTATAGAATTTAAATGGAGAAAAAATGTATCATTTATAAATTGGAATTTAAATGAAAAAAAAAAAAGCATATGCAAAATAAAATGATACAAACTAAAATATACAAACGACAACTAGAAATGGATAAATAATAGAATCCACACTAACGTTTTCAACGACAATATTAATTTTGTATTTACACTCAAATTTAATCGTTGATCCGTTTGTATTAAATGGTTTATATATTTAATCGTTGATCCGTTTTTTAAATTGGTTATAAAACTAATTCTGAGAATGGGAAGATTAAAGATTAAGATTTCATGCTCCTTGCATTGGTAGTGGAGATTTAACCGTGATTTTTCTCTACCCACTCAACTCTCTTACGTTTGATGTTGTTAAAATCGAGATTTTAAATAAAATCGGAAGAGAATTAAAAAATCATCAAACGTAAAATCATAATATAAAAAAAAATCATAAAAAATCATAAAATCGTAAAATCATTTAGAATATTAGTAAAATCGTTTTGATAAAACAAAAAATCGTAAAAACGTAAAATAGTAATGATAAATCGAGATTTTAACAAAAATGCTTACGTCAACTGAGCTTCCATGATTGGATGTAAACTCGGGCTTATTTGAACTTCATACAAACAACTAATGCCTAAAATCCACTATGGTGATGAGATTAGGCGTGCGTGTTTGTTAAATGGTAACAGCAGCTACGGAAGCATCACGCAACTAAAAATGTGAAGCATCTATAAAAACACACCAATATCCACAGTGATTTTTTTCAACTTGCATCCACCAAAATCCACAACTTCTAGGCTATATGAACGAATAAACAGAAATAATTCAGGAGCTTACCAAAAATAGAATGCGACGAAGACAAAGGGGAAGTGAAGAGTGTGAGGTCCAAAGAATGAAAAGGACGATCAGAGAACAACGGAGTCTGCGTTGTAACTTGCAAGTGAGCCCGAAGCTTCTTCTCTTCTCCCGCCTCTTCGTATGCTTCCTTTTATCTTTGTTTCTAAGAAATCATGTGAATAATTTTTTGTATTTTATTCACATGATTTCACACGAAACAAGATTTTACGTGTGTATAAGATAATTTTATTTATTAAAATATAAAATCATTAATAAATGGTTGTATCCCTCGTCTAATGTCGATGGGATGGGACCACGCCCTTTATTTGAATATTAGGACGACGAAAATGACCACAGATCCCTTCTTGTTTTGGTAAGTTTCAAAGTGCTGGCGGAAGCTCTACGACCCGAAGAAAGCTTTTATATTGGGGAAAAATGGCACCATGACAGGTTGGCATTCCTCAATTTTCTCTCTCCAAAATATAAATATAATAAAGGTTTTTTTTTTCTACAGTCAATATAGATAATTTATTTATATTAAGTTCAAAATAATGTTATTTAGATGCAAAAATCAAGTTGTTTTTATAATTATAATTTATTTCAAGATTATAATAGTCTTTTTCATTATAGTTTTTTTAATTTTTCAATCTAAAATGACATCATTTTGGAAGCGAACGTATATAACTTATTTACATTTACTGTAGAAACATCTATTATATATATAAAGGAGAACCAAAGAAACTCTTTTGTGTTCACACTATGTATTCACACTGTGTGTTCACATTATGTGTTCACACTATGTGTTCACACTTGCATCCCTAAAAAATGTTGACGTGTCAAGCTCTAATTTGATTTCAGGTGCGTGTTCACATTGTGTGTTCACACTATGTGTTCATACTTGCATTAATATTTAAAAAATGGGTTTTATTAATGTTATGTAACATAATTTAAGTGTTGTTTCCAACACATACAATAAAAAGGAAAGAAAGTGGAATGATGAAAGAGAAAGAAAAATATGTGGATCCCACCTTTTTAATGTGTGTGTAGGAAAGTGAGGTTATATTATGTTACATGATAAACATAAAACCTTTAAAAAATAAAATAAATAAAAATTCATAATAATGACTTTTTATACAAAAACGAAAAATCGAAAAGGATGATTAATGACCCACCATCATTAATTGTTGCATTGGAAGATGAAAGGTTTTTAATTATTGCATTGGAAGATGAAAGGTTGTATATAGGGCCAAAAAATTATGTGTATTTTTATTTTATTTTTTGTAATCTATATGTGTATTTATTTTTTCTTAATTTTAGTTAATTCATATCATAATATAGTTAAATTGTGAAATGATCCATTTACAATTTTTTTTATAAATTTTTGCAAATTATATTATATACTTTCGGAACTACATAGTGTAACTTAATGTACTTTTGGGAGTACATAGTGTAGTTTGTAAACAAAAATTATATTAAATACAGAGCACTTGAACAAGGCAGTACCAAGAAGAATTATAATTTTATTAATTTTTTTTTAATTTTACTAAATTGTTTTTTATACAAGTAGAAATTGAACACATAACCTAACACAACTTACCCAAATCTCTTACAAATAATATTTTAAGTTTTAGATAGGGCCAAATTATAATTTTAACCAGGGCAAAATTATAATTAATTATATAATTATATATAATAAGTATAATTTTTTAAAATTTAGCTCGGGCTGAGGCCACACCTACCATATACATGGCTCCGCCACTGGTTGTATACTAATGTTATTTGAATATGGAAAACTTAGCATCTCATATTTTGGAAAAACCTCCAAACCATTCAGACGCTTCTTCCTCTAGCTCCTGACGTTTCTCATCTCTTGCTTCTGCGATTTTTGTTCTCACTGTTTTTGTTCGACTATTTGTTTGTTGTAGTTATTTTCTTAGTTTGCGTTTTGAACGTTCACGATGTTCTCCAAGTATTATTTTATAAAGGATATTAATCCTACCAAGGAGGATTGTAGGATTAAAGATAGGGTGATTAGGTGTTGGAGGAAGGATTTTGATGATAATGTCGACATGATTCTGATGGATGAACAGGTAATGGTTCCGCTGATTATTGCCGTGCGATTTTTTTGGTGTTTTTTTTTTTGTTTTCCATTGATATATTAACGTATCTCTTTTGTAGGGTGGAAAAATACATGCCACGTTTCAATGTGTAAATGCAGATCACGTTTCAAAAAAAAAAAATTAACATAATTGTTTATTTCGTATACAAATACGTCTTCCCAACAAGGAAGAAACCAAGATTGTTTTAATGGTATCGTATGTAAATCGCGCATGGAGAGTTGTAATGATTCCTTTCCATCAAATGGTACGGCAAAATCTGGTAGAAGATCTCTCGCAAAATTCAGCCTCTCCTGTCATTACGTAAGTTTTTTTCCGTTCTTCCTTCATTTACAACAAACAATAAATCGTACGTTGAATATTCTTATAACAAGAATATTTGAATCTTTTCCATCCAATGGTGTGACAAATTCTTCTGTATGATTTTTTTTTATACTTCGATACTTTCTTTTGTTTTATTCAAGCAGAATATTTGAGTCCCTTCCCTCAAATGGTGTTGCAAATCCTTCTCTGGAAAATCTTTCGCCATTTTCTGCCTCACCTGTTGGCAGGTAAGTTTTCTTCCTCATTTATATTTTTACAACAATAAAGTAATAATTCACGATTACTGTTCATCAAAAGTTACGGTAAAATCTTATGTAGAAAATCTTTCTCCACGGTCAGCATCTCCCATTGTTCCGTAAGTGTTTTTTTTTGTCATTTGTTCATGTAGAACAACAAAAAGAAATCATACTCCGTGACTTCTTATAAGCTGAGATTTTTTTTTCAAGCAAATTATTTGAATCCTTTCCCTCCAGCGGTGTTACAAATCTTTTCGTGAAAAATATTTCGCCATTTTCTGTCTTACCTATTGGCAAGTAAGTTTTGCTTCCTAATTTATTTTGTTTACAACAATATAGTAATAATTTGTGAGGACTTTTTTCAAGGTAGACTAATTTTAATCTTTTTTTATCCTAGCAGACTGCACGATTCCTGTTCATCAAAAGGTACGACAAAATCTTCTGTTAAAAATCTTTCTCCACGTTCAGCATCTCCCGTTGTTCCGTAAGTTTTTTTTTGTCATTTGTTCATGTATAACAACAAAAAGAAATCATATTTTGTGACTTCTTATAAGTTGAGATTTTTTTTGAAGCATAATATTTGAATCATTTCTCTCTAGTGGTGTTACAAATCCTTTTGTTGAAAATCTTTCGCCATTTTCTATCTCACCTATTGGCACGTAAATTCTGTTCCTCGTTTATTTTTTTTACAACAATATAGTAAGAATTTGTGAGGACTTTTTTCAAGGCAGACTAATTTTAATACAAACACAAAGTAATTATATTACGATGAGTCTTTTAACAATTAATAAAAATAGTAGTAATTAATATACCTATTAGGAATAAGTCATTTACTATGTGTAATTGTTGTAATTGTTTATGTTAATAATGAGTTGCCAATTCAATGAATAAAAATGGAAAATTGTTAATGCTAATATGAATGGAATCCTCGTAAAAATGGGAGTTGCAAATGCTCATAATGATAAGATGGAAAATGAAAAATAATTATACAAGATATAAAATTTTAAAACATATGAATGAAAAATAATCATACGAGAACTACATCCAGATTGAGCTCGATCATTTCACTATCTTCAAGATTCCAACTGATGCTTGAAAATCGTTATTCAACTGGAATTTTACAAGAACTATTACCACACCTTGATTACTCTCAACCAATCCCCTTAGGATCACTCCAATTGTCTCAAACACAATCACAACAACAAACTATGTCCAAACAGCAATAGAGCAGCCTTTCTACATTCATAATTACAAAATATTTCAAAAGAAAATAATAAGAGATGTGGGATATTGAGCTTTTTTCTTAAGATGTACAAAAAAACCAAAATAAGGGTTTGATTCTTGAATTTTGGTAATTTGAGGTGTTTCTATGTAAAAACGTAATTAGGATTCCTCATTAGAAGTTTATATAGGAGTTTTATGACCATTTATAGTCATTATAGGCTTATTGGTCAAATATAGCCATTTATGAGTGTTCATAGTCTTAGAACCCTAAATTTAATTAATCACGTGACAACATATCCATATCCGGATATTTCATGGGCTGATATACGAATATCCATATCTAGATATTCAAATATCCATATCCAAATATTTGAGTGCAATAGTCCTAAAAATTATAATTTCGATCTAAATGATTTTTAAATGATTATTTCTCACTTCTCGCCCATGAATGCATGATTCTAACATCAATCTAACAGTGTTCCACGTGTGTAAGACTTATATGTATGGATCAATCTAACAGTGTTCCACGTGATTCTCTCAATGCATGAGTTTATGGCTTCTAAATGCAACCTTGGGAGGTATAGCTCAATAAACTCAATTCTCAACATTCATAAGACTCTAATTGAAATTAGAGTAAATACCCTTTTTGGTCCTCAACAAATTTTACGACGCCCGTTTTAGTCCCTAGCAAATAAAAAGGCCCATCGTGGTCCCTAAAAAATTCAAAATGGACCCATTTAATTGAAATTTTGGTCCTTCACAAATTCAAAAAAGACCCATATTAGTCCCTAAAGGGACTAAAATAGGTCCATTTTGAATTTTTTAGGGACCACAATGGACCTTTTTATTTGTTAGGGATTAAAACGGGTGTCGTGAAATTTGCTAAGGACCAAAAAGGGTATTTACTCTTGAAATTATAAGCAATATACTCTTGAGTTTTCAAATTTCTTCATTAGTCTTTAATCTTTGTCTCTAATAGTGTCTTTCTTCACTTGAAAACCTTGACTTTGGTGTTGACTTTGCACTTTTAAGTTGTCCCTTCATTTTTGCATGTTCCCCTAGTCTTCTAACTTCGTTTGGGACTTGATGTATTACCTTCAACGTTGTGCATCCATGTTGAGGTAGTTGGTGCTTCGCTATCTTCAAAACTTGAATGTCTTAGCCTTTTAATCTATGGTTCAACAAAGGGAATAGGTGAGGCGCAGCCTTTAGCAGGATTTTCGTCATATCTTAGGTAACATGGGAGACCCTTGGCTGATCACCGGTTATTTCAATGAAATAGCTTCCCCTTCCAAAAAAAGAGTAGTAGCTCCTGTAGACGTAAATAAGTGTAATAGGTTTTTTTTCCCCTGCTAAACATGATTGACTTGGATGGTTTTGAGGCTAATTTTACTTGGAATGGGCCTCACTTCTTAAACATGGATAGAGTGTTTAAAAGACTTGATTGTGCCTGTAGCAATGTGAGATGGCAAATTGCTTTTAGAAAGAGCCATGTCAAAGCCCTCCCTAGACTTAACAACGAACATAATTTACTTCTTATATCTTTGGCCTTATCCAAGGATGAATGGAAGGAAAGGCCTTTCCATTTTTATTCTTTCTGGCAAGATCATTGTCTTTTCGATCAATTCCTCAAGGAGAATTAGAATAGGCAGAGCAAAATCTCTTAGAGTTTGAAAATGCTCACCCCATATATAAAAGAATGGAATGAGAGAGGTTTTGGGAACATCAAACATAGAAAGAACAAACTAATGAGCAAACTGGAAGGCATCCAAAAGGCCATCGCATATCAAAATATAGACTATCTAGAAAAGGTAGAGAGAACAATCATAACTAAACTCGAAGATGTGCTTGACCAAGAAGAACTCTTATAGTTTGAGAAGTCTAGATCACATTGAATAAATCATGGTGATAGAAACACTAGATATTATCACACAAAAACCATAATAAGAAGAAAGCAAGTAAAATTGTTGAGCTTAAATACGAGAATGGACTTTGGATCTACGATGAGAAAGGTTTGGTGAACCTGGTAAGCAAGTTCTTCAGCAACCTATTTAGAGAGGAGGTCACACACCATGAGTAGATGGCAACGAACTGGCCCCACACTCAAACAGCACTATAGATAGATTAAGGGGTGGAGTTGCTAAGGAAGAAATTAGACAAGCTTTCTTCTCGATGAAGACTTCTAGAGCTCCAGGTAAGGATGTATGTACAACAATATTTTTTCACAAAAATTGAAACCTGGTCGGGGATCAAATCTGGAACTCGTTTCAGTCTTACTTGGAGAACTCGTAGTCCATTGTAGAAAAAAAATGGTATATTGATTACCTTAATCCCCAAGATTAGTAAGCCTACACATGTCTCCCAATTTAGGCCCATATTTTTGTGCAATGTTCTCTATAAAGGTATGAGCAAAGTTATAGTGGGAAAACTCAATGAGGTAATGGAGACTCTAATCACTGCAAATCAAGCCATCTTTGTCCCTAATAGAAACTTGCAAGATAATATCAATGTTACAAAAGAAGTTGTGCATACAATATCAAGATTGAAAAGGAAGAAGGGTGACATGGTAATCAAAATTGACCTAGAAAAAGCTTATGATAAGCTTAGCTGGTGCTTTATTCACAAAGTTATATCAGAAATCCAACTTCCCTCCTGGATAGTTGACTTTATCATGGCTTCGATTACTACAAATAGCTTAAAGGTGTTTGTTAATGGAGGCATCACCAAAACTTTCATCCTTGAGAAAGGGATCTGTCAAGGCGACCCCCTATCTGTACATTTTTGTTCTGTGTTGAAAAACTAGCTCATCTTATCACCCAAAAGATGGATAATAGAACATGGAAACCGGTCAAAGTCTGCAGAGGCAGGCCAGCTCTATCCTATGTCATGTTTGCAGATGATATCATCTTCTTCTCTGAAGCCTAGGTGGAACAAGCATGTTTGATTACAGAGTGCTTAAACCTATTCGCAGAATGTCAGGCAAAAGCATCAGCATCACAAATTCTATAATATTCTATAGCGTGGGATAAGATCACTAAACCAAAAGGGATAGTGGCCTAGCTAACAGAAAACTTGGTATTATGAACCAGGCTTTTCTTGCTAAATTGACGTTGGAATTTTTTACTTCGCCATCAAAAATATGGGTTCAAGTTCTGAAAGCAAAATATGGTTCAATCATGACAGATGATTGTTGTTTCTCTTCCCACGCTGGTGACTCAAGACTTTGGAAAAACATGTGCTCAGTGTGGCATACTCTTTCTTCTAGGCTGTCCTGGGAAGTGGGAGATGGTGAAAGAGTAAAATTTTGGACTGATAAGTGGGTCTCTAGGATTGAGTCTTTGGCGTCTTTGGCCACCATGCCATTATTAGATGCAAAGTTAGATTTGAAGGTATGTGATTTTGTATCTACGAATGGTAACTGGAATGCTGATCTTTAGAGAAGCGAGATTCCTGATAGAAGTGCACAAATCATAAAGGTACCATTCCCCCCATTGTTCGAATAGTTGTGACAAAGTTTGCTGGTCCCTAACAAATGGAAATATTGTATCGGTGTGGGAAATATATGATACCCTATCCAACTTAGGTTGTGAAAGGGAACAAGATAATAAGTTATGGCAGCTTATGTGGAAGAATAGAGGGCCCATTCGCCATAATTTTCTTCTTTGGAAAATAAGTCACAAAGGGCTGGCTTCCAACTAGAAGTTGTCTGGAAAAGATTGGCATCTCTTCCTCATCATACCCAATCTGCCAAGAAGATAGCGAAACAATTTTGCATATGACAAAAGATCGTAGTAAGATTGAGGGGGTTTGGCGTGATCTTTTGATGCCTGGTCAGGAGAAGGATTTTTTTGACACAGACTTGGATACATGGTTGTTGGTTAATTTGAAGAACGATTATATACGGATTGATAATGTTCCTTGGTTGACTACTTTTTGGACTACAATGTGGTGCGTTTGGATTTGGAGAAACGCTCAAGTTCATGGAGAGGATGAAACTTTCTTGGCTTATAAGGTGTCCACAATAATTTCAAAAGCAAAGGAAATTTGTGAGACTTTAATTTGACGTTTTAATAATATGCCAATAAATTCTTATAGCATTGTTCCTATTGGTTTGTGTAACACCCCGTATATATTCGGTAATGTTATCATAATATCGTATTAAGCTGCGCTTAATTAAAATGCGGAATTACTTTTTCTTTTCAATTATGATGCCATTAACATTACCAACTTGCTTAATAATCAGTTAATAAAACATCGCCTGTATGTAATTGCAATAAAACAGCTAACTGAAATACCTCATAACATAGATAATATAATTGTGGCTCTAGTCACGGAACTACAACAATGTAGACCGGACCATCTAACAATTTATACAACTCCAATCTAAAATACTAGCATAAAGTGTCATGGACAAACCCCATGCTCACTCAAATAAGGCAACATGCCCAACATCAGTCTCAACAACATCATATCATAAATAGCGGAAAACATAAACAGCATCCAAATCCAGTCATGCTAACAAATAAGCAAAAACAACATAATCAGCTAAGCTCCGGCCTCCCGCCGCCTGAGGCATCAGTACCCATACTACCTGATCCTGAAATAAGCATTCCCCAAACGTGGGGTAAGATCTTTAATCTAGAAATCTCATGTAAGTCAGTGAGTCCTCAAGGATCTTCCACCCCAAGTTCACTTACATGTGCAATATAAGTTCAAAAACAGTTTATCATTTATCATTTCTAAAACAATGCAATGCAGCAGATAATCATGTCATGTGTGTCAATACTAATCTACTGGCCAGAGACAGTGCAGGTATACGTCTATCACCTACACACCGTGCAAGTACCACTTGCATTCACCCCGGTACACCGTCTTGTATGGCGCTACATACTCAGGCTTCCCGTCAAGATGAAACAACACATGCATATTAAAAGCCATTACATGTAAAGTTCAATCAACATATCAAATATCCAAAAGCATGTACACAGCATGCATAAACCATACCCCCAAGGGACATGGTGGAACCACAACATGGCTAAACCGAGGACACGAAAGCTTACCTTGCAAGCTAACCCCAAAAGCCAAGAGTCCACAGCTTAAAGTCCAAACACAGCAGATTCACAATCTGTTATGGACCAATACTATATCAATAATAATGCAACACAAGCATATAACTTAAAGACAACGCCTTTCCTTACGTTTTACGTCTTAAGGCTCCATACCAAGCCATAAGTCCTTAATAACTTAATTCTGACTTAGTTCATTAATTACAGAAGTTCAACTTCATCAATCTAGGGTCCACAAACCCACAATAGCCTACTGTACACACAGCACAGCTACTGTTCTACGAAATCCCAGAATATCCGGATATTCCTCGGGACCATATTCGGATATGCAATATCCGGATATCTCACTGGACGTATCCGGATATGCAATATCCGGATATCCAGAATCCCATATCAGGATATCTAGTATCCGGATACTCAAAACCCATATCCGGATATCACATATTCGGATATTCATCGGGAACATATCCGGATATTTCACGACAGAATGCAGAAAATGCATTTCGTGAAGATATCCTTCCAAGGTTGGGTTTTTAACGATTTAAAGCACCTAAACATGCATTTCTAGGTGTGTTCAACATTAACCCACAACAAGTTATCATCTTTAGGCCTTAACATGCATCAAGCTTTCATTTTTAAGTTCAAAAACTCAAGACCAAAGGTGACAAGGCTTACCAAAACTCAACCAGCCAACAAGAGGTGCTCTTGGAGGTCAAAAGGTCACTCCAAGATTCTGTCTCTCTCTGCACACGAAAATGGTATACCAATGTGGTCCTTTTACTCAACAAGAAAGCTCCTTTAAGCCTCAAAACCCAATGAGCAAGGAGGTACTCCACCCAAACCCCAACTCAGAGCACAAACAGCCCACAAACAATGGCCAAACCTCAAGCACAGCACCCTCACACCCTCTCAAGATGTTTCCCAAGTGTTTCCCAAGTGAAAGGATGAAGGAAAATCAAGAAAGATCAAGACTTGGTTCAAGAATGGAAGGAAAGGCCAATAGGGCAGTCACCAAGCAGCTGATCAGCTCCCTCTCACGTTGGTTTTCCATTTTCTAGGGTTATGTGCCCTTAACAATGGGTATTTATAGCCTCAGCCACTTAAACACACAGTATTAACTTTAATTTCTACGCTTAGAATTTTAATCCCAAACTTTGGATTATGAAACTACATAATTTTATAAGATTTATCATATTTTTCTTATAATTTTCTGAGCACTTTTCCGGTACGCGCTTTTACCAGCCAGTACCGGTTTCCAGCACCAGTTCTCATTATCTGGACTTGAAACTAGTTTTACAAGTCCTACATATTATTCTAGTAATTATCATGCACTTACATTAATTTTTCGGGATACTTTTTCGGCACACATTTATACCGACTAGCAGAACCGGTTATCTGCACTTTTCTTCCGAAAAGAGACTTTCACCATTCTTAATCACTTATTACGATTATTAAGCCTCATAAATAATTATTATGGTCAATTATGGAATCATTTCCTATTTTCTCGTAATTTATTAATTAAATACCTTAATTAACGGTGCGGGTTCTTACAGTTGGTATCCTCCAGAAGAGGGGTGGATCAAACTCAACACAGATGGTGCTTCAAGAGGAAATCCAGGTCTTGCTACGTGTGGGTGCCTTCTTAGGGATGCTTCCGGTAAGTGGATTCAAGGATTTGCATATAAAATAGGTTTCTGCTTAGCTCTTATTGCAGAACTCTGGGAATTTTAAAAGGAGTAGAACTAGCTTGGTCTACTGGATGCAGACAAATAATCATAGAAAGTGATTCAAGAAATTCAATCATTTTGCTCACCAAAGGTGGTGACGCAGCTCGCGAGCCTTGCTTAGTGACTTGGATACGAGCATAGTTGGATAGGGATTGGGTTGTCCGTTTCTCACAATTGTATCGCGAAGGTAATTGTTGTGCTGACTGGCTTGCTAATCTGCCTTTGGATCGTCAGTCCGAAGAAGATTTGCAAATGTTCTCTTCTCCCCCTTCTAGCCTTCGACTTTTACTCTTTGCTGATTTTATATTTGTAAAACTCGTCGTATTCTTTTGTCTTAGTGTGGAGGTCTCCCCCCTTTAGTTTACCAAAAAAAAAGAGCTCATTGGTTTAAGGCAAAGTATGGTTTTCACTCAAAGTGGAGAGCTTAGTGGGTTGTAAGGATGAAACCAAAGTTTTCTCTCTTAGCAATGAAGGGCAACAAAAATTTGATGAAGAGGGGGAGGAGGAGTTGTCGATAGACAAGAAAAGAGGAGTATAGGAGGAAGAGTGTTTGTGTTCCTTTTTTTGTAAAATATCTAAAATGGGTAGTTACCATTTTGCCCTTCTTTAATTCCTTTTCTCCCACCCATTCATTTAACCCTCCAAACTAAATGACTTAATAATTCTAGGGCTCTTAATTTCTCATGTAGTGTACCACACATAATAAATTCTAAGTCGTCTGGGGTAATTTTACTTAATTATGATTTTGCTCCTAATTAAGACTTAACTGCAAAAGTTGAGATTTTTCATTTAATTGCACATTAATTTATAATTAATGTACTTTAATTATCTTGGTTGTTATAAATACCCTATGTTTATTTAATTATTTGTACTTGAATATTTGTTGGGACTCACGTCAAGTGCACCGATTGTACAAGTAATATAATGATTAAATAAGAGATCGTTCCCACGAGGATTATACTCAAGCACTAATTCACTATTGCAACTTAAGTTGGACAATCGAAATTGTATTTGAAACAGGATTTGAATTTGAAATTTAAAATATTAAAACTAATTACTCGCAAGAATTTAAAAATTTGAATTAACTAATTTAAAAGAACGTAGCTAGGGGTTCGATTTCCTTTAATCTCTTTATTACGGTTGAATTCCTTCTTAATGTTAATCGTCCTTAGTATCAATCTAATCAATTCTTTCGCATGTAATTAGGGCTCAATCCCTTGTTACCCTAAACATTCGCGATCTTGGAAGAACCTAGTTCCTCGATTATCCCAAGAATGCAAGCATTAAGTTCAAGAATCTTAAAGATTACGCAAACTCTATGTCTATCCCTAGAATCATAAAGCGTACGATGAAATTATCAGATAAGGATCACACACCAACATTCCTATTGTCATGCATTTACCTATGATCATTATATAAGATTCAAGCCTATATAAAGCATTAAAAACAGATAATTTCATTCATGATATAAAGGAAAATTAACATACGAATTGTTCAACGCATAATAAATCGATTAAATTCCATCTAACCCTAACTACTTAAAGAACTAGCCAGACATAACAATATCAAGAATGAAAGACAATATAAAAGCTCCCCCAAACTCCATAGATGATTGGTGAATCTTCAATATCCCCAGTGCAGACTTGATGTTGATCCGTCTTCGCCGCTCACGAACATGAACCTGATGTTTCTCTGCGTTCCCTATGCTCCCAAGTACCAAGAACTCTTCTTGAATGTGTAAAAACTCTTGATTCTGAACCCCAAATGTGTTTTTAAGGGAAAAGAATTTGTGCCCTAAGTGGATTCTTCAAGTGGGCTTAAGTTGGATCATTCGGGGCGCTTAAGCTTGCTCATTCGCGCTTAAGCTTCCTAATTTACGAATGCAGGAGTAACGTTCGCGCTTAAGCTTGCTGGAGCGAGCTTAAGCCTGCTGGAGCGAGCTTAAGCCTGCTGAAGATTGCATGAAAATTTCACGTAGCGCGCTTAAGCCTGCTGGAGCGCGCTTAAACGCACTCTTCACGTCTGAAATTCCTCCTTGGCTCGCGCTTAAGCCTGCTGGAGCGAGCTTAAGCTTGCTAAGGCCGAACATATTTGCTTATACAGGAGGCTTTAGCTTGCTAATTGGGGCTTAAGCTTGCTTAGGCAAAGGCCATTTGCTGATTTTTGGAGGCTTTAGCTTCGAATTGGGGGCTTAAGCCCCCTCTCTAACAACTTGAGAATCTTGATAAGATCTTTAAATCTTTTTGTTTTGCTCTCCATCTATCCATATCTTCATCTTTGACTCCATTTGTCATCAAATCCCTTAAAAATAGCAAATAGTATTTAATTAATTCATAATCAGATAATGTTCATGATATTTGTATTAAAACCCTAGTTTTTGACTTATTCAATTTGATAATTTATATTAATTTAGTCTATAAAACAAGATAAACTAAAGGTTTATCAATATTCTAGAATAAAATCAATTTTAATAAGACTTAACGTTTTAAATCTTCTCTATAATATACATATATGATTAGAATTCAAAATAAGTAAGTAGCTTTCCTTAGTCAATAATCGAAGGATATTACGCCTCATCACTTTTATTATGTGTTGGAAATGAAGAGAAGACGCTAAACAAGAAAACGAGCTACCAATCTTGGTGGCCATTATGCGAAGTAACCAACAACAGCTACTAAGTAGTAACTAATTAACTCTGAGTCTGACTCAGACTCAAAACTATCTTGAATTTTTGGAGAGCGAGGGAGGCTTTTTGCTATTACGTTATGGCGTGGCTATCAATTTGGTTTGTTTTATGCTGAGGCATTAATGCCACCTCATTTCTTTGTCTTCTTCGCGCGGACGCACCCTTTTATTTTCCCATTTTCATCCAGCAGGCACTTTCTCCTCTCTTTCTCCCAATTCAGTTTTAATATAATAAAAGGTTATATTTATCTCATTTTGTATCAGATAGCTAAATTTCTTAGACACACAAAATATGGATGAGTGCCATTTCTTTTTCCTACAATATAAGAAAATTATTTTCCCCTAAATTTTATGTCGCAAAAGGATTATAGTTATTTGAGTAAGTGACCAGCTTTTATCAAATACATTATGTCACATATAAGAGAGATTTTATCTTCTACTCTCACTTCGATTTTCGTGTTCTATCTTTTTCTCTTTACTTTTTTTTAAAAAATAAAGTAGATCCCACTATTTGTTCTGAGAGTAGAAGAGAAGATTTATCTTATATGACATAAAAAAATAAAATAAAACCCATACATTATATACACATTGATAGATACATCATTTTTTGGTTACTAATTCAAAAAGTTGCAAATTTAAATTGTGATAACAATTTTTAATATATATTATATATTATTCAAATTTTTCTTTGAACCTACTAAGTTTAAGCTTTTGTAGATTATGAATTATTAAAGCTTGGATCATTTACTTGAATTAAAATTGGAGAGAAAAAATCCATGACAATTTCATCCCAACAATTCACTTGCCAGAGTTTGCTATGTAAACCGCCAGCTTGTTATTTAAGCACTATTGATATAAAGGATGATTTAAGTTGAAGAATATTTAGTTGCCACAAGTAACAAGATTACAGGAATGTAAATGGCTGCTACATTATAGTATAACCGAATGTACCCCCAGTTTTCTTAATCGTCATCCAATTTGCCTTCCAATATATAGTTGGTCAAGGTAGGGCATTTAAATTCCCTAATCCTGTTTCCATTTTTAAATAATAAAATAAGACGAAAACAACAAAAGAGGAACAAAATTGTTCTCTGTCTCGGCCATCTTCCTTTAATATGTTAGATCATTCTACAAGCCCTACTCTTTTCCAGATTCTAGATTCTACAGCCAATGAGATACAGAAGCCGCACGACATAGAAATGTTTCAGCCATCTTTCGACCAGTTCAGTGTTTAACAACGCTGTCAACGCATGGAGTGAAGTGCAATACTCTGCCACCTCTGCAAAGGATGCTACATAATACACAACTCTTAAGCAAGAAAACAAGAAGGGGGTAAGGGGGTTGAAGAATTGGGGTTGGAAAGAACCCATGCCAAATGACCAATAACATATCGAATCAATCTAATATACAACCCCATACTTACAAAGCGATACAGTTATAACCTAACCTAAGAAAATAACGTTTCAAGATAACAGGAACCAGGAACTTCCTTCCTCGTAACCATTAAATCGCTAAAAACACCAAGACCTCAGCACAAAATGGGATTGGCCAACTCTCATTTCAAAACTCCCCAATTTTTTCGCTCTCTTAACCCTCCCGAAGACTACCGTCAAAATTATTCTCAAATTTAAATAAGATTAGCCCTCTTCAAAAATCTGATTGTCCGACAATAATAGGGCCATATTGATTCCACAAAATCAAGATACTTCTCTACTATCCAATTTGCCAATTCTTTCAACTTTTTTCTAGTCAGCTCTTTATAATCTGTATTTTTTATGTTCCAAATAGGCTGCAAAATATGAGCTTTGATATCTTCTTTGAGCTTGCCACAAAAAATATAGCTGTAGGCCAAAATGCAGTAAGAGGGTAAATTCTTAAGTATTTTGACAGTCTGCTTGAAGCTGAAGACATAGAGTGCACACAGCTTCCGAACTATCATGATGTAGAGAGCCACAACTATTGGCCCCAAAACCCATAAAGGAGTTAAATCCTTCGACACTTCAGCACCATAAATTACATTAACAGCCAGGAAGAAAGGAGCACTGCAAACAAATATGGAATTAGAAGATGCAAAAAAACATAAAACATTACTGTGCAATGTATGCTGTTGACATTATTTAGAAAGAAAGATACGCTCTACCGTACTTCAAGAGCAGTTACATACACTGTAGTATATTAAGGAAGAAAATGCTGGTGCTTATTTGGATGTACGTTTCTTGTATAAAAATTAAAAAATTAAAAGTCCTCTCTTTGAAAAACAAATATTTTTGTTATATTTTAGAGTGGTTTGATAAACATTTCTTTAAAAAAGCTAAAAGAGCACACCTTTTTTTAAGCTAGAGTGTTGAATAACATATAAAAGAGAGGCAATAAGACTTTATTGTATAGAGTGACTATAACAATTACATAAGACTAATATAACAATGTACCACTTTTTATCACTTTATTTTCGATACTTCTAGCACTCTCTCTCTCAAGCTAAAGCTTTAAGCTAGTTACAAATGACCCCTTTTAAATGATAATTAACCAAATATATTTGGGCTCCACAAAAACTGATTGCAAAGTCAACTCCAGGATGCTGGAGATGTCAAAGGGACAAAAATTGATGGAAAGACAACAGAGTAAGATGGCTGGAATGCGTTATCAAGGAAGGAGGGACTACGCTGAAATGACCTTCAACGGAAAAGTCCTGGCAAACAAGTTTACACAACAAGAACTAAAACTTCTCGAAGCTTATCAAGGACAACATTTGGAAGCTTTTAACCACAGGGAAACATAGGAGACCCATCCAAAGTGCATCTAGGACAAAGTCCAACGATGGAAGACCGATTAGGTCAGGCAACATCTTCAATTCAACAGGGCTAGAGTGCAACTCTCAAATAACAATTTAAATAGATTGGGCTAGGCTAGGCTTTTACTTAAATAAGTCAGGTTTCTGTAAAATATTTTAACTCTAGCCTGACCTATTAGCCTAGTGCAAGTTAAATTATAGGTTTGGTCTGACCTATATTTAAAAATCAAAAAGCTAGCCTAAACCTGTTAGTATATTAGGCTTTCAGGACCTATCAAGAATTATTAAAAAAAACTAAAATAACATTAATTTATTATTTAAATAGTAATTATTTTTTTTGAAATAAATAATATGACATATAGTGCATTCAGATGAGCTTTTTCCCGCCAAGAAGAAACTTTTTTCAAAATAAATGTGCTTTTTATTTAATATTTACATTTGGATGCAACTTTTTTAAAAAAGTAAAATTAAAAATAAAAATAAAAATGGTGCTTTTTTTTTAAGTAAGGATCCCTTATTTCTTAAAAAAACAGAAGCCAAAAGCTAATTTTTTTTTAGAAATTCAATTTTACCAACTCCTACTCCACCACCACCACCACAATCACATCATTTTTAGTAATTTTATATATAAAAAGTTCTTATTAATTTTAACATCCAAATAACTTTCACTTAAAAATACTTTTTATATATTCAATGGAAACATAAAATAGCTTTAAATTTTAAAAAAATCCTCCAAAAAAATAAGTCATAAAAAGTTTTTTTTCTAAAGCCCATCCAAACGAGCACGTGGGCCAGACCTTGTAAAAAAAGACCTATGTCCTCTTTCTAAATAGGTTTTTTTAAGGCCCGAGTCTGCTCTATTGTACTAAATATATCAAGTCCAGTCTGACTTGAAGTAGGCTGAGTCGTTGGTCTCTAATAGGTTGCGTGACCTATTTACATCCCTACTCTCAAATTTCTCCCTCTCAATGCTATGCTAGCATTGAAAAATAGACAAACAATGACATGAAGGGCCGGATCTGATGGGACAAGAGCGTGGGCATCTAATATTCCATTAGGACCCATTTTCAAGGAATGGGACTTGGAGTCCCACATAACACATTGGTTGTATGGGCAACTAATGTGGGGTTTATAAGGCTTTGGACACTCCTACCCTTTGAGCTTTTGGGGTGGTGCATCCCAAGGTTCTTATCATATTCTCTTTACAAAGTGGAGCATTGACATAATTGCTGAAAATGGGAACCTTGGGCTTCTGAACATCCTTTAGAAGGGCATAGGAACTAGAATAAAATGCGCATGACAAAGAAGGAAAAAGGCTTCTGGACTTGGGTCTTGAACGGATGGACTTGTCTCATCAACACGATCCAGATCTGCTGGTCATTGGCCAAAAATCTTGCCACAGAAGTTTCCCCATCGTCGGAAAAGTTGTTGTACAATCAGGAAAAAGCCCAAAACGGTCAACCCACAACCTGATAAAAACTCCGGATCAAGGTAGAGGGGGTCAAGGCATGTTCTTCTGTGGTGTTGCTGTTGAAAAAGCTTGTCCGATGGTGGCTTAAGTGCTGGAAAAGTGCTTTGACAGCGCATGCAGGCATGTAGTTAGGACATTGCCTGTGGGTCCTAAACAAAATGGACAACCTTGAGATAGCAATATGAAAAATGGGAGGATCGCAGGGAAAAACTTGCAGAAGAGGTCATCGTAGACGAAGGGACGTCACGACAAAGAGATGACAATTGCTTGAGATGCAACTATAGAAATTGATGAGAGAAGGTCGCCGAAAAGGTAATTAACAAAGAGTTCTAAATTTTAGGGAACTCAATAGCAAAAAGGCAACAGGACAGGTCACGGAGGATGGTACCGCTCTTATACCATCTTTAATAACAGAGAAAAGAGAGGCGATGTTTAAATCTGTGTGTATCAATAGCACAATAGAAGCTCTATTATATAGAGTGACTATAACAATTACATAAGATTAATATAGCAATAAGAGACTTCTTATCACCCTATTTTCAATACTTCTTGTAAAGAACCAATTCAACCCAAAAGCTTAAGCTAATGGATGAGGGCTTTTTAATGGTTTTATATATCTCAACACGCCCCTTCACAAGAGAGCCCATTGGGCTTGAAGTGTGGACAATGCACAAGCCCACCTACCTGTGCTAAGAAAGAAATTCCACTAGAAAGAAAGTGGGAGGCGATGAGGATCGAACCCGGGACACGAAGCTCTGATACCATGTAAAGAACCAATTCAACCCAAAAGCTTAAGCTAATGGATAAGGGCTTTTTAATGGTTTTATATATCTCAACACTTCTAATAGAGTTTTGTGCCTCTAAAAAAATGATGTTTTTACAACATAACATTGCAGTTAAAACATTATTATTTTTTTATATAAAAAAAAAAAAGCAAACATAAAATAAAATAGCATTTTTTTTAAAAAATGTCATAAGAAAGGTCTTTTTTCAAAAGCTCATCCAAACTAGCCCATATTTTTTGTTTTATCAGTGACACTATGTCCAATAAATATTTCAAACATATTGATATATAAAGGATCAACCAAGATAGTCTCCGACAGTTACAGAGGATTCCCATCAAGAAAAAACTATTGGCCCAGACCCTAAAAGGAACAAAGAAATTTTTTTTAAGCATGAATAATGAAATATTTAATTTGTTTAACATAAAATATCACAATTCTTATAAAACGTATACATTGGCTTAATAACGTTAAAGATGAAATTACCGAAAAAGACAAATATATTGGTATATTATATTGACTATGCAAGTCATCTCCCCTCCCTCCTTTTCTTTTTAACTTTCTCCGTAAATTCTGATAACCTAAAATTTGCTTCAACCAAGAAATCCAAGTTGAAACCTGATGAAATTAATTATGTGACTAGCAGAAAGCAAATTAACTTGAAGAACTCAATGACAAAACATGCATATGCTACATTAAGGAATGCAAACAATCCTCCTTTCAAAAATCTCAAGTATACAGCACATAAGTGATGCAGAGAGAGGCAGATAGTATTAAATGCAAAGACAGAAAAACCCTCATACTTACAATATTAAGAAAGGGATCTTTATTGTTGCATCCAGGGCTAGAAATTGGGACCATGCCACCTTCAAAGTCCGACCTTTGTCAGTCCTTTGTATCCCTTGTAGAGTTTCTGGTAAAACCCGTGGAGGCGGTTCTCCCGAAATTTCCTGCACTCCATGATTTGAAGGTGGTGTGCACAACAATGTCAGCCATTTTTTGAAAAGTTTATGAATACCATGGGATGTTGCATGGCTCTCATTTGCTTCAGAGGCATAAGAGAGAGGAACATTGTGGGCCATTGAAGATTCCGATTTGATTTTCCCACTCTCTTCCAGTCTAACAGAGGTCCTGGGGACCTTCAATCCATTAGCTCCCGTTACTGAATCATCATTTTGGGCATTGCCTTTGAAGCCTGCTATCCATAAAGGTTTAACCTTGGATCCACAAATACAAGGAGGCCCTACACTGGAAATAAAACAATCCTTTACATGAAGCAGAAATAAAGGATCATCTGCATTTTCATGCAAGTTTTGGTATGTAAAACAGTCCTATGACATATAACTGAAAATTATAATTGAAATCTAAAAACATTAAAAACAAATTTAATGTCAAGAACTTGGTAATCCAAATAAGAAGATAAGATATGTAAGCACTCCAACAAAACATTGTGACAAGAAATATTAACATACACAACTTTGGTTTTCTCTCCCCATATAGTATTTTCCTTGCATAATATGAACCTCCAATTTTACAAACAGAGAACATTGGATTGCAAATTTATTACTTTAAAGATAATATAAATATAAATGATTAATTAAGACTTGTAAGGTCTTTTAGTCTTATTTCAAAGAGACCCCTTAGAGTTGCAATTCAATTTGATTCTGCTAAATCTTATCAAAGATCCACCTTAGATATTATTAGACACTTCCATCATGTTAACTTGTTCTACACATGTTAAAGTTATTGAAAATGGTGATCCAAATTCCAAAATCCCAGATATAACAGACCGTATTTAATTTCCACCACAGCGACAAAAAAATATCTCCACCTTAAAGAAATAGTGTGCTTTAGTATGTAATTCCAATCAGCTCTTCCAATCAAGTGACGTTTTGTTAAACACTGCTTCAATTTCAGCCTTTTGCTCCATGTCAAATGCCTTGAGGAAAATGTCACATACAAGCCCTGGAGAAAAGAAAACAAATCATCTATTAAGTTCACAATATACACTTACATTTGAAATTTGAACATGGAAAGTCCTGATTGCACATACAGAACACCCGATAAAAATAAACGAAAGCTTATTAAACATAATATCAGAGGACTTTGCCAAATATGGAGAAAGAGATCTGTATAGCTTTGGCTCTCAAATAAAATTCAATCTTCAGAATATTCAATAAATGTTGACAACTTTGATGCTCCAATAACTAAATTTCATGTGACAGTTCAATCATTGTCACCAGGAAACATCACTGGGACAAGATTACTACTCTACTGGATATACCAATCACACTGAAACTAAAATTCTAATGAAATTTATCTGAAACATTTAATTGGCAAGTAATGATGCATATAATTTCCAGCACCCAATGACAATGATAAACTACTCCTGTTGACAATATTACTATTAAGCCCAATTTTATACATATCAGGGAAAAAACTTGATGATAATGATAAGATAAAATTGGATGTAAATGCAATCCAATAAGGGATTCTCCAAATAAGAGGTAAATTTTCTATATAAGTACCTGCGGTTGATGGGCAACAAAAGCCATTTTTTGTCTTTAACCGCCAAATTATCCACTCGACAAGAACTATTCAACAAGCACCAGAACAACGGAGTTAATGAGATGAGTAACATAAAAACCACAACAAGAAGTAACTTAGAAGCCATATGTGACAAAATTTGGACAGTTAAACACATGAAAACTTCAACTTCGGGAGTTGAATGCCTTCATCCAACGCACTCATTGTCTCAAAATTTCAAACTGAATTTTAGAAAGCAAAAAAAAGAAAAAGAAATGTCAACAACACCAACTCAGGTGCATCTCCAACAAGAAGTAGCGTGTGCAATTCAAGACAAGTGCTAATAAGAAGAATAAAATGAAGAATTCCTCTCTGCACAATAGCCAATTATGACAACCAAAGGAACATGAATACCGTACCGTATCCAAAACTGCTTCCGATTTGGCAAGTAACTAACAGAGGAAATGCGATGTTGTATTGTAGGGTTGGATGTAGAGAATTATGGATCGAAATAACGCATTAATTTGGAGCAAGCTAGGTATGGGACCGTAGTGAGCGTGCAGCGAAGAAATGAAAGGAAATTGGAACTCTGCGAACCCTAATCGAACAACAGCAACACAGACGACGGACGAACAACGGAACAAGACGATATGGTTATCTTTTCATATTCTCTAAATTCATAAGATGTCAAGTTTATTTTAACTAAAAATAAAAGATAATTAATTATACATGACATATGAGATAAGATATTATTATTCTCAATTAATATTATTACTAACGTTACTATCAGCTCATTGCATTAGTAGTAACAATTTCCTAAAAAATAATAACAATACTCTAAAAAAATAATAATAATACTCATTTCATTACTTAAATAGTAAAAGCTTCACCCCAAAAAAGGAGCTAAAAGCCATATTTGTTCCTACTAAAAAAAAGGGCTATATTTGAAATTTCACCGAGATACCAAAAATTTTTTTCGCTTTTGCATCGTAAATATTTCATACAAGTAATCTAATCACACTTTAAAATTTTGAATGGTAATTTTTTCATAGGACCAGCGGTGAATTTGTTCTCGGGACTTGTGCACACCGCTTTTTTTTTTTCTATCATATTTATACACTTTTCTCTAGTGAATTTATACACTTTTAACATAGTCCATGTTTATGCCTTGATCCCAACTATCCCCGAACGAAACAAGATCCTATTGCCCAGACCATGTTTCTTCTCATATTTAAAAAGAGAAAGATATTATAACAATTAAGTTGTGTTATTACCATGTTATTACTAATCAATCTCACTGTTAGATTGTTTATATTGATTCAACGGTTATATTTATTTCCATCTTTGTATGGTTATGATTTCCCATATTTAATACTTTTTCATTAATTATGAGAAATAATAATCATACAAAGGTGAAAATAAATATAAAGTATTAAATTTAGAAAATCATGACCATACAAAGATGGAAATAAATATAACCGTTTGATCAACATAAGCAATCTAACGGTGAGATTGATTGGTAGTAACACAACTTAGTTGTTACAATATCCTTCCTCATTTAAAAATATAAAAAATGGAAACAAACAAAACTTTGTCGGTATGCAAAAGTAAAATCAATTATTTATCAACACGGATATAAAAGTTCATTGATTTGTTTTCGGGAAATCATATTCTGATGTTACATGAGATTATTCTCTCGTATCATATTCATATCGAAAAATATGCTTTTTTTATTTTTTTTATTTTAAAAAAAATTACTGGGCATCATTTTATTTGTTTCTCAATATAAGAAAGCTTGTCTTCTATTACATAAGATAAATAATTCCCTTTATTTTCATTCAAACTATATCAAAAGTTTTGCTTAAGAAATATCCCCTAAGCATAATTTTAGAGCATCCTTTTATGAGTCAAACTTCGTTGATTTGTTTTCATTCAAACTATATCAAAAGTTTTGCTATCTATAGCCAACAATAACTTACAATTTAACATACAAAATACCACCCACATCACTTGACACCCCTATCCCTATCTCTGGTAATTCTTTTACTCTTTTGGTCTTGAATTTTTTATTTTTTCCTATCCTATCATGTTGAATGGTAACCCGAGGTCTCCTCTAAGATAAGTTTTCTCACTCTTGGTAGGATATTATAAGCTAATCTGATAAATTTTTCCTATTCCTTGTTAACAACAAACAACCAATAAGAGCATGATATGATAATTTATTTTATCTTTTCCTCTTTATTAGGTGCACCAAACAAACCGTTAATACCTTGACTTAAAAACAATTCTACGAACCTTTACAAAGTCCATTGTAGAAAATATGACTCTTGTGCAATAGTAAGGAGTCTTAAAAGGAATGAGTAAATCATTTTGATAATTATAAACATTCGAATTTGATGAGTTTTAGAAATTTCCCTTGTGATGCTGTGATTAAGTTTAGTGTTTAAAAGTTTGGGTATTCAGATATACAAAAAAAAAAAAAAAAAAAAAGTTTGGGTATTCATTTTAAGACGTTTTGACCATTGTAGCCCTTATTAAATAATTAATTATCAAATTGATTTTGATTATAAATTATTTTAAAAATTTAACCTCTCCAGAAAACATAACACTAATCTGTTTGACTGTTGACCATCAAGCCTACCCGTTTTTTTCCCTACCCAAATAATAAAGGGGATATCCGGATATATTTCAAAATTCTGAAAAATTGTTCGAATTATTTACCCGGATCGGGAAAAGCGGGGAAAAGCAGCTGCCCGAATAAATAATCGTAGCTTTTCCTTCTCCATCGATGCTTTGGATTTTTAAAGTTAGCGTTAGGTCCGGTTTGTTGGGGGTTATACTATAGAGTTCTGCTTTTATTTCAACGTGAACGGAGGGGTACAAAAACTTCGAAATACAAAAACTATAGACAACAATGGACTTGGCCAGATGCGGTAGCAAGAAGCGAAGTAGAAATAGCTAAAGTAAATTAAAGTCGTGGTGGTGATGTTTCACCGGAGGCAGGGTTTGTAACTTTCGTGATATAATTCATTAAAAAAGGGCAATTTTTTCCGAGAGGAATTCACAGACGCTACACTTTTTCTTCCTGGTGTGACCATTAGGAAAAGCAAATTTTGTTTATTAATTGTTTAATCAGTTAATAAATTAAATTGAAACTACGGAAATGAAATATCTTGTTTCAAATAAACGAGAACAAAGAATCAAAATTCCAAATTGCAGACCAAAAAAATGAAAAAAGCAGTGTTTGAGAAAAAAAAAAGAGTTTAGTGAAAAAACAGAGCACCCCATGAGGTTAACGCGCAAGTGGATGCTGAGCTCGATGAAGAGCTCATACATCTGGCCTAGATCAGCAGCGTTTCCATGAGAGTAAAGCACTGTGGAAGTGGCCATTGGGTGCCGAATGTAGAGTGCCACAATCTCAGTGCCACGGCGTGTTGGAAGCTTGAGAATTTCAACGTTCTCGCGGTGAGGGAATGGAGTGAGGAGAAGAAGGCCAGTGAGTTCGTCAGTGACAAGCTTGTACGAACATTTAGCTCCCTCTGTACTGCTGGATAAATAATTCAGACATTTTTTTGGAATTTTAAAATATACCAGAGCATCTATTTGATTATTCGGGTTGAGAAAAAATTTTAAAAAATATCTAGGTAGAGAGGGAATTACCCGAGTAGGCCTGATGGTCAACGGTCAAACAGGAGTAGATTGATGTTATATTTTTTAAAGAGGTTAATTTTTTAAAATAATTTATAATAACATCAATTTGATAATTAATTATTAGACAGGGGGTGTTTGTTTCGAGACTTTTCTCCACTTTCCTAACTAAGTGCAAAAGGAATTTTGCATTTCCCGCATTTGGTTCACCGATTCATCAATTTTACCCATCTAATTCACTTCCCTATCAATTGACAATTACATGTAAAAACCAATAAAAACACTGTTCCAGAAAGCATCTCAAGAGGTGGTATTTCTATTAGAAAACCGGCTAAATTTTGGTTTGTGGTACAAAAGGATTATTTTTCCATCAATATTTTATCTTCTACCAAACACATATTCAGGAATTTCATTCAATTTTCCTGGTAAAATTTTGTCCAACCAAACAACTTTTTTAAAACTTTCCTATCTAACTCACTTTTCCTCCAGATCCCTAGTATTTATATTTCCCTAGTATTAAAAATTTTCTCCCCAACCAAACACTACCTAAAAGATACGTTGGGTGATTTTATATCTGTTGGTATTTATGCACAAGGGAAACCAAGTAATGCACACTATGTTCGAAGGAAAATTACTTAAAATGTGCCGCCTAACCACCATAAATCAGAGGGATAGATGATATTATATTACATGTTTTGGTTAGTGTGATACTGTCTTGTTTTATTATAATGATGTTAAAAGTAACAATAAATATAAATAATTCTCTAACGAAGTGAAGTTCTTCGACTAAAGTGTGAAAGCAAACATATAAAGAAATTTGAATTAAAGCAAAAATGATATAACATGTAAGGCACTTACTTGATTGTGATTGTTTACGAAGTTGCATTGGATGGTTTATTCAATAATTAGTTATATTATTATAATTTAATTATGACTATTTTATTTTATCATATTTGCATCAATTATTTCGGATATGTCTTTTTATGTTTTACACTATCTGAACTTATTATGTGATTTAATTAAAGTTTTTTTTTTAATTTCTCTATTGGTTAATGGTTTATTCGTCTAATCTGGTTTGAACTGGATATGATTATTAAGGTCATAAAATTTTTTCCTATCAAACTTTTCAGTGACTATTTCAGAGATCTTATTCTTAGCTTCTATTTTTTTTTATGGGGAAGGATATTGTGACAACCAAATTGTGTTACTATCAAGTGACTATCAATCAATCTCACCGTTAGATCGATTATGTTGATCCAACGGTTATATTTATTTCCATCTATGTATGGTCATGATTCCTCATATTTAATACTTTATATTTATTTTCACCTTTGTATGGTTATGATTTTTCATATTTAATGCTTTCACTTTAAATATGGGGAATCATGATCATACAAAGATGAAAATAAATATAACCGTTGGATCAACATAATCGATCTAACGGTGAGATTGATTGGTAGTCACTTGATAGTAACACAACTTGGTTGTCACAATATCCTTCCCCATAAAAAAAAAATAGAAGCTAAGAATAAGATCTCTGAAATAGTCACTGAAAAGTTTGATAGGAAAAATTTTTATGACCTTAATAATCATATCCAGTTCAAACCAGATTGGACTATTCATCTTGTTCATACCAAGAGGGAAAACAACAAATGTGCTCATTGGTTAGCTAAAGCTGGGCAGACTAATAATCTCCATTTCAAGATTTTTAAAGATCCTCCTCCTCAGTTGATGGAACTTATAGTTGCTGATGCTAGAAATATGTCTAGCTTGTTAGTTTCTGATTTGTATTTTCTTTCTGTTTCTGGGGCTTAGCCCCTCTTTATTTACAAAAAAATATATATATATATACTTTCTCTTTTTTTATAAGCAAAACTTTACTCAAACATAATTTTATAAAAGAGCATATTTTATAATGAAGAAAAAAATTAAAAACTAAAATCTCCCAAGATGAGTTTTATTTTTTTTTGGAGTTACCCAACTCTAATTATCTCTTTGAGACGAGTTGGCTCCCTCCGGTATCCCCACGAGCTTCGACTCTTTGAGCCGGCTATGGATAATCCGGAGTGCGGGGGAACAATGATGGCTAAAATTATATCATTATTCTAGACTTTAATTTATAAAGTTTATCATTTACCTAATAATAAATCATTTCAGTTTCATCCCTTCAAAACCCTAAGAAAAACTTTATATAATTATCAAATAACTTTTAATTTTATGTTTTAAGCTCTCTCTTTTTCAACTTTTACTTAAAAGTAGCTTTTAGCTTTAAAAAAAAATTGTGTCAAACAGGATACCCAACATTCAAATTCAAAATTATTGGTTAAACTAAAATAGCAAGTTCATGCTTAGTAATTAATAATGAATATTTTCTAACTAGTCATTTTAAATTCTCACCTTATTCGTGATTTTATATATCATGTCATAACCATCTTCATCTAAGCCATTAAGATTGGTCTAGTGAGGAAGAATTTGGATAGTTTATATTAGATTATGTGTTCAATTTTCATTATTGTATCTGAAAAAAACCTATTCTCATTATGAAAAATATATTTTTCATAATACATGAGACAATTATCTCATATAATACGTAAAAAAAATAGGTGAGATCCATTAAGAGGAGAGAGAAAAAAATGAATTTCACCCATTTTTTTGTATGGATAAGATAATTTTATCTCAAATAACATCAAAAATATTTTTCCTCATAAATTAGGTTTAGATCCCATAAGAAGACATACGTGTCCAAAAGTTATTAAAGACATATACATTTATATTCCTGAGTAGGAATAAATCTTTGGTACTATTGATGTACTTAGATTCAGTGCATCTCATCAATGAGAGCATTACACATCAGAGGAGAGAGAAAAAATTTGACCAAAAAAATAAAATTTTATCTAACATGTAATATTTTTATTGGTGAGATGTACTGAATCTTTGGTACAACAGTAGTACCAAAGATTTATTCCCAGACAATAGATATTAGATAATACCTCTAGCTATCAAACTAATGTAGGATATCATATTTTGAGGGATTAGAGGCTAAAAGATGTTTAATAATGCCTATCTAGACTAGCAATATAATATTGATATTGACGTGTATATTTATTTATGCATTTAACCATATAAATGACTATTCTAATATTTGTTGTTCATGTTGGCATAACATTAAAGATCACGAACAAAATTTATATTGCAACATTTAATAACACAAATTGTCAGTAATCTGATTAAGATATTATTTTAAGTCCTTCACAAAGTAATAATTCAACTTATTTTATTAACCTCATCTTATCTTAGAGCATAAAGTTATATGAATTAAAAAAAATGGAAATAAATACATACAACAAAATTACCAATATATATATATATATACACATATGGGAAGGATTCATTTATAAATTTTTGCAAATTAAAGTACATAATATAATTTATAAACAAAAAAATTTGTAAATATAATCCTCTCCTGTATATACAACAAAACTCGATTGAATCAAGCAATAAAATTAATTAACTTTAACTATTAAAACCAATTGTTCGTTTAAAAAAGAAAAAAATATTTGTCATTAAACTTTTACATTCTGACTTTTCCGCAAAATTAAGAAGAGACAGAAAAAGACAACATTGTTGATGAGAGAAAATATTAAAAACAAACAATTATATATTCTGTTTCATTTGAAACACACAAAGTTATTGACAATCAATTTTCTCTTAAAAAAATGCTTTCTACTTTTTACAAACGAAAAAAGAATTTATCATTTTAAAGAACACAATTTATGTTATTTTAAATAAAACAACCATATTTTGATGTTACAAAAAAAAAATATTTCTATTTTTACTGCAAAGTTTATTTTTCTACTGCACTCACATAAAAATAAATAAATCTCACTGTAAGGAGAAGAGAAAAAATATTAATAAAACTAGCTCAATTTTATATGAGTATGAAAAATCAAACCCATATATTTATTGACATTTTACAATCTCTCCTTAATGGAGAGAAAAAAATAGAGATTTGTAAAAGAAAAAAATATATAAAAAAACCATCAAATATACACCAAAACAGAAACATTTTACTTAAAATTTAAATGTCAACTATTTTTATTTTATAAATATATTAATACAATTCATATTGTTACATAAAATATTTTTTAAGACATTATCCACCTCGACCTGTTAACCAAAAATATCGCCCGTTAATGGTCTTAGTCCAGTTTAAACAATACTGAACCAAAAGATCCATTAACTTTTCAAACCCCAATCCTCCAAACGCACACCAGGAAAGAGAAAAAACCGAAAAAACAAAGAAAAACTAAAAACATTACTTATTAGCTTACTCCTCTGATCAACTATGGACTGGTCATTATCTTGATTCAAATAATAATTGACTCAGACTGAGCATACACTTGAGCACATTTGGCATATATTCCAGCACAAAAATGACGAGGAAAAGTGCACCGTGGAAAACAATTACATAAAATCTCTCCTTGGTGTCCCTGTTATCCCTAGTAATAATCGTTGAAACATGTCAATTGTTCCATACTTCTTCAAGAAACAAAATGCCATCAAATTACTATTTTTCAGTCAGATACATTAGAAAAATAACAATAAACCACAAGGCACTAACAATCAAACCTTTTCTTCCCCCAGCCCCCCAAAAAAACAGGGGCATCATCTTCGTCGCTCCTAACCCTGCTGAATACATACCGACCATCAGAACATAATTGACGTGGCTACATTTACAATTCAAAATTCAAACGTATCAGAAGCCCAGACTTCATATACCTGAAAACACAGCTGAACAAACCAGCACAGTTACTGGATGTATGGCTTCTGATGGAGCACACAGATGACCACCTTAAGAAAGTCTCTCCACTACTGATTAACACAGCATCTAATCAACACTACCCTGGCGTCCATAAGAGTTTCCCCCACCTCGTCGTGAATGAGTTTGTCCTCTCTCCCTAAATCTTCCACCACCATGGTTACCATGTTTAGGTCGTTCAAAGTTCTCCAATTTGCTGTCATCATATGACCCAACAGGGTGATACTCATAATGGAAGTTTGAGCCCTGCCTTTCTCGGTTTGAAGGTTGGTTATGATGATGTCTGTAATCTAGGGCAGGTGATTTCAAATCTCCACGAGTTTCATGTCCTCTTCCAGAACGATTTTGGTTTCCATTTTTCCCAAACCCTGATGATGGGCGTTGCTCATGCAAAATATCCACACTTGTTGGAGCCTGCTCAACCAAGCTAACAACTACCTGACTTGGGGAGTGCGGACGCCTTTTTGCTGGAGCATTTTTCCTCTCTTTTTTAGCCTCTTGATTCCCAACCAGTGCAGCTTCTCCAGCCTTGCTCTTTTCAGCGACTGATTGATCATGGTGGGGTTGGGGTCCATGAGTGTTAGAACTCTTGCCATGGCCTGCTGGAAGAGATTCACCATCATGAGTGGAATCCTTTTGGTTAGCTCCAACAACCACTGAACTAACATTCTGATCACTGGGTCTGTTTCCTCTCTGATTATTATTAGATGCTTGAGATTTGGGTTGCCATTGAGATGTCAAACCTCGACTATCTTTAAAAGCAGCACCAACAACTGGTTGACCATGCTCAGAGGATGAGGTAAGTGTTTCAATTTTCTGTGTCTCCCCAACATTTTTTCTACGATCAACATCATGGTTCACCCCTACACCCTTATGTCCTCTGAAAGGAGCCCGCCTTCCTCTGATTGTTGCTGCTTGATCTTTAATGACAGGAACAGAAACCAAAGCACCTGAATCATGATTGTCGGGATTGTTTGAACCATCAAGATCACCAGCATCATTAAAATGCTTAGATTTTCCTTTTTCAGACTTATGATCATGAGGTCTCGGAACATTTGGTTCAGAGTCTAAATCATGGTCCAGTCCATCCTGCATCTCATGCACATTAGTTGATTCTGTTAGATTTAGTTGCCGCCATGATCCATGGACTTTTCCCTGCTTAGTATGTCTTCCATCTCTATTTTTAGACTCCATTGCAGAGCCCACTCTTCCAACAACTAAATTAGTATGCTGAGCAACATCGGGGCCCTGCAAATCAGAATCAACTCTTCCAACACTATCATCAGCAGGATCCTGACTGATTGATGAAGCCACCTGTTGTATGCTTCCTTGCTGAGCCATTTCTTTTGCAACAGGTTTTGGAATATATCTCTCCATTTCTGCCCTCTTATTTTTTAAATTATGCACCTGCTGATCATTCTTTACAGGATTAATTGCCTCAATTTTACTGTTCTCACTTGATTCGTCTATGACCTCAGTCTTGTTCTGTGCTTTAACAGGTGCCCACATGACAGCATCACTCCCATGGAGTTTCTCTGCTGGTCTATTAGCCTGCATATTTCTTGGCATCCTACGAGAATGCTGTGATTTCCACTGGCTATTCATTCTACCATGGGATTCCTCATTTGCTAAATACCTGCGTTGCTCTGAAAACTGATTTGGATCTTTAGACAAGGGTTCTGGCTGATTTGGGCCCTGATCTAACTCAGAGTCAGAAGCCTTGGACTTATCACTTTCAAAAGAACTTTTGGAAAGATTGGCTTCTTTTGGTATTGCAGATGGTAGTGCAGCCAGAGATGAACTTTCTTCAACTTTGTGTTTGTTTTTGCCATTCCTGTTATTCTTCTTTTTCTGGTTTACTGAAGACTCAACCATAGCAATTGAATTAATGGGTAAGTCAGAGCCACTGGCTAAACCAACTTCATTTGTAACAACGCCAGATGACAGAGAAACATTAACCATTGTCTCATTCTGAACTTTTGGGGCAGTTGAGGTGGTAGAAACAACCTTATCCCTGTATGGTTTCTCTAAAGGAAGATTCTGCTTTTGTTTATAGCTCATTCGCTTCTGCTTTGAGGCAATATTCTCGTGAACTTGTAAAGGTTTAGCGGCATCAGCACTGTTAACATCCTGGTGCAAGGTCACTGATTGATTATGATTAAAAGCAAGATCTTTGCCAGAATTCTTGAGCATCTCTAAAGGTGGCGCACTGGACAAGATTGGCGATTTTTCCACTTTATTTATGCTGGTATCATTAATTGGCCTGACAACATTGGCATTACAATCTACATCTGAACTGACCACTCCAGATTTGCCTGCTACAGCAACTGTATCAGAAGGTTGTAATTCCTCTTGCTTATTCTGGATAGCAGTACTTGTAGCATACTCTTTCTCGGTTGACCCTTCCACTGCTTGAGAACGCCTGTTTAACTCATCCAACTTAGCACGAGCTTTAGCCTTTTGCTTTCTTGTCCGCTCCTCCTCTTCTTCCTGCAGTTGCTTAGTCCGTTGCCTAGCCAACTCTCTCATTTTGGCACGCTGATGAGTCTCAAACTGTTTGTATTAGTTTTAAATGTACAGAGGCTTGCAAGTAGTAAGCATAGAAATGGTGTATACATTACCTGTTCATGGCTGTCAGCAGGATCAGACATGGTTTGAACAGATTCTCCATCGTGCCTTTGTACAGATTCTCCATCGTGCCTTGCTTGGTTATATGACCCAGACCTATCGTAGGTCTCAACAGATATCCGATTGTCACCCACAAGAACATTAGATGCTTCCAACAGTTCCCCTGATGAAGCTGAAGAATCTTCAACAACAGATTTCTTTCCCCAACCATCAGCATCTTGATTGTTTAATCTTCCCCTGTTACGATGATCACCTCTACCTTGCATGCCATGAGCAGTTCGCCTGTGAATAAGCATTTCAATACTTTTCATCAAGATAAACAAACCACAATTACAGCAGTCAATACCAAGAAGTTATGGCCAAACCTGGATGTGGCTGTTCCACTGGAAGACAAGGATTCAAAATTCTTTTCTGCACCAGAAGCACCCAATTCACGATGGGCTGGATTTATAACTTCATTGGCATGGGTTCTTGCAGGAAACAAAACATCAACACCAACTTCATTTACCACATGGTTTACAGGAGAATTACCACCATGAAATTTATTCCTCTGTTCCTCTCTATTTCTAGCAGATGAATTATCCCTGGCTTTTGCATTTAAACCCTCTATCTTCTGAATCAGACTGGCATCTTTTGGAGCAGATGGCCTTTGGGGGATTTCTAGCATATCAGAGGGAGCACCATCAAATTTCCTTGCTGAAATATCATCAGATTTCTTGATGTTTCCTGAACTTTCAGGAAATTTGGCCTTAATGACAGAAGAACTAGATACTTGAACTTGTGAAGTCTGAGAAGAAGCTTCTTCACCATGAGCACTTTTACTCAAATCCATCTCGTTCTTTATGTAATCTGATCTCCGCTCATTCTCCCAAACTGCCATTCTTGGTTGGTCCCTGCCATTAACATATGCTGCATTGGTTGTCTCTGAATCCTCCCAATGTACTGGTTCATTTTTTCTGTCGGACTCGTGTTGCTTAAGAAGAACTCTGTATGGTCCAGCAGTATCAGGAGGAAGACTAGATTCCACTTGCTCCGAGGCCAAGTGCTTCCCAGCAACAACATATCCACCAGATCTACCTTGTGAACTCCCAGGTTCAGGGGGATTTTGATTTGGGTGCCTATTATAAACAGGGGGTCCAGCAGCCATTCCCATGAAAGGAACATCTCGTTCATTTGAATTGCAGTAGCCAATTGGAGGACTGTAATACCCCTCATAGGCCACTGAACCAGGAAAAAAGCCAGGTCTGATAGGCATGCCTGGACGAATATAGGCATCAGGCATATGAGGCCTGTACACATCTCCATTCTTATGGTGTCCTCTTGGTGCAGTCCCAGGAGGGGGAACTTGTGGGGGGTTGGCAAGACCAGTAGGCGGGATATGTGGACGATAATATGGAAATGGTTCAATTGGAAAGCCACTTGGAGCAACAGGATTTCCAAATGGAGGACCACCGGGGGGACCCCTGAACCAAACACAAGCTTGAGGATTATTTACTGGAGGGCCATGCCAAGCATCATAATGTTGGGGTGGAATACCAGCATTAGGGTAAGACTGGGAATTTCCCTGCCATTTCTCTATGCCAGGCCTCACACCATCCTCGTTGTAAGCCTGGTAATCTCTTCTCCAAGAATTTACAGTTCCGCCCTTCATATTTGCATTTACAGTAACTTCATCTGTAATATCAGCAACATACAATATCTTAATAGATGAAAGAAAGTCAGATCCAATCAGCAGAAAAAGACAAAATAAAAATGGAATGGAAGGAACATGTTAATATAGAAGCAAGAGCATGCAGACATACCAACAACAGAGGTTTCATTTATCTCTTTCATGGGCCCAGAAGATGAGCCAGGGCGAGCATGAGAACTGTGATCTGCCAACGGTTGATGAAAAATTTATCCCAAAATAAAATAAAATTAAGAACCTAGTAGTGTGCCAAATGATACTAATGCGATCTTTATATTTATACAATTATTTCTAAACAACTAACCAGTAACATCTCTGAAATCAACTTTGTTTCAAGATAACAATTCAGTATTGCAGTATAATTATTCGACAATAAATAAAAATTAATAGTTTACTACAACCATCTTTATCCCATTTTAAAACCCATGCAGCCATATGACTCTACAAGATGAATTACACTCTCAACACTAAACCCTCGCTCCAACACACGGTGGAAAATAAAAATAATAACAATATGACAGGAGGCCTCAAGTTAAAAGAAAACATATGTGAGTAGGGCCCATAGGGAAAGAGTAGTAGGCCCATTAGTGGTGCATAACAGATCTAACAGATTGGAGGGGGATAAAGAGTGCGGCGGTGGTGACTGGTGGGGAGTGAGGGCCTCTCGAATACCCCCCTCTGTTATGTGTTTCTGTTTCTTTTTCATTGTTAATTTTCCTTTTCTGGTGTACTGTCTTCTGATACAATATTGATATCAGGATTATAATCAAATATACACTTGTGTTTCCATCCCCTGTTGTGTGTGTTCTAACAGAATACCTTCATAAATTGTAAGTCCTCTACCAAGTCATTTCCAATATTAGGCTAGCAGCACTTCTTCAAGAATGTATATAGGATTTTCAATTATAAAACTTCAATACAAGATGTGCTGCCCAAAAACTACATAAATGTTAAAACCTTTAACCTTATTGGCGTAGTAAAATATAATGGCTCCAAGTGTTTAAAAGGGATAATATATATCATTAAACAACATAAACAAGAAATCCTAAAACTGAGAATTATAATACCTAGTAACTCCGAATTCAGGATAGACTTGTCCTTATCAGAACCAAGGGTTGGAAAGTCTCCAGAGCTCAGGGAAAATACATCATTCTTGGGTTGTGTAACTCCCTGCATTTGTACAAAAAGTGACTACTATCACCAGAAGGGCTAGCAATGCATACAAAATAAAGGCAGCCATAGGAAGGTGGGGCTAAGAATATAAGGACTATGTCAAACACAAAGACAAAACATCTACTTTGTCAACAACCCAAAAAATAGTGAATATAACTTCTATACCACAGATCTTAATCGGTAAATCATAATACAACAAGATAATAGCTCTTACACACAAATACCAAATCATAGCTACACATGTGCATTAAACAGTAACTATGCTCAGCAACAAGGTGTTCACCATCCCCAAACCAATGAAAATTTAGGCGAGAAGTGGAAATTATTTAACAACTGTAAAACAAATTCCCAGGTCAATTGATGTAAAGACAGACATCTTAAACACTTTATTGAATAACCCAATGAACCTAGATTCCTAGAAACAACGACAATCATAAAATTATATTTAAAAAAATCTTCAAAAGTAACTAATGGTCGTACTCAAGTTTCAAGCATAAGTAAAAAAAGAAACCTACCAGTTTCTCTGTGGTCCTAGCAGCATTCCAAGCAACTGAATTTTCATTCAAGGGTTCAGCAAATCGAGACAGCTGTGAGCTACCAGGTCTTGTTTCTGCACTGCGAGGACGCAATGGTGTCAGTGAAGACTGATTCGTTGGCAGTGCCCCAGATGCTGATGAAGGCCGAGAATTTGACCCCCATGCATTACCAGTAGGCTCAAGAGCCCTATCACTACCAGCAGTAGAAGGCCGTGTACCACTTCCACCAGATGATGGACGAGCACTGAGGTGACTGGGTGAACTAGTACCATCAGTATTTGGGGACAGAGAAGAAGACCCCCATGCATTTGATGCAGAAGATGATCTACTACCCCAGCTGACGGTACCCCTAATCAAAATAAAGACCTCCCGAGCATCAGCAATCCAGATGAAGAAGAACAAAAGCAGCAGAAAGTCATATCATTCAGGTCAATAAAATATTTACTCACTTGGGGACAATCTCAACATTGGGGTCAAGACCATGATTTTCTAACCTTCATAAAAGGGAGAGGGAAAATTTTCAGATGGTAAACCAACCACATTAGTTAACTGAAAAGAAAAAGTGTTCAGCCAGAAATCAAATACCTCTGACTGGGTAAGTTGATAGGTTTTGGAACTGCAACTTTCCCTAAAACAGTCATACCACCTCTTCTGGAAGAGGCCCATCTGTAACAGCAATAGCATCATCAATTTCAATTTTCTTTTATTCATAATTCATGCACACATTGTAGGAGACTACAACTTGAAACCTCAATTGAGGAGACATGCGGTTACCAACTTACCATTCGAACCATATAGACAAATTTTCTACAAAAAACAATATCACTATATGATTTTCATTCCAAAGGGGTATTATAATGCATCCTTGGACCTCCTACACACTACCTGAAGCCCTCACCACTAGTTCATTGTGGTGGCTTCCAAAGCTCACAAATGAAAACGTACCTTCGCTCCCCGTTCAACATGCTTGAAGTCATAGCCTAGTTGCCGCCACACGGTCATTCAAGCCAATTGAAAGGCCTACTAAGAGAGACAGAGAAACACAATTTAATTAATATGATGTATTGCAAAATATTCATGTTCTATCAAGGGTTTCTATTTCTAACCATATTTTCTGCAAACACATTTAATACTATGCAACTATGTTCAAAGTTCAAACCACTAAAAAAAAGGACGTGAACTTCATGTAATGAATCAACTGATATAGGAGAGTCTTTTATCATCATGATCGTTCAGTATTTGTTAATAGCACCAGCTCACTAACATAGTAAATAAATGTAGGTATAACACTTGCAGTCACAACCATGTACTATACCAAGTCCACCAAAAAACATATCCCAGAACCATTAATATTCAATTCCACCACAACCAATCATTTGAAACATATTCCACGATAGTGATCTTTTCACCAAAACACATTAAAAAACAGAGCCAACAAAAGCAACACAAACATTTCAATAACGACTGCTCATCAACAACGATAGGATCGGCAAGAAACACCCAACAATCACATAAGCATAGCATGTTCAGAATGAAGTTAAAAGCATAATTGATAATAGTGAGGCCTTTAGATCATCATTCCGCAGAAAACGAAAAAATATATATATACATAGTTGCACAAGAAAGGTTTCATTATAAAACAGATTCTACACCGGTCCAATTTTTTTTTCTCGAATAACAAAAAACAAGATTAAAATCCCGCAGCGGTTGAAGTTACAGTTGCCAAAATGACAGTTCTAATTTTTTCCCCACACGCAATATATTTTTTCCCCTTCGTTTTCTCGGGAATCAATCGCGGATGAATAATAGTTGGAAGTGGAAATGAAAGTGTACCAGATATAACTGGGAAATGAGTTGCCTCGTAGAAACCCTAGAGAAGCAATTGTAGAAAGCTGCGAAGAGGAAGAGAGAGAGAGAGGGAGAGAGAGAGAATATGCGATCCAGAGGATAGGGAAATTTTGTGGAACGCGTGGAGAAAAGAAGATCTGTCGAAGGGGGTGGGTTTGGGCTGTGGGTTTCGGATCGGAGAGGAAGAAGGGTGAGAAAGAGAAAGAGAGATAGAAAGAGAGAGAGAGCTCAAAGGAGTTCGCGTACGTAACACAGTTCAGTTACCACCCGTGAGAAAATTGTTTAATTGATATTGCTACACTTCAGAAATCATATTAAATAAGGTTTACCCCTTATACCAAATTTATACGACACTTATTTACTAAATAATTTATTTATTTTTTTGGTGTGAAATATTTTTTTTTTATCTGGGGAGGAAAATGATCGAACAAATTATTAGTTCGCTTTAATTCAAGTGTGGTGGCTCATTCGGTAAATTATTAGTTCCCTTTAATCCAAATGTGGTGGCTCAGTTGGTAGCATAGAGAGTGAGTGATGGGAGAGGACCTCGGTTCGAATCTCGCCAACACCATTTGGGGAGGGACATAAGTACCGTAATCCTTGGACTCGCACCCGAACTCTCTGGATTAGTCTCATAGTCAACTCAAAGAGTCGAACCCGTGGAGATACCGAGAATTCTGATTCGCCTCAAAGAGATCATTAGAATCAGTTAAAAAAAAAAATTATTAGTTCGCTTCTTAATTTTTTTCACGTTGCTAATTAATAAATAAAATTTTGTTAATCAATAAAAATCTGTTGCGTGATGCGTCAGTAATAGAGTATTTTGAAAGGGGAAGGATATAAGTATCTCCAAAAAAATTTGTTGCATGATAAATAGACTATTTTGAAAGGAGAATGATATACTTATTATCAAAAAAAAAATTAATCTTTACAACTAACTTAATCATTGTTAATTTTCATCAATCGGACAGTTATAATTTATTAAAAATTATCGAGTCATATTTATTAATTAATTATTAATTTTCATAAATTATAACCGTTAGATTGACAAAAATCAATGGTAATTAAATTGATTGTATATGTAGTAAATTTTTTTGGTGGTAAGTATATCCTTTCTCATTTTGAAAAGATAAAGATTATACTTATAATTTTTTTCTTTTTATAATTATTTTTTTATTGTTACATTAAAATTAAATTAATAATTATAAAAAATACGACGTGAAAATGATTGATTTGATTTTAATTCAATAATAAAAAATAATTTTAAAAATTATAAAAAAAGTTATAAATATAATTTCTTACCTGGAAAATCGGGATGTAAAATATGATATATTTTTGTGTTATAGAGGTAATTCATTTTTTCGATAAACATATAACGAAGGTGTCTCCTACTTTTATTTTTTTTCTCTCTAATCATTTGTGTATCTTTTTTATTTATTTTTTTGCATTACATGAGAATTAAACAAACACCACTACACTACATACACCTAACACACACACCTCAGGCTAATCCTAGTGGATTTTTTTATTATTATTTTGTTTCCCTAACATAAAATAACTTATCTACATAAGTGTAAAAAAAAGATTCCTACATTTTTATAGTTTTTCTCTCTTGCTCGATATGTCTTTTAAGAGTTCCAATGAGTTATTAAGTATTTATTGCTGCTATATTTTTTTAATACTTTTAGATATTTATCTTAAAATTAATAAACAAGTATTTAATAAATCATGTTGAATATTATATCCACAAGAAAAAGATGAGTTGGAAAAAAAATATCAAAAAAAAAAACTCGTTAAAATAAATTTATCCCAATAAAAATGTATTTCAATTCTAATAAATTAAAACTATGATATTTTAAATTAAATTAAACTAATAATAAATACAACAAATTTAATTTAAAAAATCTTATTCAATAAAAAATTCGTTCTCATTAATTAAAAAATTAATAATAAAATGAATTAAAAGCGAGAAATTTTTTGTTTTTTAAAAGATATAGAATATATCATTTTAAATGAAAAAAATACATAAATTAATACTTATTTATTTAAATTATTTTTAAAAAAATTCTTCCATTTTCTTTCTTGATAATTTTATGGGATAGGATATTGTGACACCCAAGTTATGTTACACCCATGTGACACCCAGTCAATCTCACCGTTAGATTGCTTATGTTGATCCAACGGTTATATTTATTTTCATCTTTGTATGGTCATGATTTCCCAAATTTAAAGTGAAAGCATTAAATATGAGAAATCATAACCATACAAAGGTAGAAATAAATATAAAATATTAAATTTAGGAAATCATGACCATACAAAGATGAAAATAAATATAACCGTTGGATCAACATAAGCGATCTAACGGTGAGATTGACTGGGTGTCACATGGGTGTAACATAACTTGGGTGTGACAATATCCTATCCCTAATTTTATTATTATTTATATTTTTCTCTCACATAATTAATTTATTAAAAAAAATAAAAAAAATGACATAATTAAACATCAAACCCATTAAAACTTGATTGTACTAGTTGGAGAGTTAAAACTTGATTCTCCCCACCACAGTCCCGTCGTGAACCCCGATCTGATGTTCAGACTCAAAGTCGGTGGCTACTTAATGAGTTTTCCTTTTCCATCAGGTAATTGCGGATCAAATCAAAGTAGCAACAAATTTATGTACTAAGGTAAATTCATATCAACCTTGTTTGTGAAATAAAATACATGTTTTTCCACAATCATGATATTGAATTTCAATTTAAACTTGCTGAAAAGGGGGTTTCCTATTAGATCGTTTCCCTAAATGGAATTCCCCAAATCCCCTTCGAAAGAGAAGCGAATCGCCACTCATAAATGGCCGTTAAGAATCGGTGCAGCCATTTTGATCACGATGCTGTTGTTGTTGGGTTTCTATCTCGAGTCAGATAACAGAAAAGGTCGTAGTATACTCAATACGTCGTCGTATTACACTGTGGTTGTGGATTGTGGAAGCACTGGGACTCGTGTGAATGTGTATGAGTGGATATCGAGTAATGGTAACTATCCAATTTTGCTGCATTCGTATCCTGATAACGTGACAAAGAGTTCAATTTGGAAAACTTCTTGTGAATATCACTGTATGCAAACAGAACCTGGGTTAGATAAATTTGTTAATGATTCTTTAGGAGTGAGACAAGCTTTGGAGCCTTTGATTTTGTGGGCAGAATATCTGGTGCCACATGAAAAGCATAGTGAGACTCCTGTTTTTGTTCTTGGTACTGCTGGGTTGAGGAGGATTCAGAGGGATGATGCCAAACGAGTCCTGGAAGATGTTGAAGCTGTTGTGAAAGATCACTCCTTTATGTTTAGGAAAAATTGGGTAAGGGTTTTAAGTGGGAAGGAGGAAGCTTATTATGGATGGGTTGCTTTGAACTACAAAATTGGGGGGTTTGATAGTTATCCTGGGTCTCCCACTTTGGGACTTGTTGATTTGGGTGGCTCCTCGTTGCAGATTGTGGTGGAGATCGATGATGATGGGGCCGGAGATGATGATGTGCGCGTGATGAGATCAAAGCTCAGTTCAATTGAACATCGGATTATGGCATACTCATTGCCTGCATTTGGCTTGAATGAGGCATTTGATAGGACAGTTCTTATGCTCAGAAACAATCAAAGTGAAGAAAGTGCCACAAGTGTCTCTGAACTCAGACATCCTTGTCTGGTATCTACTTTTTTACAAAACTATACTTGCTATTCTTGTTCCGGATTGGATGTCACTTATCAGAAAAATCATAGCCAACCCCAGAAAACTGAACTTCATTCTTTACGTCTTGTGGGAGAACCTGATTGGGAGCAATGCAAAGAACTAGCTATTGCTGCTGCTATGAACTTGAGCAATTCCAAAGTGTCACATCCGACAGTTGGCAAAAATTGCCAAGCTAATTCATTTTCTGGTATTATAAAGGGTATAATCATTTGTTTGGATTGTAGTTTTGTTTTACACTTATTTAACCTTTTTAAATTAGTTTTTTTCTCCTAGCATTCTCCTTAGGACGCATATTATAACATTGATTTCAGCACAATAAATTTTTGATGAAGTTATCACTGACATGAATAATTGCAGTTTGGTTTTATGTCTGGTGGCTATGTATAGTTACTTTCATCTTCCCTACCTCTTACGCGTTCTCCAAAACTCTCTTGAAAAGTCATCGAAGTAATGTGAAACTGCATTACTTTTGATGATTAGCATATAGTTCACTTTTTCTTTATGGTACGGGTGGCCAAAAGAACATTGGAGGTGGAGGGGTTGTTATGGGTTTTGTTTCTGTGGTAGCTGCTAGTAGGAACTTACTCTGTTTCATTATGTACCTTGCAGGCACTGGTATAATCAATTCAACAGCTATTGCACACCCAATCAAGCGCTTTCATGCTTTATCTGGTTTCTTTTTTGTCTACAACAAGCTAAATTTGAGTCCAAGAGCCAACTTAACAATGATTTGGGAGTCAGGCAAGCAAATATGTTCAAATTCATGGGCGGGCTTGAGCAGTATTTCTGAAAATCCAAATTATGCTGGACAATTTTGTTTCCGGGTGGCTTATATGGCATCATTGATTGAGTATGGTCTGTGTCTCGGTGATGTAGAAATGGTATTTGGTCCAGGTGATGTTTCCTGGACATTAGGAGCTGCATTGGTTGAAGGGAAATTTCTATGGATAAATAACCCAACCAGCACAGCCCAGACTATCATTTCAACTTTGAAGAGTGTCAAGGTCATGTCTTCTCCAACTTTTCTCTTTGCTGTACTTCTATTTCTTTTATTCATTGTTTATTGTAGTCAAATCAAGCTACCAATGCTAAGCAGGAGAGCTTCTGCTCCTGGCTCATCATTGCCATCTTATACTCTTGCTAGACTCCGATCTATCTAACTAATATATATTTAAGTGTTCTTATATATTTCCTTTGCATAAATTCATTTTGGAAAGGCATGATACTGGTGATTTTGGAAATCAATGCTTATTTACTTGTTACACAAAATTTTTAGAACCATATACCAACAGGAAACTAGCTTTCATACCCAAAGTTTTGGTGCCAATTGCGCAAACATTAATAAAAAAAATAGTTGGGGACTTTCATGTATTCGATGCTGCATTTTTCTTTTTAGGGTGGAATTCGCTGCTGCATTTTCAATTGATATGATCTGAAACAGAATATTTGCGTACCTAAAAATCATCCAAAGTCGTATCTTGGGCAATTTCTGAACTTAAGGATATGGTTTGAGAAGTTGAAAATGCGTCGTGTCATAATTTACAAAAAAAAAAATATGACGTATCGTAGCGTATCAATATTTGTCAATGATTCAGTGCTTGTACGATCTTAACGTTGAACGGTAGTAAGTTGTACAAGTTTTTTTTTCTTTATAAATCATCCGCTATGCTACTGTCAACGAGTGCCGATTAATTCATATTCGGGTTAGGCATGATTACAAAGGCGTCAAAACCACCACTAGTTAAACTTTAACAATCCACACTAATTGAAGAGTTAGCTTTAAAGCAAAGTAATATGGAAGAAGAAACTTACGCCTTGTGATAAGTTGATTGTAGTTGAAGACATTTATACTTGCTAAGTTGATGCAGCTGATATCAATTTCCACTATTTGCGGACTGCCCCGTTTTACCCATTTTTTTAAATTGAATCACGGGGAGGGAGATGGGAAAAGAAGTGCAAGTGCCTCACAAGAAAGTAATTCCCCTTTATAAATCTTAACACTAGAGATTCTTAATTGTGGTCTTATTCTTATTTGGGAGTGGTTGGGTTGGTTTGAAATCTTTTTAAAAATTTGGTTTGAGTTAATTATTTAAAGGGAAATATTAATCTCATGTCACATGAGACAACAAGTCTCTCTTACACACTCAAAAAGGTATGGGTCCCACTTTAATATTTTTTTCTCTTTCTCCGTGCAATGGGACCCACTCAAAATTGTGAGTGCAACATGAGATAACATATCTTATGTTGCATAAGAAAATATAATCCCTTATTTAAAAGCCTGCATAGATACTTATTATTAGTAGTTACAATTGAACCTTGATATCTTGATAGCTTAACAGTTCATGAGACTTGAAATGTTTTGTTCCTTTTTCCTTAATAATCAATTTGATTTATACACAACTCTCAATCTCCATTAATTCCACACTACGCTACCTGATATTTTTCAAGGAAATATTCTAGAATTTCTTTGTCTAAAGATTTTCCTTCAAATATGCATTTTTTTTATTTTGGATAGTGAGTACGCGAAAACGGTCCATTAAAAGGTGTATAACCCATCCCGAGTCTATTTTTCATGGTTTAATCATTTTGGTAATCTCTTGATTTGGGTAAGAGAATGTAACAAACAAAAAACAATGTTAGGTTAATTTTAGCCTCAACCCAAACCATCTTTTTGGTCTATATATTTTTCTTTAGATATGCACCAATTTATCAGCAACAAACTTTTATCATAAAAAAGAAGAAGAAGCACTGCTAATTTTTATGCAACAAATTCATAAATGGGGGAATTGTTGCTCCTGTTGCAGGAAAAACAATCCCCCTCCTGCAGAGATAGCAAATTATACATTTCAGGTTTTATTTTTATTTTTTATAAATCAATAAAAAATGTAAACATTGTTATATACAGTGATTGAAAATATTAACCGTTCATAAAATTATTATATACAGTGATTGAAAATAGAAAATGAATAGATATAACTTGATAGATCAATCCAACCCAACCTTGTTTGTTATTATTTGTGTCAGTCATGTTTGTAAGTCTTAATTTGAATTAGTTAAAGTTATAAAATGTAAACATAACATAAAATTGCTAGGTTCAATTTTAGTTGAGCCCAACCGAAACTAACTCAACCTATCCCATACAGGCCCGTTATTTTTTAACTAACGAAGTGTCTTCATTCACGGTTAGTTCTTGTATAACAATGCTTGATAGAAGCCACAAATAATGCATCTAGAACCCAATGAAGTAATGAACCACAAAGAAGCTTCCCATCTTTTCCCACCCTCCTACTTCGCTGTTAATTAGTGTCAGCATGTTAAAGATTCTACAGGGAGAAAGAAAGATCTTTACTATACATTTCATCTTAATGGATTTGATATTTTCAAGTGAGTTTGATCTCTTTTCACATGAAATGATCACGTGAAAAAAAAAAAAACCAACATACAAAATGCAAATCCTAATAATAATTCATGCAAGTCAATGCATAATATATATGTTTCAGAATATTTACATGATATAAAGAGATAAAGAGAGAGTAACTCACTCCAAGCACAAGTAGTAAAACATTTCTTCAATATGCTGCAGCACCAACCAAGTTACAGCCTAATTCAGGAGCATCAATGTCAACCCAAACCTCGTTTCTGCGCTTAATAACCCGGAAAGGAGTATTGTATTGTGCAATTGAATAAGCACGTTGACCCTTGGACGAAGTTGAATCAGCCCATGGAGACCTGCTGAGGCTGGTGGCAAGCTTCTCTGCCTCTTTAACAATCCTCTCATCCTTGGCAAATCCAGAGAACTTTCTCACTGCAATGCAGTGGCTGCTGAATTCATAGGGCTTGATATTGAGCTCTGGAAGTGGGAGTGGTGGGTTGGCTTGGAACTTAACAGGCAAGTACAAACTAACATAATAGCCTTGGGATTGTAAGGGACCAGCACCAGGTACCATGCTTGTCAACACTGGAGCAGTCATTGGAATTCGAGAGAAATTAAGGTTGGCACCTTCTATGAACTGGAACAACCTGCAACACACAAAACAATCCATGATTTTTTATTTTTATTTTTTCACCCTCTTAGTTATTAGACTATGGTTTGAGTTTGGTTAACAATCAGTTGTTAGTTTTGCTAAAACACAACCACTGGCAAGTCACTTTAGAACCTGCCTTTGTTGAGATATATAAAGTGATTAACGTAGCCTCACCCAACAGCTTAAGCTTTTGGGTTTGTTGAGATATATAAAGTCATTAATGTAGCCTCACCCAACCGTTTAAGCTTTTGGGTTGAATTGGTTCTTTACATGGTATCAGAGCCTCGTATCCCGGGTTCGATCCTCACTGCCCCCCACTTTCTTTCGAGTGGAATTTATTTGTTCGCACAGGTAGGTGGGCCTGTGCATTGTCCACCCCATTGGCGGACCCACTTGCGGGCAAATGCCCGCAAGTGCGGTCATAAACTTTTTGATTTTAATTTATTTTTTTTATTTTTTTTTTTTAGATTGTTATTTGTCTCTTGATTCAATATATATATTAGGAGTAAATAATTTTTTAAGTCCCTAACAAAAAACATGATTCTCAATTTAGTCCTTTACAAAAAAAAATTAGTCTCGAGGTCCTTAAAAAATTTAAAGTAGATCAATTTAATTAAAATCGTGGTCCATCACAAATTCAAAAAAGACCTACACTAGTCCCACAGAAAGACCAAAGTGGGTCCGTAGGGATCAGGTGACTAACTTTTTTTTTATAATGGACTAAAGTGAGGACCAAATTTTTTTTAGGGACCAAAAAGGATATTTATTCTTATATTAGTTAGCAACGTAACAACGTACGAAGATGATTAAAACAACGCAACAACGCACATTGATTAGAAAGAAAACTTATTCTTCCTCCCTTGTCACGTACTCATTTCCACGTTCTCTTCATCCTTTGTTTCCTTTTTTATTTTTATAAAAAGAGATGATTGATTGTAGGTCTGACATTCTCAAATAAGTTAATATCTAGAGACGAGACCTTCACTGTGATTTTGTTTTACTTCTGTATAGGTAGTGTTAACTTTTTTATTCACCACTATAAAATAGATGGGATAGGTTATTCTACTTACCATTTTTTTGCCTACCTCTACCTACCACCCTCCAACACCGTTAGATCAGAATCTTAACTAACATTTATCTTTTTCTCTCTTCTTGAGATTTTGATCTAACGGTATTGGAGAGTGGTAGGCAAAAGTAGGCAGAAAAATGTTAGGTAAAATAACATATCCCAAAATAGAATGATGATGTATGGATGTACTGGAGTATATTCTCATATTTGTTTTGAAGGATTGATAAGATTTAGGGGGAAAATAATTGGTCAAACTATTGTCTGCAGCTTGTTATGGAAGCAACTAGATTATGAGCAGGTTCAAGCGTTGATTTAAACTTTTATATAAAAAAAAAAATTCTGGGGCGCTGCCCCCGAACCCCGCCACTGATTGTGCGGACATAAATTTTTTTTCCTGGGTCCGCCACTGGTCCACCCTTCAAGCCCAGTGGGCTCTCGTGTGAAGGGGCGTGTTGAGATATATAAAGTCATTAATGTAGCCTCAACCAACAGCTTAAGCTTTTGGGTTGAATTGATATATAAAGTCATTAATGTAAAGAACCAATTCAACCCAAAAGCTTAACCTATTGGGTGAGGCTACATTAATGACTTTATATATCTCAACAGCCTTGACACCGGCTGATTTTCAAAAATGATTGGTTTTCTATTTATAAAACTATGGAAATAACATTGAGTTATGGAAATAATAGCTTCCTCGCACTGGCTATTTTTTTTTTTTTTCAGGAATTGATGTTTGGTACAGGGTAAAATTTTTGTCTATCTCCTTTGCGTAATCTATTCCCAGAGCACTCACAATACCGCTGATTCATACCATCTGACTATTAGCTAGAGATACTATACTTCCCATTGCTAATTATCTATCTATACCTTCACTCCCTAGATATGATTACTAGTTGTTGAATTAGACATCTATATTCAATCCGTAACATAGCCTAGTTTCTACACCTAGCTAGCTAGCATATTGAATAATTAATTCGTGTTGGGACATTAAAATAAAAAAATTAAAAGGCAACATGTTTATGATGTTGAATATGGGTGTTGAGTAGAATAGAGAAATAGAAGACCTGTGGAAGCCATTCAAGGTGGCTTTCTGGAAGGAAATGTCAGAAGCAAGAGCGGACATCCAGACAGAGGTTCGATAGAGTCTGATATCGAAATCGGACTCGGAGTGGACAACTGTGTACTGTGGGGACTCGATCGCACCGCAAACCATAACCAAACATATCACGTTGACTCCCACGCTCAAAACCCATCCCTTCTTCATCGCTCTTTCCTTTCCTTTCCTTTGCAGTCCACTTATACCATTATTAACTATGGTAACAACCATTGAGACCGAAGCATTGTCGTTTATCGGAGACACATTATAGTTATTTAATTACGGTATGGTATGACCCACCTTTGATTTGGATCCTTTTTATTTTTAGTACATTCGATATGGATCCTTTTTTTTTTTTTTTGGTAATAGTCGATATGGATCCTTTACTGATATGTTTGTGAGCTTTACATTATATAGTCATTGTGTAAAAACAATAACACGATTAAACTTCTTATATCTTAAGCTTTATCTTCAATTTTACGTTGTCTAAAATATATTTCTGAAAAAAAAAATCCACTAAATTTCTATCAATTACTTTATAATTGCTAATATGAAACTTATCTGCATAATTAACACTGGACAAGTTTGTTGTTTTAAAAAAGATAAGAAAAAATTAAATAAAATTTATTTATACGATGAAATCAAAATCTAATTTATAGTTAAAAGAGGGGGGCGGGGATGAAATCTTGATTTTAATAAACTTTATTAATTTTTTAGTTTGGTTCTAATAATTTTGAATATTCAAACTTTTGATTTAGATTGGTTGATTGTATTACTTTGGGAACTAAGTAAATGTAGTTTGGTTTGCGCATATGTTATCAGTTTCATATTGATTGTGTAGATAATTCATGTAGGATTTATAAGACATTGAATACTCTCATTTTTTGTGTTAGCTTTTGGAAAAATAACCTCAAAATTCGTAAGTGGCAATGTTCCGAGTCTGCGTTCCTAATTTAGAAAATGATATGTAATATATATTTATATTTATTTCCCATTTGTGCTTTGCTGTACTGATAAGAAGCATGTCATGATGACAAAATTTAAATGTGATGCTCAATCAATCTCTATAATCATACTAAAGCTCAATTGAGTGTAGTGTATAAGGAGAGCTCAAAAAATCTATAACCCATTTAGTTTAAGTTTAGGATTTCTTGGAATCCATATATATTCTATATTACGCCTACAATTGGTATGAGAGCCGGATTGTATGTTTGGATGTGGATCTAGTTCTTTGATTTACATTTTTTATGTAATTAGTTAGCTTCATGAAATATGACACTGAGGATTCTATATTTGTTATTATATATTGGCATGTGTATCTTTATAATTCATGCCTTTTAAAAATTGATGCTTTTATGTATTGTTTTTGGCTTTAATCTACGGTGGAGATTTCTTTGTATTATCTTATATTGTAACAAAGAGGCTAATCCCATATGATTAGGTTTACTCCTTGATTTTTATTTCAATTTTTGTATATTTTTTGTTGTATTGCAAAATTGTAATGAAAAGAAGATCCAAGAGAAGCCGAAAACAAGGAGATCTAGATTTGTTTGGATATGTTCGCGACCTTCCAATAGCCGATCTGAGAAACCAACCATATGGGGTGAAAGAGGACATAAAACCATGCAAGAAGACAACTAGTTCTGGCAGAGATGACGTTGTACGTGCCGCCGGAAGTGGTTGCGTGTGAGCGCCATTCTGCTGGAAAGAATTGGCACGTGTAGGCGCGTGGATGGTCAGATCTGGGTGGTTTCGGTGGCCATGGTTTCGTCTCTTTAGGGCGGTCCCATCCCTAGAGTTTTGTGCTGAGATGAGTTCGAGTGACGGCGTAGTGAATGACAACTAGGGTTTCTGAAAGTTGTCTTAGGATTTCTTGCCAAAGTTTGAGAAGGAACAAATGAGCTAGAAAAGTTTATTTTGTAATTTTTTTTCTCTCTAGGTAACCATGGATTAAAGTTTAATTATAATTGCTTTATATTTATGAATGAATAATTATATGGTCTAATAACATGTTTGATGCAATAACATTCCATATAGAATAAGTTGTGCTATATTCTTGACTTGTTAGTTACACGAACATGATAATTGCTATGTTTGAACGTCTAGATTAATAGTTATTATGACAATTAAATTTGAATGTAATGGTTGTTACATTTGATAGGCCACATTAATTGTCGTTATAACATTAGTTCTAATTTTTAAAATATGTGCCTAATGAATTAAATGATCAATGATAGTTATGAGAGTTATTTTGAATTCAAATTATTTTTATAAATAACAATTATTATGATTCCTAAAATCTAGATTGATAATTAAGTCAATTATTTAGGATAATGTAAATCTAGATAAATAATTGAGAAAAATTTCCGAAGAGAATTGTTGATCTAGTGAGTAAATTGTGAGTCTTTTAAAATGATTATGTATTAAACACACACTGCATATCACAATCATGTATAACGATGTATGTTCATCGGCGCGTTTGCTAGACATAGTTTTTTGAAATAAACAAAAATTACTCTCAATTGCACAATTCTAAGAAATTGAAAAATTGCTTAGGTTAAATGGAAGTTGATTTTTTTTTGGCAGGTAAGCAAATTCACAATTTTGTACCACTTGTATAAAGATATTGGTAAGAATATAAGATAAAATGCTAAAAAGAAGCAATAAACTGAAAATGCATTTTTGCTCCCCAGATGGCAGAAACAAGACCTATCTTCTGGGAATATGATTTATATGAAAATCATATATTTTACTTTCGAGTTTGCATTTGTCATTTAAACACAACAAACTTTCCTATACACATAACATTTTGTGGGGCCCATACTTTTTTTGAAAAAAAAAAAGAAATTACGGCACGCAAAACGAATCTCTATAACATTACACAATCAATTTTCCTACAACATAACTCTTATAAAACTCTTTTATTTTATATGATTTTTTTGGGCAGGTAAGCAAAATCACAATTTTGTACCACTTGTATAAAGATATTGGTAAGAATATAAGATAAAATGCTAAAAAGAAGCAATAAACTGAAAATGCAATTTTGCTCGTCGGATGGCAGAAACAAGACCTATCTTCTGGGAATATGAACTTGTGTCTTCAGTATTACCTCTAGCATAATTCTCCAATATCCAGAGTAGTTCCTCACACATTCCTACATATCATGCATAAGAAGAAACAAGGAAATCGGATGCCTATACCAATTATCAGCATGGCTCTTCTAAAATTCCTCTCAGAATACTCATTAGCTCTTAAAAGCAAGAAACTATTTTTCTACTAAATAAATGTGGTGCTGCCGTCATCAAATCCACACATCGGTCTTTGAAAGCCCTTTCAATTTTTGAAGTTTGACGGCAAAGTTTCATCTGTAAAATATTCCTTCCCAACAGTCTCGGCAGAGCAAAATCTTACCTGTAAAAGAAAAACAGGGGGGAGGGGAGAATCAGAAGAAAATGAAGATGGGGCAGCACAAAGACTTAATATGTAGCACCAAACAGTGCTGAAATTTATCATTATGAATTTATGATTTTGCTCCACTTCAAAATGTGATTCAACAATCCTACGTGCAATATCACATAAGCAATGTATAACATTATGCTAATTGATGTAAAGTCAGAAATATGGTCAGCATGCCAAAGAAAAAAGGGAACTCATGGATGGGATCATTGCCCGTAGCCCACATGACACTAATGGCATGGAACCACCTGAGCCTAATAGGGAGGCTCTATGAATTGAACCCTTAACCTCTGACTCAGTAGGTGAAAGTCATGGTCAGCTACCACTACTAGGGTTACCTCAGAGGGCAATTACCTCCTAAAACCCCTAGAGGCCTAGACCCAATTAAGTCTTGACTAGAATACAAACTATTAGTAACTTACACAAAAAAAGAGATCTTAACAACCCCAATATCTTGAACACAGTTTCCACACTCGAAAAGGTATGAGACAAATATAGAAAGAAGCAGACAAAACTTGGGCACAATTCAGGCCAGAAAGATGAGAAATGAACCAGGTATATATAACCTAACCTAAAGGGGAAAATACCAAATTTTTTCTTATATTAATAAATGCACATTTAAAATGGGTAACACTTACCATAGAAGCATATGATTTTAACATGGGCTTGACTAGCTGCCAAATTGGCTTAAACACGAAAGGAGCATCCACAAATAGTACTTCACCCAATCGTTTGGGATAATAATAATAGAATACATCAAACTGCAAAAAATAAAGAAATATATTAGTTTTTGTAATGCTCTAAGTAGAATTTATTCCTATTGAGACACGATAGTTCAAACCACAAATTAGGTGATGACAGTACAGACTCCTCAACTAAAAGATATTTGACAGATAGTCAAAAAATTTTACCAAGAATGTCAAGAATTTAATATCGGCATTTTCTGTGCCAAAACCTCTGAGATCAATTATTCCAAGTATCTGCTCTTTCCCAATTGGAAGCTTACTTAGTGCCTTCTCAATCAAGTAAACACACAACCTCTCATCGTCCGCAGGGTCCTGTGCCTGTAACATAATTATTTATCCACATTGTCACAGACAGTTTTCCAAAAGATATGACAAGCTGTTATATGTAAGGCACATCCACAAACTAATAAATGCAATAGCAGTATGGACTAGAGAAAATCCAAGATATTGACATCTCTTGTGCCAACTGAAATCAAGTTGTAAATACTTGCTACCAGAAATTCGTATGCAAAATTAGGCAATCTAATTCCTCAAATTTAAGACCTATGATACATAATATGAGTGTCAATTGCAAATAATGAAGGGATAGAAGAAACAATGGACAAGGTAGAACAAAGGGAGAGTAGAGAGAGGGGAAGCATGGTAGAGGCAAGTTGTTAACAAATCAAAGTCAACATCAACATCAACATCAACATCAACAACACCTTTATCCCAAATTAATTGGGGTCGGTGGTAGATGAACCCACATGAAAGATACAAAACGGTTAAAAAAAAATAAAAAAATAAAAAATAAAAAAATAAAAAAAATAAATAAATAAAAATACACAAATAAAATAATAAAATAAAATAAAATAAAAATATATGTATATAAATAAATAAAAGTAAAAAAGAAATGGACAAGAAGAAGTGGGGGAAATAAAGGGGAAAAGGACTAAAAATGGACCATCTGGAACATAGGAATAACAGCGGGTCTAACCCTCCACCATACTTATAGCTTTTCTCCATTCCTTTCTAAGACATACTGTCCGCCAATCTATATCCCACTCCATTAAATCTTGTTTTACTACTTTCCCCCAAGTAAGCTTCGGCCTACCACTGCCTCTTTTTGTGTTTAGCTTTTGGTAACAAACTTCTGTTCTTACAGGAGCATCCATGGGTCTTCTCATCACGTGTACCAAAAACAAATCATAAACTATAAGTAATTATCCTAAGAAAGTTGAAAAACATGACTATCCTTTTCTGCAAATCAATTTTTCGCTACATGCAAGTAACCATACTTCTATTTTCTCCAATTGTTTCAGGGAACATAAAAAAACCAGGAATATAAAGTAATAACACACATCAAAATATTAGTTACACTCTTACTTCAGGAAAATGCTTTGATGCAACCACCACAAGCACGGGTCTTTCATTGATATCTAGAAAGTCATGTACATACGCTTTTCCAGTTTGAGCAACATTTTTAACGGCTTCTTCAGTCAATTCAGACACCTCAAAATCTTGACGCCATTTCTAATATAGAGTAGAAGGAAAAGTAATAAGCATGTAAAATTTTCAAGCATGGAAGGTGGTCCGGTTGGTTTAGTAGGTGGAAAGTTGGAAAATTTGGAACGAAAATTAATTTAACAGGAATATAATTATGTGAGAAAGTGGAAAATTAAATGTACTCATTGTCACTTTTTTTTCCACCTTCCCACTTTCCACCTCCTCAACCAAGCATGCTCTAAATTAGTAAACAATGGTTGAGTCATGAATAAAATTTTCATAATCATATAACTATGAGAAGAAGGATACAATGGCTTTAGTCAACTTTGAAACAGCTTCTTCAACAGAAAACTTGCGATCTTTCAGAAACCACAGTATCATATCTTCGTCATCCCTTCCATTTCTACCTAGAGGAAGGCTATGATGTTCTTTTTCAAGCTTCTCCTTCACTGCCAGAACTAACTGCGAAAATTTTAAGAGACAAAAAAAAAATCACATCTTTATTTAACCTTTTGAGGGTGGGAAATCAAAATAAGTGATCTTCATTCTGAAAATTGAATAAACTCTAATTGGTTTTCTAAACCCTAATAAAAAAATTTAAGATTTTTGAATTTAACCAACCCTTTAACTAAGAGTGCACTTGTAACTGCTATCAGTCAAATTGGCATTATTCAAATAGTTAAGGAAACCTAACTAAGAAGGGAAAATGTAATGAAAGGATACCTTGGTTTGGTTTATGAGGTAGCAAAGATGAATGGAAAATAGTTAAAGAAGTACCTTGCGTGAGTCATTGGGTTCCACTTGCAGTTGAAGGTTACAGCATCGAACTTCAAATTTGGTCCTAAACGAAAGTTTTGAAGAAACGAGAGGAAGAGTGATGGTTGGGCACACACGTAACAGCGCCATTCAATTTCTCTCCTCTGCTTCTCCCTTCTTCCAACTCTATATATTTTACTACTACTATCATATATGCATTTCTCACCTTTTTTTTTTTTTTAGGAGATAAAAAAAGTAGAGAGAAGTTAAATATGGGTCCCATATTTTATATTAAAAAAGAAAAAAAAATTAATTGACACGGAAAACGAATTAGTGTAGGAAAATGATATACTCTTATGTAGCATAAGAGTATTATTTCCCTTTTTTTTTTCAAAAAATAATAAGTAGGTTTTTCACCCAGTTTTTGTTGACTAGATCATCTAAAAAGTGTGAGTTGACCCAAAGTTTCAAACTAATTTTAATGATAATTAATTTGGAATTAGGCAAACTTAAAAGAGATGCAAGTACGCAAACTTATCCCCTTCAATAATCATAAAATATCCCCTCAATCCCATATTATCTTGATTGTAAAAAAAATGTATTTTCTAAATGCAATTTGAAAATCTCGAACTGTTATTAAGTTACAATTACATGTTGCATAGTTATTTTTTAAGAGCAAACGTTTGGCACTTGTCCCATTAATTTATTGAAAATTTAATTATCGATTTTCCAAATATCTTAAATAATTTTTTTTTATTTCTTTAATAAATAATTTAAGGACTTCTGTTAGTAAATTTTAAAATCCTAAAAACAAGCTTTAAAGATATTATATGCAATGGTGTTGTAAATGGCCAGCCGCCTTAACAGGGTTTGTGGTCAGATTTGTCATATTACATACAGATATATAAAAGAAAAAATATTTTTACGGAGCCAACTGTAGATAAGATAAGGTTATTAGATGCTCAAAAACTATGTCCTTTTTATTAATGAATGGTGTTTATATAATATCATGTGAATTAATGAAGAGTATTTTAGTAAAATATATATGATAAAAAATAAATAAAATTATGAAAATACCCTTCATTAATCAAACGACGTAATTTTTGGATAGCTGTAGATAATTTTATCTATAATGAATGTAGAAATATTTACTCTTATATAAAATAGGCTTAGACTTAAAAAAAAACTTATTTAGAAAGTAGTTGGTAGACTTTCTTTTACATACTGAGCTTATATTATATTATTTATTTTAAATAAAAAAATAAATTATTATTATAATGATTTTAAATAATAAATTAATATCTTTTTAATTATTGAATTTAAGTTTAATCAATATCATTTTAATTATTTTTTAATTATTGAATTCATAATAAACTTAAATAAAATAACAGGCGTAGGCCAAATTTTTTATTTTTCAAATATAGATCACGTTATAATTTGAAATTATACGAGGCTAACTGAACAAACCTAAAGCATTTGCACAAATCTAACATCTTTAAATAGACAAAGTCTAATCCAATTCCACCCCTAATTCCACCTATTCGGGACAACCGATATTAGCAAAGAGAGTCGTGGTATAAACCAAGCAATTCAATGTGCGGGTTGGTCCAGTGCTAACTATATTTAACGCATTACTGATTACTCACAAGTCAGTGAGGCGAGGACAAGCTCAACCCATCCCCATCACACAGACATGGTCTAGTGGGTTTGTTATGTGGAAACGCTCTTTTTCACTGGTAAAACCTTTATAAAGTAAATTTATGGATTCCTTTTTCTACGGTTAATGCAGATAAGTTATTTACAGTAAATTCAACACAATGTTATTTTGGGACGAAAATTATGGTATTTTTTTAATTTTAATTTATTTCAGGATTATTATAGTCTTTATAATTATAATTTTCTAATCTTTCAATTCTAAAACGATGTCGTTTTGAAAATAAATGCAGATAAGTTATCTGCATTAACTGTAAATTTATTTATAAAGTATTCAACTAAAATCATATTTATTTTTTGATTTATTTTGAAATATGTAACTAAAATTTAAGGATAAATAGACTCTTATTTTATGATCTTTATAGACAATTCACTTTAGAGTAATTTGTTTTCCTTACTTCAACAGTTTTAATCCTGACTTTGTTGAAGTTATTTTAAGTCAATAATTATTGTAGAATTTAAATCTGCATTGCATGGGCTTTTATGTTGAGGCTTTGACGTACTTTTACCTTATCATAGATTCTTATGTATCAACGAGCTCACAAAAATAATTAGTACAGCAGTAGTAGGTAGGGGTGTTAACGAGCCGAGTCGAGTCTTGGTCTTAATGGGACGAGCCTGTGTTTAAATGTGTCAGACTAGCCTTAGCTTGTTACCTGTTACGAATATAATATCAGTCTGTGACCTGACTCATTTACAAAAAATAAAAGTCTTGTTTAGCCTGTTAGCCTGTTTAAAAAAAATAATATAACAAAAATTTATCCAAACAAAATATAGAATCAACAGCACTAGTAATTCCATAAATATTCATAAATTAAATGTATATCCAAATAGTATAATATAAAAAAAAATCATTTAAAAAGTCTGTTTGATTAATAAAATGGGATGAAATGAATTGAGAAGAGAGAGAGGGCTATCACAAGTAGTATAAAAAATAAAAAAATAAATAATATATTAGGCAAGCCTGAGAGGCTCTAAGTCCGAGCTTTTGAATTGGAGACTGAGGTCTTTTTATTAAACGAGTTTTTATACAAGTCCAAGCCTGGGTCCAACAATCAATTTTAGACATGTAAGCTCAGGCCTTCACGAGCCGAGCCAAAGGCCCCTGGCTCGTTTATCACCCCTAACAGTAGGAGTATGGATATAAATAAATTGAGCTTTGATTTAAATAAGTTGAGTCTAAATAAAAATATTTTGAATGTGAGTTGCATCTAGATGGAGGCTAAAATATAAGTCTACCCTAATTTACTTTTAAAGATTGGAAGGCTGACCTAGAAGACTTAGTGCCTATTTGGATCCTCTTATTTTTAAGTTAGAAGTTACTTATAAGCATAAGCCTGGCCAAACAGATTTTGGGAAAAGCTCTTACAATGAAAAGCTTTTTTTTTATATAATGAAGAAAAAAGCTGAAAACTAAAAGCTCCTAGGAGGAGCTTTTTTTTAAGCTCTTGTATGTTTTTCTTGAATTGTGTGCTTTTTTTTAAATGAAGAATTATAAAGATAAAGAGAGAAATAATTTTCTTGAAACATGTGTTTTTAAGTAATTTTCAAGCTAAATTTTTTGTGTAATTACCAAACAGCTTTTAACTTCTTTTTTTAAGCTCTTATTTTTAGCTTTAGCTTATAAGTAGTTTCTAGCTTAAAAATAAGAGGATCCAAACAGGCTCTTATTATAATTTAGAGTAAAGTATTTTTTTTCTCCTCCACAAAAATTATGAGGCCCATTTTATTTCTTTAGAAAAAAAAAAGGTTGATGATCCCTCTAAAATTTAAAATAGATCCAATTAATCAAAATTATGATTCCTTTGAAATTCAAAGAATTCACGTTAGTACCTTAAAATAACTAACATGGGTCTATTTTGAATTTTAGAGAGATCACGAGTCGATTCTTTTTATAAGGGATTAAATTGGGCCTCGTAATATTTATTGAAGACCTAAAAATTACTTTACTCTATAATTTAATTTAATTTGTGTTAAACCAAAGATGAATTGCATAAAATGGTAAAATATAAAAATAAATAGGAAAAACTTTTACGACTATTAATAAATCTTTTCAAAATACTTCTAAAATTAAGGAAAGATAAATTATATTCGCAAATAGATTTTTATAAATAGCAAGCAGTAGTTACAGTACACACTCTTATATAAGGGTTGATTTTTTCTGCGGTGAACGTAGATAAGTTATCTACATTGAACCTAAAACGATGTCATCTTAGGACAGAAATCAAGATATTTTTGTAGTTATAATTTATTTTATTGTTATAATAGTATTTCTCATTATAATTTTTTAACCCAAAACGATATATAGATAACTTATCTACAATACATTAAAGCCATCATATAATACTAAAAACCCAACGCAAAGAATAGTCTTGGGAGCACTTATAATCTATGTTGAATCGACACCGACACGGGACACGGGATACGATACGACACTCGGACACGTTAATTCTAAAAAATGTTAAATTTCGACACGTTAGGACACGTTTTGATATTATATAATAATTTTAATTTATGTAGTGTATATTATATTTAGTATTCAATAATTTAACAAAAAAATAAAGCTAAACTTATAATACCTATCAATTTTGCAAAGAAACATAATATATCCCAAATGTTTATATTAAACTCAATAAAATCGTAATCATATAATCTAACGAATCTAATAGTTGGAACTCAAAATGCGACGCAACAAAACCTTTAAACCTTTTTTGAGTCTTTGCAACGAATATTGGAGTGTCGGAAAGTGTCACGACACGTCAATATTTTTGAAGTGTCGGTGCTTCATAGCTTGTAATCTTAAGCCATAGATAAACACACACAATTGAACCGGTAATAAAAAAACCTATAGTTATAAGTGACATCTGTTGATATATATAAAACCATTAATGTAGCCTCAACCAATAGCTTAAGTTTTTGGGTTGAATTGGTTTTTTACATGGTATCACAGCCTCGCCGCCCCTCACTTTCTCTTGTGGTGTTTCTTAGCACAGGTAGGTTGGGCCTGTTGCATTGTCCACTCTTCAAGCCCAACGGGCTCTCGTGTGAGGGGACTTGTTGAGATATATAGTCCCACTTGAAAGCGGGGGCGGTGAGCAGTGGCAGACCAAGAAAAACATTTTTATGTCTGCACACTTAGGGCGGGGGAATGGGAGCGTCGCCCCTAATTTTTTTTAAAAGATCATGATCTAATTTTTGCTTCCACTTCAAAAGTAAAGCTTTGGTGAATCAACCAAAGTTTTAAAGAATAATTAATACCACAAAAAGACATTTGTAAAATATAGTATAATTATAGGGGTTAATAGATCAAAATCCACATATCTATTTCCATTTTTGTTTCACAAAAGATCGTGAAAAATCCTGTGTGATTCTCCTCCACTCTTTATCTTTTTCCTTTCAATCTTTCTATTTTTATTTTTTTTTACTTGGTCTGAATCACATATCCTATGTGAAAATTTTTTGTCCCCATTTTTTTATGTCTGCAAGTAAAGACAATAACACCCAAATGGGTCCGCCATTGGCGGTGAGGATCGAACTCGTGACCTCGTGATCACTGAAACTCTGAAATCATGTAAAGAACCACTTCAACCCAAAATCTTAAGGTGTTAGGTGAAAGTCTTTTTAATGATTTATATTAATCTCTAACAACATCTAAGACAGTATCTAAAATCAAAATTTATAGAATCGTCCATAAATATAAAAGATCAAACAGGATAGGAAAATAATAACGAGAAACATTTTGAAAAGGGTGTCAACTGTCAAGTAAAAGATATGAGTAGAAAAAAAATATTTTATTTAAAGCTTGTGTGACAAACTTATTAAAATGAGCATGTGGTTGGTTGTTAAATAAGTTTTTTTTTTTTTTCCTAACTCGAATTTGCTCTATATATTTTACTACATTGGCGATGGTAGATCTAGTTTGAGATAAGCTGGCATGTAAGTTTTTGGTCGGCGACCTAACTTATTAATATCCGCTCAAATCCAAATCTATTTAGTTGGTATAGATCCAGATATCTAACTTTTACATTACTCGTTACGTACCAATCCAACTGTCATCTTAATATATAATAACGACACTATTTACATTTATCTAATTTTGCAAAGAATGAAATTTATATTTAATAATATTTACTAAATGAAATTCAAAATATTGTGTCTGCGTACGTCAACAATAACACCAAAAATACCCAATGGGTGCAGTTCAGTTGGTAACTTGGCGCTGAGTTAGTGGGGTTGAATATGTGTTCGATTCCCGCTGAATCCATTCTTGGGGAGGGGGCTGAACCTTTAGCCATCACTGTTCCCCCGCGCTCCGGATTAGTCCCATAGCCGGCTCAAAGAGTCGAAGCTCGTGGGGATACCGGAGGGAGCCAACTCGTCTCAAAGAGATAATTAGGGTTGGGTAACTCCAAAAAAAAAAACAATAACACCAAAAATATTTACATTTTCACAAAAATATTACCCCTTATGAAAAGAAAAAAATGGACATGAGAGAAAATAATTATAAAAATAGAAATTATATAAATAATTATTACTTTTTATCATAGGGAAAAAATATTGTAACAACCAATTAGAGTTATTACCAATCAATTTCACCGTTAGATCGATTATATTGATCCAGTGGTTATATTTATTTTCATCTTTGTATAGTTATGATTCCACATAGTTAATACTTTATATTTACTTTCAATTTTGTATGGTTATGATTCCATAATCAATCTAACGATGAAATTTATTGATAGTAATCCTAATTGATTGTTACAATATCTTATCCTTTTACCATATTCTCCGGTAAAAAAAAATAAAAGATATACCTTTACCATATGCTGCGCATGACAATCATTCTGATTCCTGGCACTGTTTTTGAAAAAAATGATTCTTTTTTATTTCTGTCTTGGAAGAGTTCTGAGAATCAGAATTACGTTTGTTAACATAATTTATTTTTATTCCGAGAATCAGAATTACGTTTGTTAACACAATTTTTTTTTATTCTGAGAATTAAAATTACATTTTGATAACACAATACAAATCTATTTCTTTACTTTTGTTTATAGATTTCATCAGCTGTATAAAATACCAAATGACAGATTTTAAGCGAAAGGCCAAATTTCATATTTAAAAAAATTATCTAAATATTATAAATATTTTATTGTGTAATTTTTTTTGTCATCAACGGGGACTTCTTCATGGCTAGTGGCTTTAATAACCAACACTTCAAGGTCTGGAGCCAAATTCCTCAACTTTTGCTATGCTGATACTTGTCTGGTCCTTCACAACCCCAATCGCCTTGCGGATCGTGCTCGATGCCATTGGGAACGTGTAAAATAACAAATATATTAATAGGTATGCGAAATTGAGATCAAAATTTAGAAACAGTGCCACAATACCTGTTGTTCTTGTGTGAAGGAGAAAGACCTGCAACCGAGAACGCAAGAGAGAAAGGAAAGGAGATAGAGGTGTCAATATGGGTTGACACGACACGAATTTGACACGACACGAATACATCAACACGAACACGACACGAATTTTCATTCGTGTCAAAATCTTCAACACTGACACGACACGAATTTTTTGCGGGTTGACACGACACGACACGAATAACACGCAAAATAGGGGACAAAACGGTAATTGACAAAAAAAATTAAAAAAATAGATCGAAAATAAATAAAAAATTAAAAAATAATAATAAAAAAATAAAATAATAATAATTAAAAATAATACGGGTCGACACGAACACGAATTCATAAACACGAACACGACACGAATTTTTTGCGTGTCATTTTTTCCAACACGAACACGACACGAATTTTTTTACAGGTCAACCCGAACACGAATTTTCGTGTCGTGTCGCGGGTTGACCCGCGTGTCAAAACCCATATTGACACCCCTAAAAGGAGACCAAGAACTTCTATGGTGAAGGGAGGGGTGGTGATCCGGTGATATGTGGTTGAAGGCCAGTGACGGTTCGGTGTTGATGTGTAGCGGGTAAGAAGTCGTGAGAGTGTGAGAGAAAATTGATTCTCTTTCTGTGCCCTGGAATAGAAAAGCAGGAATTTTTTGATTCTTTTTTTGTTTCACAGCACAAAAAATAAACCGGTTTATTCCGAGAACAAAAAAATAAACCGATTTTGTCAAACGCAATTCCTATTCATTTTTGTTCCCGGAGCAAAAATAATAAAAAAACTCATTGTGGGAAGGTTGTCATACAGCCATAGCTCCATCCAAGCTTTACAAATATTCAGTTGATAACTTGATAATGACTTAAGATTGAATATGGCGGTAATGGGCCAAGTCTATAACGGATATAAAAGAGAAAAAGTCCAGCACTGATAATAGAGTTGGGCCGTATTGCCCCTACATTATGAATCAAAGTTTTAAATTACCTATTTAACCCAAAAAAAAAGTTGTAAATTACCTGATGGGCTCATCCAATCAATAAAAAATCGCAAATAAATATATTTTAATTGACACTTACGGACAGAGAAATTTTTTAAGAGCACCAAAATTGTAAGAGACATTGACCATACTGTTTCTTTTGTGAGAATAATATACCTGAATGTCACACCTTTGAAAAAATATACCACACTATCACAACGTCATAGTCACTGAGGTACTCAGCTATTATGGACCGAACACGTGGCACTTTCCTAGTGGCTGAAAAAACCTAGGAGGCCTGGTTGTCCAAAGTAGCTACCTTACGTTACGACTTTGGGTTGGATAAGACACCTGTCACTCATTTCATCAGAGTAGTCATGATATGCACCGACTATGGTATACTAATGATTCAAAGTCGCTGGGTAAGGAAGCTAATTTGGCCACTGAATCAAAGTTGCTAACATAGATAGCTACTTTGGTCTTATACAAGTTTACTCCCGATCATACCAAAATTGTTCAGTCATGTCTGTGTTATTTTTTTACTTTTCCATTTTTTTACATTAATTTAAAATAAAAAATATAATATTAAGTATCCTATAGTTTACCGTAACTAATTCATCTAAGAAAAATAATTCATATCAAATAACTAATGATTTAATCCTATACTAAGAGAAAAAATAAAATATAAAAAATTTAAATATCATTTATCCTAATATTTCAAGTACCCAAAAATAGTTACAGTAAACTATAGGATACTTAATAATTCTAAAATAATTCCAGTCACCGGGAGGGAGTGGCACATGTCCGGTCCAACCAGGCCTTTATTCAATATGAATTATTTTTCTTAAATGAATGATATAAATGGATTTTAATATTTTATTCAATATTTGTGTTGTATATATTTAATTTAACAGAAAAATATTTTTGCAGTTAATGTAGATAAGTTATCTGCATTTACTTCCAAAACGACGTCGTTTTGGGATTGAAAGATTAGAAAATTATAATTATACAGACTATAATAATACTGAAATAAATTAAAATTACAAAAACACCATGATTTCCGTTCCAAAACGACGTCGTATTGGACTTAATGCAGATAACTTATCTGCAGTAACTGCAGAAAAAACGAACCCTTAATTTAATTGTAATTATTTTTGCGTACTTGGAATATTAGGATAAATGATATTTAAATTTTTTATATTTTATTTGTTCTCTTAGTATAGGATTAAACCATAAGTTATTTGATATGAATTATTTTTCTTAGATGAATTAGTTACGGTAAACTGTAGGATACTTAATATAATATTTTTTATTTTAAATTAATGTAAAAAAATGGAAAAGTAAAAAAATAACAGAGACATACTGAACAATTTTGGTATGGTAGGGAGTTGCTTTATAAGACCAAAGTAGCTACCCAGCGTACCATATCATGACTACTTTGTTCAAATAAGTGAGAGGTGTCTTACCCAACCCAAAGTCACTACATAAGGTAGCTACTTTGAGCAACAGACCTTCTAGGCTTTTCTAGCCACTAGAGAAGTGTCACGTGTCCGGTCCAAGTAGCTGGGTCCCTTAACGACTATGGTGTCGTGACAGTTTGGTATATTTTTTTAAAGATATGACATTCAGGTATATTATTATCACAAAAGGGGCAGTACGGTCAATGTCCCAAATTGTAACGTAAATTTCTCTTTGAAATTCCAATTATTTATATGATAAAAAAGAGAGTTATATTTATAATTTTTTTTGTTTAGAATTCTTACAAAATTTCAACTACGTACTCCAGATAATACACTCTCAGGTATACATGATTGATGTTATAAGAGCTGTAAAAAAAAAAATTGTAAAACGTAATGTGACCTTAAAAAAATAATTTATGAATTTCTCGCTCCACCAATATGGATTCGGACAATTGCCAAATGGAGAAAAATAATTTTGCACTCAGCTTTTCAAAATGGGGGAAAGAGTTAAATAAAGTAAAAGGTATCCATGCATTCAGTATTTTCTTTTAATATAATAATTTTAAGTGGAGTGAAACATCAATATTTTTTTGCATTTAATACTTCAAATCCAGAGCAATTGTGCCTTTCCTGTAAACTAAAATAACAGCGGCTGAAATGGTCTCGGAATTATAAACTGAAGGTCAACACCAAGATCAACTTTACCTTTAAACAAAATTAATAAACTCAAATAATAATAAAAAAAAAAAAATAGGTTTGGGAATTATCACATGTGCATGTGAACATGGTTATAGAACTCTAGTTCACAAGCTCCAGGAACATGCTAGCATTTGGATACAAGCCAGCATCTTTGAGAGTCATTTTCATTTGATCAACACCATAAACTCTTCTTGGGAAGTTTGATATCAATCTATACATCCCAATCCCTAGCAAACCCAACGAATCGATGTATGAGAAAACGGACTGGATTTTGTCCGTGCACAGGAAAGTGTGCTCTCTCATTTCCCCATTTGGAAACCTTATCCGTATCTGCAACATAAAATTTGACAAACATAAGTTCAAAACAAGCTAAATATTCTGACATGCTTCTAACTTTGTATATGTACCTGCGTGGCCTCAGATTCGCTTCCCCTCATTGCAATTCCCTTGTCTTGTTTTTCGTTAGTAGACTCGTTCGTTTTGTTTTGTTGTTTACTGAGCTTCCCATCATTTCTAGTGTTCGAAGCTTCCACTGTCTTCTGAGCTCTCTCTCTTGAGAGTAAACTTTTGACTTTTTCCTATATTAAGGAGGTAATGGTAGTTAATGTTAGAAAGATACAAAATAATTAATTAAATCTCACTCAATGTCTTAAAGTTTTGCATTGAAGAGACAATTATCATGGTAACAGAGCTTTAGTGACTATTAGGTCATGAATTCGATCCTCACCGCCCGCACTTTTAAGTGGAATTAAGAAAAGCACAAGACAGACAAAAAATGAGTTTATATCATATTTACGCTTCAAGCCCAAAGAGCTATTGCGTGAGGAAGTGTAATAGAGAGATACAAAATAGTGACTAGGAGGTCATGAATTTGATCCTGACAGCTCTCCGCTTCCAGGTGGAATTAAGAAAAACACAAGGCAGAAAAAAAGGGGAGGATTTGTGCAGTACAAGGCAAATAAAAAATAGACTTGTGTCATGTCCACGCTTCAAGCTCAAAGGACTCTTGTATTAGAGTTGTGTTAGAGAGATATAAAAGATGCAATATAATGAATTAAGTCTCAGCAAATACCTTAAGGTTTTGAGTTAAAATAATGAGATTTACATTCATCATTTAACATGACACAAAAAAGTTTCCTACACACAACATTTTGTGGGGCCCGCACTTTTTGAAAAAAAATAAAATTAAGGCACACAAAACAAATCTCTATAACATTACACAATCCCTTTTCCAACAACACAACTCTTATAAAACCCTAAAATAATTCTTATAAGATAACTATTGTTTTTAGGAAAGATAAAAAAAGAAAAAAGAAAAAAAAAGAGTATTTTAAGATTGACCTTAAACGAGGAGTTAAATTATGGAGAGTGGAGAGTGGAGAGGTACACATACCTGGTCTTTTTGCAAAGCTGCATGATATTCAATGTCTTGTTCTTCTCTAAGCCTACGGTCTGCTTGGATCTTTTCTTCCTGCTGAACTTTATCACTTCCAATAGCCATACCTTGCTTTCCCAATGATCTTTGTAGAATCTCCACTAGCTCAGGTGGTGATAGTGGTCCCTCCAGCTGAACAAGTAATATATAAACAAATTAAAGAAAAAGAAAAAATGAGAATAACAAAGACCATTTCAAATATTGTTTGTGACTAATGATGCACTCATGGATCAGCATCATTTCATTGCATTGTCCTAAATAACAAATCATTAAAGACATTCATATTTGAGATATTAAGCATAATCCATAACAAAATAAAGGGTTTATGAATGAGGGAGTGAGTTGTCAACCCCAAAATTTAAACCAACCTGTTGCAGCACTGTTATGCCAAAACTATGAGAAGGGTTTATGACAGCCCAACAGGGGAAGCTATTAGGGAGTAGCGTTGAAACCATTTGCAGACCCTCGCCTCTATCAGCAAATGCTCCCCAGCAAACAAATTTCTCATCAAGAAACTTGGTTACTAACTCAGAACACAAGGTTTTCTCGCAGAACATATCTGCAAAAGGGGTGTCTGGTGAGTGGAGGTACACGAACATTAGCTTCTGCTCTTGCTCTGCTAACTTGGCCATTTCCTTGAAACTACAAGCATAAAAGAAAGGATGTTCCATGCCATATTGCTTCTCAAAACTGATTAGAAAATCCCACTCTTCTGGAACTACAAGGTTATTATTATCTTCTACTTGTGGAAGGACTTGAGGCTGCAATGGAGAATTTGTGTGTTGATTTCTTCTTCTTCTTCCTATTCTCACGCAGATTATAACATCTCCCATTGCCTTTGAAATACCCCTCGTTATATGTCCAGGAAGGTTTTTCATTCTGCGAACGATCTTGTGATCCCTCATTGCTGATGACATTTGTTCTGTTTCCACAATAGTCCCTGCAAGCAGATGATTATTGTGAATTTGTAGGTGTATATGATTATCAAAATGTTTAAGGAAATCAAGTTAATCATGTAATGTCTTTCTTTGATGTCTTCTTCTTGGGAAAATATCCAAGAGGATTGGGGAAGAATGTGTAGATAACACTTCTTTATTTTTAATTTTTTAGGCAAAGTATAAAGAAGATTCTTTGCTTAAGTTCGAATCTGCCTTTCATTTTAGAAGTTCTACATCAAATTATAGTGTGTATTCATGTAGATGAGGTAATGGGGTGAATACAAAATCAAACATATTCTTCTTATACGTTCCTTTTTCATTATCCCAAAGTAAAGTAGTCAAGTTGAGGAACAAAATTATAAGCCTTATGAAAACTGAACTTTATTCAGGTAATACTGATTACCACTCAGGACTGACAAAGCTCAATTGTTTGACTGGATTTCACATAAAATCTATGTAATACTCGTATTTGTGCATAGCAGTTCTAAAGGATTGAAAGAATATTTTACACATTTATTGTCAGAAAATGTCAAATGACTCACAGCATCTTACAAAAATATGTTACTCTTGGAAAAATAACTTATGCATTTATCAAAGAGAAACTAAAGTACAATTTACAGAAATGCTATTTAACAGTGTTGTATATAGAGATATTTTATTTTCTAAACAAATGTAACTCTTTGTTCACCTTACTAAGTTTTCATTGGGCTGATTCTTGTTTTGACTATTGGTTATTTTATAACTATGGGCCAAATGTGAATGTGTGAGGCCCATTGTGATTTTTTGACACTCAGTTGAAGATGAATCTTTTATACACTAAGCAACACATCAAAACTTCAGAGTTTTGTGTGATGGCTTAAGTGTATACTTGTTCCCTTTTGTCTGTGTGTTGATCGATTGAGAAACATTCATTCTGATATTTTTGCTCTCTCTCTCTCCTGAAAAGAAAATGCTCTCTGTTAGGGTTTGTGAGTGTGAGTGTTTTGTGCAAACACTGAGTGAATCTTTGTGAATCTGGCTATGCTACTTTGGAGAACCTTGTTCATCTCGACAAGACGGTTCGATTGATCGGTGGATTTTCCTGTTTGGTGTACAAACTGGTGAAGAGTGAAATCTGCAAGGAAGAACGGAGAAGCTCGTGGTGTGTAGCTTGGGTATTTTTTAAAGGAACAACGTTTCCTTGGTATCTTGTGAAGATTGGGAAGTTCTCTTCATCCTTTTGTATTCTTATCTTACCGGTTCTGGGTTTTGTCTCTTGAGTTCTTTAATTCATGATTCTGTCTTGTTAATTTCTTGCAATTAGTTTCTCCATATTTTGATTCTGTATAGCTGTTACTGTATGCTTCAAACTCTGGTTCTTATTTTTCTAATCTTGAATATAGTTCGTAATCAGAGGGCGTTTAACCCTCTTTAGGCCCCAGGACGTAGGAAACTCACTTACACTGAGTTTCTGAACCTGTAAAATACTGGTGTATCATTCTTTATGCTCTCTTTATTCTGTCTTGCCATGATCTTTGCGTTACTGTTTGTGAAAAGTATTCCCAAAATTACAACAATCAGAATATGGCAACCATAGCCATGGATCTCACAGCCCACACTAGAAAGCCATATTGTGAGGTATGCTAACCCCAATCAAAATCATCCAGACGACACCAATATTTGAAAATAAGAGCTCACCAATTTTATTTATTTTTTTAAAAAAATTAAAAATCCAGAAAATCGCAAACGTTTAAGTGAATAAATTTAAAATTTTCTAAAAAAAAATAGGAAATTAATATAAATATTTTCAAATAAAAAATGTATAAATTTAAACTAAATATTTACAATAAGACGTAATATTTAGGAGAAGGAAAAAAATTAGTACGGTTAATCACCTTCCTCACTTTTCAGTTAGTCTCCAAAGAATAACAACCTTATGAACTCTATCAACTATAGCAACTAATGGTGTTTGTGAAAATATAACATCAAAACCTATCATATGTTGCACCGACACGAAACATGAAATACAATATTATATTTAGACACTTTAATTCTAAAAAATATTAGATTTTGATACGTTAAAAGACGTTTTAATATTAAGTAATATTTTTAATTTATGTTGTGTATATTATATTTAATATTCAATAATTTAATAATAAAATGATGCTAAACTTATAATACCGATTAATTTTGTAAGAAACATAAGATATCACTAATATTTATATTAAACTCAAAAAAAAGAATTTAATAGTTGGAACTAAAAATGTAATGCAAAGCAATCTTTGAATCTTTTTTGAATCTTTGCAACGCGTGTTAAAGTGCGAGAAGTGTTGGAAAGTATCAAACACACTTCAAAAATTTGAAGTTCGGTGCATCATAAATCAAAACTATCAAACAACCCACTATTACCATTATGTTAGGCTGAAAAAAAATCTAAATATCGATCACAAGTTCTCAAAAAATGATTAAATCAAAATACATACAGCAACACCATTGGCAATTAAAAAGAAGAAGAAGATAAATTACCCGTCAGAATCTCGTTACAACAAACAAGAAAAGAAGAATTGGCAGTGTAATTATCCGCTTTAATCGTTGTCTCGACCTCGGCCTTCTATTGTATCTCACCCCTTCGTCTTTTTTCTGTTATTATTACTTCCTGTGTTTGTGTCTTTCTTGGGTATTTAAAAGATTTAATTCTTTCTTTTAATTTCTTCCAAATTTCGTTCTGATGTTGGTAATTGTTCTGCCTTGAGCAGATCTGTCCGACTATAAGTCGGGTCTTTGATATTGGATCTAGGGCTTTCTCTCTAGATACCTATGAGTTAGGTATCTTGAGAACAGCTGATCACTACACACTATATGATGGCCTGAGCTAGAGGAGGTGTGTGTGCACTGTCGTGTCTTTAATAAAAATAAGGTCAGAGAGATCCTCGTACCTGTGGTCTTTAGTCCCTATTTATAGAATTTACCACTGAACTTACGCGGGTTGGGCTTTTCACCGTTGTGGGCCTATCTCTGGTCCATAAGAGTAATTATACCAAAATCAAGAAAATGATCAGATTTTCAATGAAATCAAATCAATAAAAGATGCACTGATAAATCATCCCATCTTTGGTTTGGTGATTAAAAGAAAATCAAATCAAATTTTGTTTTAAAAAAGGAAGTTTACCTGATTATATTTTAATTTCCCTTAATCCTTATCCACAATAAAAAATCAAATCAAAATTTCCATGACTTTTATAATAACCCTCATTAGTAATTGTGGATTTAGTATTGAAGAATAATTAGAAGTAAAAGAAATAAAGTCACCTTTGGTGAAAAATGAGTTAAAATGACAGTTAAGAGGTAAAAATACGGGTAAATAAAGTTATCCAAAAAGTGAAAGTAAAAATAGAAATATGACTAGAAAAATATTCTAGTCCATTGGGTAAAGTTTGGTTATGAATGGAGGTGTGTAGATAGATAAACCTTTACCCAGTTGGATTTAAGTTGACCTATATAAGTGAAATTTCAAAAAAAGTTACTATTCCTTCTTATTTTCTTCTCGCGGACGACAGTGAGGGAGGAAGAGAATGAGATTTTGAAATCCAATCTTCCAAGGCTCATAACTTGAGCTAGAAAACTCCAAATCACTCCGTTCCAAAGCCAAACTTATAAGAAATTTCGAGAAGAATCCATTGGTACCAGTATTTCTGAGTGGGTTTCATTGTAGAGAGAGATCCTCCTCCTCCAAGATTTCGGATTTCATGGATAATGGAGATTTTGATGGAGCTTGAAGCCATGGGAGCTTGAAGTAAGCCTTCCCCTTCGTCTAGTTAAGTTTATGTTGAGAAATCTTGGTTTTCTTTTAGTTTTGAGGAAGATTGAATCTAGGTTTTCATTTTGAAAATTTGGTTTGATTGAGCATGTTAGAGCTTGATTCAGGTTTAGCTCATGTTGAGAAAAGTGTTTAGATGAGAATTTTAACGGTGAAAATGTATTTTGGAAAATTAAAAATACCGTATTTTTGAATAGTGTCGTATACGTGAATAGTGACGCATACATGAATAGTATTGTAGAGATGAACAGTGTCGTATATATCAATTAACGAATCTTGGATTAGAGGTGTGTGATAAGCTTGAATTTGATGGAGTAAAGCATTGAAATCATGAAGTTGGCATGATTTCCTTTATGTGCCTCTTAGCCATTTTCAAAGGAAGTATGTGCTATGAGTTACTGTTTTACAAAGCGAGCATACTTTTATGCGTGGAATGATATTCTAAGGTGTATGGACCTTCGCTTTGGTGAAATAAAAAAGAAAATAAGGTAGCTCCTTTGTATGGCCTTAAAATGAGTTTTGGCCATTTTCAAATGAGGTATATGTTCGGAGATATTGTTTCGCAAAGTGAGGATACTTATATGCGTAAAATAATTTATATAGGTGGCTAAGCTTGGGTTTAGGCACTAGACAAAGAGAAATCTTATAGCTCCTTTGTAATGGGCATTCGGCCTTAAATTGGGAAAAATAGGCTTTTAGGTGCTAAGAGGAGTAATGAGTGTTCTAAAGGCCTTTTGGGACTATCCTAAGACTAAGTGAATATATGGAATTTTGTGGGGATTTGTTGAACAAAGAACCACTCACTCATGACTTAATATGATTAAGTAAAAAGAAAATAAACAATAAAGTGTGTGTCTTGTATATTTACATAGCATTATATCATTTTATTGAGTTTTATGTTGAATTCCTTCTCTAGGTGTACCTAGGGACTGTGAACGTTTGGATTCTCGTGGAGTATGATAAGTAGCTTGTTCTTCAAGTAAGCAGATTGTAAAGTTCAAAGATGTAAGCTCTATGTTTATGGGGTTCGCTCCTACTTTGTGTTCCGCCATAGTGTACGGACTGTGGTCAGGTTGTATGATATGTATGAGATATATGATATAGATGCATTCATATAGAGCTATATGATAATATGATATGTTTTGTTTTGATGTATTTACTTTGATATGTGTTAATATGATATGTTTTGTTATGATATGACTTCTGTAATATGATTTCTGTAACAATATCTGGCCATTGATTGTATAGTACCCGGATGTTCGCTTTGGGGTCCTCCCTCGGGACTGATGGTGTACGCCTTTGATATGTTCTGGTTCCGCTTTGGGGTCCTCCCTCGGGAACACGTGCGTTGATTTCCGCTTGGGGTCCTCCCTTGGGAATGACTGCGTACGCTCTAATATGTTCTGGTTCCGCTTTGGGGTCCTCCCTCGGGAACACGTGCGTTGAATTCCGCTTGGGGTCCTCCCTTGGGAATGACTGCGTACGCCTCTGATATGTTCTGGTTCCGCTTTGGGGTCCTCCCTCGGGAACACGTGCGTTGATTTCCGCTTGGGGTCATCCCTTGGGAATGATTGCGTACGCCTCTGATATGTTCTGGTTCCGCTTGGGGTCCTCCCTTGGGAACACGTGCGTTGATTTCCGCTTGGGGTCCTCCCTTGGGAATAACTGCGTACGTTTCTGATAAGATATGTGTATATGTTTTGTTTGGTTATGATATTTGATTATATGACATGTTTTATGGGATATGTATGATGATTTTGTAAATGATATTTGTTACGTACGTTGATTTCCGCTTGGGGTCATCCCTTGGGAACGATTGCGTACGTCTCTGATATAACACGTTTTGTTCTGATGTGAGTATTGTGATGATTTTTGTAAAAGATATTTGTTACGCGTGTTGATTTTCGCTTGGGGTCATCCCTTGGGAATGACTGCGTTTGTCTTTGATAAGATATTTATATATGCTTTGTTCAGTTATGATAATTGTTTATATGGTGTTTTGTATATTATGTATCTGACTGTCATGCAGGAAGTGAGCCCAGGGTATGGAGGGTTTTCCATAAACCTGGAGTTTACTAGAGATTCGTCTCTAACCCCGTTTGGGGATATGATTTCAGGAACACAGTTAATTGAAGAGCCTCATGGGACAAGGACACTAACCGTGGCTAGAGGTACTAGTATGAGGATGTGGAGTTCTGGGTGGTCGGATGCTACTATTTGTTTTAGACGTATTTTTGGAGAAGATGTATTGTTGCATAGTGTTCATATTCGATACTTGTATATTTATGTATTCAGGCATGATGATATGACTATGTAGTATTCAGTTATGTTATGTATTGGATTGCATGCTATTAGATTTGTGGCACGGAGCCAAGTTCAGCATGCGCCCTAGATGGGTATCTGAGTATATTTGCATGACTGGTACTTCTGGAAATATATATTGTTTAAACTGTCTATCAGGAACTCTTGAGTGTGGGATTGGAAAATCCCCAGTTGTCCGATTTACAGAGGTTACTCTGTCCGATTTTCGTCTCCGTAAAATAAGAATTAAATTAGAAGAAGTATGCAATGTGATATGTCATGTGAAAAAGGATTAAAGAAAAAGAAAAAGTTAGTTCGTATTTTCGTAAGTTAAGTCTTCCGCTGTTTCTGTTTGTATCATATGTATGTTAATTGAACCGGCTCGAGACGGGGATGTTACATTTATGGTATCAGAGCAGTTGCTCTAGGGAGTTACATGATATATAGCATAATATATTTGAAGTTGGAAGTTCTTGAGTGTTTTCTTGCAGTGCTGTATAATGCTTGTGTGATCACTGAGTGTGAGCGTAGCTAACTCATTCCTTAGTGTAATATATGCAGAGATATGGTTCCTCCAAGGAGAACTCGTAGAACATTTAATAATCATGATCCACCACCGGATCATGTTGTAGCGATTTTGGCTGCACTACAGCAGACTTGGACTGCAACTAGGCAGAAAGAGCTTGAATTAATAATGAAGCATTCGATTTGACTGTGATAAGGATGAAATTTCGAATTTTCGTCAGAGAAGGAAATTGAATTTACAATCGACTTGTTACCTGGCGTGGGGCCTATCTCTCTTGCCCCATACCGGATGTCACCTCTGGAATTATCTGAATTGAAGAAGCAGATCGAAGACTTGTCTAGTAAGAATTTTATCAGACGGAGTGTATCTCCGTGGAGAGTCCCGGTGATCTTTGTTAAGAAGAAGGACGAGTCTATAAGATTGTGTACAGATTACCGGCAGTGGAACAAGGTTACTGTCAAGAATAAGTATCCTTTGCCGCGTATAGACGATTTGTTGGATCAGTTGCGTGGTGCGACTATATTTTCTAAGATTGATCTTCGGTCCGGGTATCATCAAATCCGGATAAAGTCGGATGATGTTCCGAAGACAGCTTTCAGGTCCTGATATGGGCACTACGAGTACCTGGTTATTCCTTTTGGGCTTACGAATGCACCAGCCGTTTTTATGAGTTATATGAATCGGATCTTTAAAGCCTATCTGGATCAATTTGTGGTTGTCTTTATTGATGACATACTGATGTATTCAAGGTGCAAAGAAGAGCATTCTGAGCATTTAAAGATTGTTTTGCAGATTCTGAAAGAGCATCAGTTGTATGCTAAACCGTTAAAGTGTGATTCTGGCTTTCTGAGATACAATTTCTGGGCCATGTCATTTCATCTGAAGGAGTGGCAATGGAACCGAGTAAGATTGAAGCAGTGTTAGATTGGGAGCGTCCTAAAAATATTACAGAAATCAGGAGTTTTCTTGGTTTGACTGGGTATTACAGGTGTTTTATTGAGGGATTCTCACGGATGGTACTACCTTTGACACGGTTAACCCGTAAGGGGAACCCATTTGTGTGGACCCAAGAATGTGAAGTGAGTTTTCAGGAGTTAAAAAGGAAGTTGACTACAGCTCCGGTATTGATATTGCCGGATCCTACCAGTAAATTTGTGGTGTATTGTGATGCTTCTAAGTTTGGGTTAGGTTGTGTTTTAATGCAGTTTCGTCAGGTGGTTGCTTATGCTTCTCGACAGTTAAAGCCGCATGAGAAGAACTATCCGACACACGATCTTGAGTTGGCAGCCGTAGTGTTCGCATTGAGAATCTGGCGACACTTTCTATACGGGGGCCGATTTCATTGTCTACAATGACCACAAAAGTTTGAAGTATCTGTTTGATCAGAAAGAGCTGAATATGAGGCAACGCCGATGGGTGGAATTCCTGAAGGATTATGATTTTGAATTGCAATATCACCCCGGTAAGGCTAATGTAGTAGCAGATGCTTTAAGCAGAAAGACGCTTGGTAGGGCCAATTTGATGATTTCTGAGTATAATTTGATTGAGAAATTCAGGGATCTCTGCATTCCTATGAATACCGAGGATAGTCCACATTTATTGACTACTACGGTAGTCCTGAATTCATTAGTTGAGCGGATTAAAGAGGCTCAATTGCTTGATGAAGAGATTCAGTCTATGAAAGAGCAGGACTTTGTGTCCACTGATAGGTTCGGTCTTAAGTTTTACAAGGATCGGATCATTGTTCCAAAAGGTCAGATGGTAGATGAGGTATTAACTGAGGGTCACATGGGTAAGTACACTATCCATCCTGGTGCTACCAAGATGTACCAAGACTTGAAACGGAATTTCTGGTGGTCGGGAATGAAGAAAGACATTGCTCTATTTGTGAGTAAGTGTTTGACATGTCAGAAAGTTAAGATTGAGCATCAGAGACCTTCTGGATTACTGCAGCCCTTGGATATTCCGGAATGGAAATGGGTCAGTATTTCTATGGATTTTGTAGTAGCATTACCGAGAACTCAGGCTGGTTTTGATTCCATCTGGGTAGTTGTTGACAGATTGACAAAGTCTGCACATTTCATACCAGTTAAAACGAGTTTCTCCACAGAGCAGTTGGCTCGGATATATGTAAGAGAGATTGTGAAACTTCATGGTGTTCCTGAAAGTATCATTAGTGATCGGGACCCTAAATTTACTTCTAGACTCTGGGATGCAGTGCAACAGGCCTTCGGTACACAGTTGAGGCTGAGCACAGCTTATCATCCCCAGACTGATGGTCAGACTGAGAGGACTATCCAGACCCTGGAGGACATGTTGAGGGCTTGTGCCTTAGAGCAGGGAAATGCATGGGATAAATATCTTCCTCTAGTGGAATTTTCCTACAATAATAGTTATCATGCCAGTTTGGGCATGGCTCCGTATGAAGCTTTGTATGGCCGTAGGTGCAGGGCGCCTACTTGTTGGTCAGAAATTGGAGAGAGGCAGTTATTTGGGCCTGATATGGTCCAAGAGACTACCGATCAAATTATGATGATTAAGGATCGATTGAAGAAAGCACAGAGTCGCCAAAAGAGTTATTATGATGCAAAGCATAGACCCCTTGAATTTTCAGAAGGGGATCATGTATTTATCCGTTTGTCTCCGACTACGGGTGTTGGGCGTGCTCTAGGAGTGAGGAAGTTGAGTCCTAGGTTCATTGGGCCCTACCAGATTATGAAAAGGGTCGGACCTGTGGCTTATCAGCTTGCCTTACCTCCACATCTGTCAAATTTGCATAGTGTTTTTCACATCAGTCAACTTCGAAAATACGTGCCGGATGAATCCCACATTGTACAGCCGGACAATATCGAAGTAAGAAAAGACTTGAAGTTTGTTGTGGGACCGTTTAAGGTTCTAGCACGTGATGAAAAAGTGTTGAGAAACAGGACTATTCCCATGATCAAGGTACAATGGGAAGGATTGACTCCTGAGGACGCCACTTGGGAGCGGGAGAATGATATTCTCCAGCGTTATCCTGAGTTTGTCGTCAGGTATGTGTTATGTCTTATGTTTGATTTTGT